>NC_068930.1:321221-642442 GCF_023091745.1 Budorcas taxicolor | reverse complement strand
CATCCAACCCTGCATTTCTCAAGATGTACTCTGCATATAAGTTAAATAAGCAGGGGTGACAGTCTTGATGTACACCTTTTCCTATTTGGAACCAGTCTGTTGTTCCATGTCCAGTTCTAATTGTTGCTTCCTGACCTACATACATATTTCTCAGGAGGAATTATAGAATTAAAAAAAAAAAAGTGGGGCAGGGGGAGATTGTAGCATGGAGAAGTGCTGCTGCCTTGTGGCCATTTTCTGTAACAACACCATGAAGAGCTGTGCAGCTGGGTATTTAATATTTACGATACAGGGGCTGTAAGTAAAAAACACCTACCCTCCAACAATGTCCTAAGAGTGGTCATTGAAAAAGAATTCAAAATTAAGAAGGCTTTCAAGAACCCAGCTTCAAGAGATAAGTTTAATTCACACCCTTTAAAAATAATCATATGAAAAGACATCAACATCACTAAAGATTCAGTTCAGTTGCTCAGTCGTATCCGACTCTTTGAGACCCCATGAATCCCAGCACGCCAGGCCTCCCTGTCCATCGCCAACTCCCAGAGTTCACTCAAACTCATGTCCACTGAGTTGGTGACACCATCCAGCCATCTCATCCTCTGTCATCCCCTTCTCCTCCTGCCCCCAATCCCTCCCAGCATCAGAGTCTTTTCCAAGAGTCAACTCTTCGCATCAGGTGGCCAAAGTACTGGAGTTTCAGCTTCAGCATCAGTCCTTCCAATGAACACCCAAGACTGATCTCCTTTAGGATGGACTGGTTGGATCTCTTTGCAGTCCAAGGGACTCGCAAGAGTCTTCTCCAACACCACAGTTCAAAAGCATCAATTCTTCGGTGCTCAGCTTTCTTCACAGTCCAACTCTCACATCCATACATGACCACTGGAAAAACCATAGCCTTGACTAGATTGACCTTTGTTGGCAAAGTAATGTCTCTGCTTTTTAATATGCTATCTAGGTTGGTCATAACTTTCCTTAGGGAAATGCAATTCTAGACTACAATGAAGTATCACACCACACTGGGAAGAATAGCCATTGCCCAACACACTACAAACAATAAATGCTGGAGAGGGTGTGCAGACAAGGGAACCCTCTTCCACGGATGCTTGGGATGTAAATTGGAAACCACCACTATGAAGGACACTATGAAGGTTCCTTCAGCCATGGAAGGAAGAATGAGGTTAGAATACTCCCTATCACCATACACAAAAATAAACTCCAAAGAGTATAAATATCTAAATATAAGGATGGATACTGTGAAATCCTTGAGACAGGACATAATTTGACATAAAATGCAGCAAGTTCTTTGTGGACCCACATTTTTAGAATAAAGAAAAATAAACTACAAATCAGAAACCAGGCCAAACTAACCTTAAAAGGATTTGCATAGCAAGGAAAACCCTAAACAAAAGACAAGGACAACACTCAGAATAGGAAAAAAAATTTGCAATGAGATGCCTACAAGGAATTCATCTCCAAACCATGCAAGAAGCTTGTGCAACTCAATGTTAAAAATACGTACACCTCCCCATACACACACACACACAAACGGGCCAAATATCAAAATGGATATTTCTCTGAGGAATGCCAACAGACTCCAATCTGGCACACGAAAAGATGCTCAGCATCACTAATATTCAGTTAAGTTCAGTCTCTCAGTCATGTCCAACTCTTTGCGACCCCATGAATCCCAGCACGCCAGGCCTCCCTGTCCATCACCAACTCCCAGAGTTCACTCAAACTCATGTCCATCGAGTCGGTGATGCCATCCAGCCATCTCATTCTCTGTCATCCCCTTCTCCTCCTGCCCGCAATGCCTCCCAGCATCAGAGTCTTTTCCAAAGAGTCACCTCTTTGCATGAGGTGGCCAAAATATTGGAGTTTCAGCCTCAGCATCAGTCCTTCCAATGAACACCCAGGACTGGTCTCCTTTAGGATCAACTGGTTGGATCTCCTTGCAGTCCAAGGGACTCTCAAGAGTCTTCTCCAACACCACAGTTCAAAAGCATCAATTCTTTGGTGCTCAGCTTTCTTCACAGTCCAACTCTCACATCCATACATGACATTACTAATATTAGAGAAAGGGAAATCAAAACTCTAATGAGAATTGAGCTCACATTTGTTAGAAAAGGCACCTTAAAGAATAAATGCTTGAGAGGTTATGGAGAGAAGGGAACCCTCCTGCACCGCTGACTGCAATGTACATAGATATATCTGGTAGGGAGAAGACTATAGAGGTTCATTTTAAAAATAACATAGAAACACTTTTAGACCCAGAAATCCCATGATAGGACATAAATCTGGAGAAAATAAAAAAAAATGTTAAAAGATGTGGGTCCCCCTTCCCTTTTGGCCTCACTAGGTACAATAGCCAAGTCAGGGAAGCCAGTTAACTGTAGAAATTACAGATGAATGGATACAGACGATCAAGTACATATACACAATGCAATATAACTCAGACATAAGAAAGTAGGAGATAATGCCAAGTCTAACCACAGGAAAGAATGTAGAGATGATCATTCCAAGAAAAGTAAGGCAGACAGGGGCAGACAAGTATATGATGTCACTTCAAGGTGTAATTAAAAATGCATAAAAATAAACTTCTTTCCCAAAGAGACACAGCCTCACAGACTTAGAAAATAAACTTTCAGTCATCAAGAAGGTGAGATGTGGGGCAGGGAGAAACGAGCTGCTTCAGATTAACAAATGCACACTACTCTTTATAAAATAACCCACTAGGACCCACTGTGTAATACAAGGAAACTTACAATACTCTGTAATGACCTATATAGAAAACAATCCCCAAAAAAACCAAACCATGTATACAACCACGTGGAAGTGAATCAAATTGCAGTAGACTGCAAAAAAAAAAAAAAACAAACAAACAAACAAAAAAACACAACCCCACAAGGTTGTAATTCAAGTTATAGGAAAATTATAGGATAAAAGCAGAGGGAAAACATGCTGACTATTCCCTTCAGGCCATAGTGACCTGGGTTGGTGCCACATCCCTGGAGCCTGACTGACTTTGGTCCCATGTCTGGAGTGTAGTGAGTCTCAGAGAGCTGAGAATGTGCTGGTAGTGTGCTACCACCATGGACATGGAGTCTCTTTTGACTTCTGCACGAGCCAACAGTCTCCACATACAGGCGGGAGAAATTAAGAGTCTTGAGTTACCAGATACTGTTAATATATATCAAGTAGATGATCAAAAATTAACTACTGAATAGCATAGGGAAGTTTATGTACACACTGTAGTCACCTACATGCAAAAAAGCCGAAAGAGAATAAATGAACATCTACATATAACTGAATCACGTTCCTCTACAACAAAGACTACAATACAAATCAACTTTATTCCAACATAAAATAACAAGGAAATAAGAGGAGGAAAAGAACAGTGAGGCATGAAGTCATGCTCTTCCCCTATGACCTTTATCCGTACAAAGCTACAAAAAGCAGAGCTGCTGGGCATTTAATATTCACAAGGATGGGGGGATGTAAGTAAAAACACCTGCTCTGGAGAAATGACCTAGGGGTTGTCATCAAAAAGAATTCAAAACAAAGCAGGCATTTAAGTGGACAATTTCAAGAGGTATGTTTAATTCACACCCTTTAAAAAAAATCACGTGAAAAGATGGAAACGTCGCTAAATAATAGAGAAATGCAAATCTAAACTGTGGTGAGGTATCACATCACACCGGGAGGAATGGCCACTGTCAAACACTCTACAATCAACAAACCCTGAAGAGAGTGTGGAGACAAAGGGAACCCTTCTCCACTGATGCTTGGGATGTAATTTGGTAATAGCCACTATGAAGGGCACTCTGAAGGTTTCTTCAGCCATGAACATGAGAATGAGATTAGAATACTCCCTGACACCATACTCAAAAATAAATGCCAAAAAGTATATCTAAAAGTAAGGACAGACACCATAAAATTCTTGAGGAAAATATAAACAGGATATGATTTGACATATATTACAGCAAATTCCTTGTGCATCCATATCTTAGAATAGTGAAAAATAAATTACAAACCAGAAAAAGGGATTAAACTTAAAAGCATTTGAATACCAAAGGAAATAAAAAATAAAACACTCAGAATAGGAAAAAATATTTGCAAATGAAGATACCCACAAGGAATTCATCTCCAAAATATACAAACAGCCCCTGCCACTCAATATCAAAAATACATACACCACGAGAAAAAATGAGACGAACTTTGAATGAAAAGAGAGAGTTCAAATGACAGGATGAAAACAGAATAAACAACAAAAGAGGCTGACTCTGTTCCATTAAGGCCATAGTGACCTGGGCTGCTGTCACATCCCTGAAGCCTGGGCAGGCTTGTTTCCCAAGGATGGACTGTCATGGGGCTGACGGAGCTGGGGAGGATGTGCCAGCCAATGAGCCCTGCCCCATGGTCCGGGTGAGCCTGCTCCCCTCTGCCCGGGCCCACAACCTCCAGATCCAGGAGGGTCCTTCTGCAGTGAAACTATGGCTACTGCACCCAAAGGATGTGGAGCCTCTGGGCTGGAAGAGCTTTGAAAAACCCTGTGGGCTCCATGTCTCCTGGCGGTGGGGTTCCTACCTCCAGCCTCCTTCCTTAGGGTCTTCCATCTACGGATGAGAGCACTCTCCCCAGAGTGGTGTTGCAGGAAAGGGGATGTGTCCAGGGGACAGGGGTAAGGAAGGAAGAAGGAATGGGACACAAGCTTTAAGTGCTTCTTCTGGCACTTTCCACTCTTGACAATCCAGGAACAGGACTTTCCCCGAGGCTCTGGTTCCCTCAGTAACCAGAGTTGGGCATAAAGACATGCTGCCACCTTGTGGCCATTTTTCATAACAACAACTTTGAAACCATTGCTCACGGGGACTTAATATTACCAAGGCCTGGAGAAGGCAATGGCGACCCCCTCCAGTACTCTTGCCTGGAAAATCCCATGGGTGGAGGAGCCTGATAGGCTGTAGACCATGGGGTCGCTAAGAGTCGGACACGACTGAGCGACTTCACTTTCACTCTTCACTTTCATGCATTGGAGAAGGACATGGCAACCCACTCCGGTGTTCTCGCCTGGAGAATCCCAGGGACGGAGGAGCCTGGTGGGCTGCCGTCTATGGGGTCGCACAGAGTCGGACACGACTGAAGCGACTTAGCAGCAGCAGCAGCAGCAGGGCTGTAAGTAAAAAACACCTGCCCTCAAGAAATGTCCTAAGGGAGATCATCGGAAAAATATTCAAAGCAGGGAAGACATTTTGAATATTCATTTAAGAAGCTAACTTGAATAAGTAAGTTTAACTCACACTGTTTAAAAAAAAAATCTGAAAATATGTCAACATCACTAAATATGAGAGAAATGTAAATCAAAACTTCAATAAGGTATCACCTCACACTGATGAGAATGGGCACAGGCAGAAATTCTACAAGCAGTAAATGCTGGAGCATGTGTAGAGCTCAGGGACCCCTCCTACACTGATGCTGGGAATGGAAATTGGGAGCAGCCACTGTGGAGGACACGGGGCAGGTTCCTTAGCATGAAGGTGAGAATGAAATTAGACTACTCCCTAACACCATACACAAAATTAACTGCAAATAGATTAAAGATCTAAATGAAAGGACAGATTTTATGAAACACTGAAGAAAAAAACAGAACACACTTTGACATAAAATGCAACATTTGTGATCCACCTCTTAGAATCATGAAAAATAAACAAATGGGACCTAATAAACATTAAAAGCAACTGCACAGAAAAGGAAATCACAAGTGAAAGAAAAAAGAAAACCCTCAGGATGGAAAAAATTCTTGCAAACAAAGATACTCACAGGGAATTTATCTCCAGCACATACAAACAACTTGTACAGCACAATATCAGAAAACAAACAATCCAATAAAAAAAATCAGACAAAGATCTAAATGCACATTTCTCCAAAGAAGGCATGCTGCTGCTGCTAAGTTGCTTCAGTCGTGTCCAACTCTGTGTGACCCCATAGATGGCAGCCCACCAGGCTGCCCCGTCCCTGGGATTCTCCAGGCAAGAACACTGGAGTGGGTTGCCATTTCCTTCTCCAATGCATGAAAGTGAAAAGTGAAAGTCAAGTCGCTCCTTCGTGTCCAACTCTTCACGACCCCATGGACTGCAGCCTACCAGGCTCCTCCGCCCATGGGATTTTCCAGGCAAGAGTACTGGAGTGGGGTGCCATCGCCTTCTCTGAAAGAAGGGATAGACATGGCTATAAAGCACATGAAAATATGTTCAATTTCACGAGTTCTTCAGTTCAGTCGCTCAGTCGTGTCTGACTCTTTGCAACCCCATGGACTGCAGCATGCCAGCTTCCCTGTCCATCACCAACTCCCAGAGCTTACTCAAACTCACGTCCATCAAGTTGGTAACGCCATCCAACCATCTCATCCTCTGTCATCCCCTTCTCCTCCCGCCTTCAATCTTTCCCATCATCAGGGTCTTTTCCAAGGAGTCAGTTCTTCGCATCAGGTGGCTAAAGTATTGGAGTTTCAGCTTCAGCGTCAGTCCTTCCAATGAATATTCAGGACTGATCTCCTTGCAGTCCAAGGGACTCTCAAGAGTCTTCTCCAACACCACAGTTTAGAAGCATCAATTCTTTGGCGCTCAGCTTTCTTCACAGTCCAACTCTTACATCCATACATGACCACTGGAAAAACCATAGCCTTGAGTAGATGGACCTTTGTTGGCAAAGTACTATCTCTGCTTTTTAATATGCTGTCTAGGTTGGCCATAACTTCCTTTCCAAGGAGTATGCGTCTTTTAATTTCATGGCTGCAGTCACCATCTGCAGTGATTTTGGAGCCCCCAAAAATAAAGTCAGCCACTGTTTCCCCATCTATTTGCCATGAAGTGATGGGGCTGGATGCCATGATCTTCGTTTTCTGAATGTTGAGCTTTAAGCCAACTTTTTCACTCTCCTCTTTCACTTTCATCAAGAGGCTCTTTAGTTCTTCTTCACTTTCTGCCATAAGGGTGGTGTCATCTACATATCTGAGGTTATTGATATTTCTCCCAGCAATCTAGATTCCAGCTAGTTCTTTCTCCAGCCCAGTGTTTCTTATGATGTACTCTGCATAGAAGTCAAATAAGCAGGGTGACAATATACAGCCTTGACGTGCTCCTTTTCCTATTTGGAACCAGTCTGTTGTTCCATGTCCAGTCTAACTGTTGCTTCCTGACCTGTATACAGATTTCTCAAGAGGCAGGTCAGGTGGTCTGGTAGTCCCATCTCTTTCAGAATTTTCCACAGTTTATTGTGATTCACACAGTCAAAGGCTTTGGCATAGTCAATAAAGCAGAAATAGATGTTTTTCTGGAACTCTCTTGCTCTTTCAATGATCCAGTGGATGTTGGCAATTTGATCTCTGGTTCCTCTGCCTTTTTGAAAACCAGCTTGAACATCTGGAAGTTCACAGTTCACGTATTGCTGAAGCCTGGCTTGGAGAATTTTGAGCCTTACTTTACTAGCGTGTGAGATGAGTGCAATTGTGCAGTAGTTTGAGCGTTCTTTGGCATGACTTTCTTTGTCATTGGAAAGGCAATATGGTTGATCTAAATGACCTACAACAGTAAATTCTGCAGAGGTGGTGGAGAGAAGGGAAACCTCTTACACTGTTGGTGGGAATGTAAATCAGTATACCCACTAGGAAGAACATTATGGAAGTTCTTAGAAAACTAAAAATAGAAGTACCAAGTGATCCAGCAATACCATACCTAGGGGTAGATCCAGAGAAAACCAAAATATAAAGAAACACCTGCACCCCAAATATCATGGCAGCCCTAGGTACGATAGCAAAGACACAGAAGCAACTTAAGTGTACAAAGACAGATGAATGGATACAGAAGATGGAGTACATATACACAATGCAGTATTACTCAGAAATAAAAAAGGATGAAACAATGACATTTCCAGTTACAGGGATGAAACCAGAAGTGATTACACTAAGTGAAGAAAGTGAAACAGGGAGACAAGCGTCATAGGATATCCCTTCTGGCTGAATCTAAAAATGGATACAATGAACTTCATTACAAGAGAGAAACAGATTCACAGACTTAGAAAAGAAACTTGATGTTTACCAAAAAGAAATGTCAGGGAGTAATTAGGGGGTTCAGATCAATATATACACATTAAAACAGCTGCTGTTTTGTTTCATCACTCAGTTGTGTCCAACTCTTTGCAACCCCATGGACTGTAGCCTGCCAGGCTCATCTGTCATGGGATTTCCCAGGCAAGAAGCCTGGAGTGGGTTGCCCTTTCCTTCTCCAGGGGATCTTCCGACCCAGGGATTGAAACTGTGTCTCCTCAAGTCTCTTGCATTGCGGTGGGTTCCTTACCGCGGATCCAGCAGGGAAGCCATAAGCCATGTGCTCAAGGGCTCTTAATAGTCAAAAGTCCAACAGGGCTTTAAATGACACCTGCACTCAAGAAAGTCCTGAGGTAAATCACCGCAAAAGAGTTCCAAACAGGGTCAAGTTTCTAGAAGCCAGTTTCAAGAAGTAAACTGTACTCACAAGGTGTAAAATAATAAAAGCACATGGAAAGATATTCCACATCAATAATTATTAAATCAATGCCAATCAAAACTTCAATAAGGTATTGCCTTACATTAGTCACAATGGCCATCATCGAAAAGATCTACAAAGAATAATACCATACAGAATGTACAGAAAAAGGAATCCTCCTACAATCTTGGTGGGAATGTAAATGGTGAAGCCACTGTGGAAAACAGCATGGACGTTCCTTCACACTAAACAGAGAGGTATCATATGATCCTGAAATCCCATTCCTGGACTCATGTCCAGAAAATATCATTATTCAAAATGACACGTGCACCTCTATTTTCAGGGCAACACTATTTACAACAGCCAAGACATGGAATCCACCAAAATGTCCAGTGACAGAAATGTGAAGGCTATGAGGTACATCATTACGCTGGAATACTACTCAGTCATAAAACAAAACGAAATAATGATATTGGCAGCAGCATGGATGAACCAAGAAATTATAATTCTATGTGAGGTAAGTCAGAGAGACAAATATGTGATATGTACCGGTGGAATCTATAAATTCATACCAGTGAACTAATGTACTACACAGACTCACAGCCTGAGAAAACCAAATTCTAATTATCAAAAGAAAGTTAGTAGAAGAGAGGGATAAATTAATAGTTTGGGATGAAAATATATGCACTAATATATATCAAGTTGATACTATATCAAGTTTTCTGAATGGAACAGGCAACTGTACTGGAAAAAGTGTAATAACCTATATGAGTAAAAAAGACAAAGAACAGATATACATCTAGGCATAACTGAATCAAGTTCATATACAGCTAAACAAACGACAGAAACCAACTGTGCTCCAATATAAAATAACAATTAAATTGTGAATTAAATTACCTGAGCTCCGTGTAGGGGGCACCAGGTAGTGGTGACCCCTATGATGAGATAAGGGATGATATGATATTAATGTGACACCACCAAAGGTTTTCACTCAGCAAAACACAGAGCAGCAAGCCACTCAAAGGTGCCTGACCTCATGTGAATGCGACTAGGTGAAGAGAAGAAAAAGGACCACAGGTTAATCAGGTCAACACCCTCAATTCAGACGTTGGGACTCTCCGAGGGGACAAAACACACTGCAGGTAAAGAACAGATATGGGGTTTCCAGGTACAGGATCCTGACCCATGTGGATGGATGAGACCCACACAATCCCCAGACCCTGTACCTGGGGTTGCACGACCTTTGGTTAGGGCACCATGTCTCTGCTGGTTGGGCCCCTAAAGTGAAATGAATGAGTTTCTGTAAACTTCTGTGATAGTAGAAAGAAGTGTATGGTCAGTCTTCTCTCCCCACAACTTTCCCAGAGAAGTCCTCCTCTTCTCCCTTTCGTTCTGTGTGATAACTGTGTTTAGAACTGTCATGATAATGTTGAACACACTACCTTGGTTCTTGCAGGCTTGGTCCTTTCTTGTTCCACTGAGGTGTTGATAAAACACACACCAGGCGCAGGGCTGGGAGATGAGTGGCAGGTCTGGTCTCTGCCGAGGAGGGACGGTCCACTGGAAGGAGATCACAGCAGCAACTTCACTTGCTGCCCACTGGCTTTTCACCTGATCCATGTGCCCTGCAATCAGTTCACCAGGTGAACCTGCCTCCCTTCCCGCCATGCTTGTGCTGGTGAATTGGAATAATTACCAGGTAGCCACCTGAGGAGTCTCCAGGAGCCCCAGGGAGGGTGAACCTCGCAGGGGCAAACAAGCAAATGGGCACAGGCCTGTATAAAGTGAACACCATAAAGCATTAATTCCTAAACACATGTGAAGCTCTCATGTAACATTCTCCCCGTTTTTTTAGCTTTGTACTTATGGTCTCCCCACACACATGATCCTGACCCATGGAGATAGGGTGAGACTCACACAGTCCTCAGACCACCCACCTGGGGTCACATGTCCCCGCAGTCAGGACACCATGGCTGTGGTCAGTGGCCCCCGATGTAAACAAGCCTGGTCCCTGGGGCCTCTAGGACCCTAGAAAGAAGTGTAGGGACCATCTCCTCTCCCCACAATTGTCCCTGAGAAGTCAGGCCCCTCCTGTTTTCACTTTGGTTCTGTGTGATTTTTTGCTGGTTTGAAAGCTCATGCTAGAGGTGAACACACTACCTTGGTTCTGGCAGGCTCTGTCTTTCTTGTCCCACTGCGGTGCTGCGAAAACAGGAGAGCTGGGCTGAGAAACAAGGGGCAGCTCTGTTCTCTTTGGAGGAGACAGTCGACTGGAAGGAGGTCACAGCAGCAGCCTCACCTGCTGCCCATTGACTTTTTGCCCGATCCCTGTGCCCTGGAATCAATTCACCAGGTGAACCTGCCTCCCTATTAAACCTAAATGTGCTGGAACATTGGAATAATTACTAGTTAGCCCACCTGAGGAGTCTCAAGGAGCCCCAGGGAAGGTGAATCTGGCAGGGAGAAAGACTACGAACCCTACCACAACACTGACCCCTGGGAGGGCCATGGAACCCCACTCGGAGAAGAGCACGGTTCCCCAGAGAAGCCCATCTCAGCTCCAGACCCCAGACATCTGAGCACTGACATTCAGACGCAGGCATGGAGTTTTCCAGGACAGAGGCCAGGCCGGGTCTCTACCCAGGTCTCCATGTCCTAGTGCAGAGAGTACAAGGTCAGGCCTAAATGTTCTCACTGCAGAAAGCACACAGTCTCGTCTAAACATCAGTGTAGACAAGACTTGGAGAGGTCTAAACCTACCATGTAGACGGAACTTGGTCGGGTTCAAACTAGTTTAGGGCTGGTCTCCCAGGAGGCATAGGTCACACACATGCAGGGTCTCTCACCGTTGGGCGGGGGCCCACCCTCCTATGGGAGCAAGAATGTAGATTTCTTGAAAAAGAAATCATCACTGGGCTCCACACTTCACCCACATCAGGAAACTGAAAGAATCTGTGTCATTAAACATTTCAACAGGCAAAACAACGTTACCAATTTCTCTGGCCATGATGATCTGGTGCAGGGGAGATCCAGGAACTTCTCAGAGTGCAGCTCAGTGTCCTGTAAAGACAAACCAAAGTGGCCTGATTCCAGTATCCCAGGCTTCCAGCAGGAGGTGACCACACTGGAAATATTCTGGAAAAATACATTCTTTATCAGTATAAAAATATATTGTTGAAATTGCAAGCATATTAACTATTATTTGCAAACCTAAAATATTCTTAAAATCTTGATCTTTGTGAACCCTGATCTTTGCGGTTTCTATTGTTTCCTTTGGCTCAGATTTTCTAGGTAGAAGCAAGCCGTCATTTCAAACTACTTTCATCTGTTATTTGTTATATGAATGAAGAATCACACTTAAAAATAAAATTCCTGCCAACAATTAGTGACTCAAAGACCACATGAGCTGCAAGAACTTTTTCTAACAGTTTCATTTTTTCTCCATAAAGAAAACAGAAAACATAGGCCCCCTGATTTTTTGCTTCTCTCTTTAAAGAGAGCTAGAATGAAATTGGTATTCATATCAACAGGTAACATTTTGGAGATTTGAAATGTCATACCAGGGTAACAGGGCCTGGAGAAAAGGGAATGCTCCTATGCTGCTGGAGGGAAAGCCAATCATAAAAATAAAGCTAAAACTCAAATTGGACTTAATTATGACAGTATGTGAAAAATATAGAGTATGAACCAAGGGTCTACATATAGCAGGCAATATGTGAAAACAAATCTGATATCTCACATGTGAGAGTAAAGGTTTTTTGTCAGATACGCAGCAAGGTATTCACAAATTCTTTTAGAATACTGCATGTATCTTTTCAAATTATAGCTTTGTCTGGATGTAAGTCTAGGAGTGGGATTGCTGGATCATATGGTGACAGCAGTCATGAAATGAAAAGATGCTTGCTCCTTGGAAGAAAAGCTATGACCAACCTAGACAGCATACTAAACAGCAGAGACATTACCCTGTCGACAAAGGTCTATCTAGTCAAAGCTATGGTTTTTCCAGGAGTCATGAATGGACGTGAGAGTTAGACTATAAAGCTGAGCGCTGAAGAATTGATGCTTTGGAACTGTGGTGTTGGAGAAGCCTATTGAGAGTCCCTTGGACTGCAAGGAGATCCAACCAGTCAATCCTAAAGGAAATCAGTCCTGAATATTCATTGGAAGGACTGATGCTGAAGCTCCAAAACTTTGACCACCTGATGCAAAGAGCTGACTCTTTGGAAAAGACTCTGATGCTGGGAAAGATTGAGGGCAGGAGGAGAAGGGGACAACAGAAGATGAGATGACTGGATGGCATCACCGACTCGATGGACATGAGTTTGAGCAAGCTCTGGGAGTTGATGATGGACAAGGAAGCCTGGCGTGCTACAGTCCATGTGGTCGCAAAGAGTCGGACACGACTGAGCGACTAACACACACACATGTGCATCTTTGAGTAGTTTTAGAGACCTGCATTGCTCCCTATAAAGGTCCCATTGTGTTGGGACCAAGGTCTGCTTCCGAATAAAAGCTGTTCCTTGAGCAAATTCAGTCACTGACCAGGTGGCTCATGGTGAGACCACCATGTCAGCTGACATTTCCCACATCTCAGGCCTCAGATTGACCATTCCATTTGAGGTGTAACAGTTTGCCCTGCTGATACAGCTTCACCTCTTTCTGTATGACTAGGTGAGTTGTTAATGATGTTTTAGGATTCTGTAAGATTAACAGCCCTCTGACAGCAAGATATACGTCTTAAAGTTATACCAGGACACGGGGATTACACCATAAGCCTAAGGGAGTTTTTCAACAAAATTAGTTTCTTGATGGAATCTATTTTTAAAAATTTCCCATTTTTATTTTGCCAATTTTTTTGATTAGTTTGTTTTTGTAGAGAGCCATCAACAATTTTTTTTAATTGAAGTACAGTTTATTTCCAACACTGTATTAGTTTTGGGTGTACAACAGAGTGAATCACTATTTTTATGGGTTATACTCCATTTAAAGTTATTACAAATAGAGTCTGTATTTCCTTGTGCTGTAGAATATATGCCTATAGCTACTGACTTCATACCTAGCAGTTTCTGTCTCTGGCCCTGACACCCGTCTTGCCCCTCCCCGCCCTCCCCTCTGGCAGCCTCTAGTTCTCCATACCTGTGAGTCTGTTTCTGTTTCATGGATAAGTTCATTGGTGTCATGTTTTAGATTTCACATAGAAGTGATAACACACGGTATTTCTTTTTGTCTTTCTGACTTACATCACTTACTATGATAATGTCTAGGGTTATATTGCTGAAAACCCATTATTTTAATCTTTTTTATAGCTGAGTAGTATTCAGTATGTATCTCACATATGAAAACCTAGGTATATATTTCATATATGAAAACCTATGAAAGCTAGGTATATATTTCATATATGAAAATATGAATATATATATTTGGAGTGTGGAATCCTTTGCTATTCTTTAACCAAAAGAATCAAAATTTTACTATAACTTATAATGATAATAATTCTTACAACTTGGGCTTGGCAAGATGTGTTTCACTGGGACTTCTATGGCAGTAGTTTTTAAACTTCGGGGTGCTTCAGAATCAGTTGGAGGATTTATGAACCCAAATTGTCAGACTGAAGTTCCAGAGCTTTTGATTTAGTAGACTTGCAAATACCAGTCCAGGAACCATAAAGAAATTCACTGTCTTTTGAGTAATGCTTTTAGAGACTGAAGATAACCCTTCTAATTCAAGTATACTGTCTTACATCTTAATACATACAAAAGTTTTACTTTGAAACTAGAACATTGCTAAGTGATTTCCATTTATAGGGCACTGCAAACTGAAATCAATATGTAGGTATCAAAAATAATGAAAATAAAATGTGTTTTCAGAGAACACTGACAGAGGAACTGAAGTTTTAAAAAAACATATTTATCCTGTAATTAGATTCATTGGCTACACCTGACCGAGAAAGCAAAAATTATGTGATTTTTAAAAATTCTCATCAAAATTAGTTTCCTAATGGAATCTATTTTAAAAAATCTCCCACTTTTATTTTGCTATTTGCTGAGTAATATCTATATATCATTCATATATGAAAAGAGGTATATATTTCATATATAACAATACAGATATGTATGTCTTATATGAAAATATAGGTATATATTTCTTATATGACAATATAGGAACATATGTCATATATGAAAATAGAGGTATATATTTTTATATCATAAAATTAAAAACTTTGATAAATTAAAAATTTTCAAACAATTAAAGTCTTTCATTGCATGATTCCCAACAAACTGGAAAATCCTTAAAGAGATGGGAATACTAGACCACCTTACCTGCCTCCTGATAAACCTGGATGCAAGCAAGTCAAGAAGCAACAGTTAGAACCGGACATGGAACAATGGACCGGTTCCAACTAGAAAAGGAGTACGTCAAGGCTGCACATTATCACCCTGCTTATTTAACTTCAACGCAGTGTTGTTCAGTCGCCCAGTCGTGTCTGACTCTTTGCGACCCCATGGACTGCAGCACACCAGACCTCCCTGTTCCTCACCATCTGCCAGAGTTTGCCCAAGTTCATGTTCATTGCATTGGTGATGCCATCCAGCCATCTCATCCTCTGATGCCCTCTTCTCCTTCTACCCTCAATCTTTCCCAGCATCAGGGACTTTTCCAATGAGTCATTTGTTTGCATCAGATGACCAAAATCCTGGAGCTTCAGCTTCAGCATCAGTTCTTCCAGTGAATATTTAGGGTTGATCGCCCTTAGGATTGGAGAAGGCAATGGCACCCCACTCCAGTACTCTTGCCTGGAAAATCCCAGGGATGGGGGAGCCTGGTGGGCTGCTGTCTATGGAGTCATACGGAGTCGGACACAACAGAAGTGACTTAGCTTAGCAGCAGCCCTTAAGATTAGAGAAGGCAAAGGCAACCCACTCCAGTATTCTTGCCTGGAAAATCCCCATAGACGGAGGAGCCTAGTAGGCTGCAGTCCATGGGGTTGCTAAGAGTCGGACACAACTGAGCGACTTCACTTTCACGCATTGGAGAAGGCAATGGCAACCCACTCTAGTGTTCTTGTCTAGAGAATCCCAGGGATGGTGGAGCCTGGTGGGCTGCCGTCTATGGGATCGCACAGAGTCAGACACAACTGAAGCGATTTAGCAGCAGCAGCAGCAGCACTTAAGACTGACTGGTTTGATCTCTATGCTGTCCAAGGAACTTTCAAAAGTCTTCTCCAACAGCACAGTTAGAAGGCACCAATACTTTGGCATTCTGCCTTCTTTACAATCCAGTTCTCGCGACCATACGTGACCACTGGGAAGACCATAGCCTTGACTGTACAGACCTTTGTCAGCAGAGTTAATGCCTCTGGTTTTCAACACACTGTCTAGGTATATCATCGCTTTCCTGCCAAAGCAATCATCTTCTGATTTCATGGCTGCAGTCACCATCCATAGTGATTTTAGAGCCCAAGAAGAGGAAATCTGTTACTACTTCCACATTTTCCCTTCTATTTGTCATGAAGTAATGGGGCTGGGTGACATGATCTTAGATTTTTAATATTTAGTCTTGAGCTGGCTCTTTTACTCTCCTCCTTCACTCTCATCAAGAAGTACTTCAGTTCCTCTTCACATTCTGCCATTATAGTGGTATCATCCACTTATCTGAGGTTGTTGATGTTTCTCCCGCCTATCGTGATTCCAGCTTGTAACTCATCCAGCCTAGCCTTTCTCATGATGTGCTCAGAGTATAGGTTAAACAAATGGGGTGACAGCAGAGAGCCCTGTCATACTCCTTTCTCGATCTTGAACCAATCTGTTGTTCCATACAGGGTTCTAACTGTTGCCTCTTGACCTGCACACAGGTTTCTCAGGAGACAGGTAAGATGGTCTGGTATTCCCATCTCTTTAAGAGCTTTCCACAGTTTGTCATGATCCATACAGTCAAAGGCTTTAGCACTGCTGACGAAACAGAGATAGATGTTTTCCTGAAATTCCCTTGCTTTCTCTATAATCCAGTGAATGTTGGCAATTTGATCTTTAGTTTCTCTTCCATTTCTAAACCCAGCTTGGACATCTGGAAGTTCTTGATTCACAAAATGCTGAAGCCTAGCATGCAAGATTTTAAGTCTGACCTTACCAGCATGGGAGATGAGTTATCTGATGGTTAGCACAGTCTTTGGTACTACCCTTCTTCGGAATTGGAATGAGTTTTTTCCAGTCCTGTGGCCGCTGCTGGGTCTTCCAGATTTGCTGACATAATGGATGCAAAACCTTGATGGTATCATCCTTAGGGCTTTGAATAATTCTGCTGGAATTTCATCACATCCACTAACTTTATTAACAGCAGTGCTTAAGGCCCACTTTTCACACTCCAGAATGTCTGGCTCTGGGTGACGAACCACGCCATTGTAGTAATCCAGCTCATTAAGATCTTTTTTTATACAGTTCTTCCGTGTATTCTTTCCATCTTTTCTTAATCTCTTCGGTGTGTATTAGGTCTCTACCATTTTTATCTTTTCTTATGCCCATCTTTGGGCAGAACGCTCCCTTGATGTTTCCCATTTTCCTGAAGAGATCTCTAGTCTTTTCCCATTTGTTGTTTTCTTCTGTTATTAAGCACTGTTCATTGAGGAAGGCCTTCTTATCTCTCCTAGATGTTCTTTGGAACTCTGTGTTTAATTGGATGCACGTTTCCCTCTTTCCCTTGCTTTTCGCTTCTCTTCGTTCTTCCGCTATTTGTAAAGCCTCCTTAGATAATCACTTTGCCTTCCTGCTTTTCTTTTTCTTTGGGATGGTTTTGTTTGCCATCTCCTGTACAGTATTATGGATCTCTATCCATAGTTTTTCAGGCACACTCTTAACTAGATCTAGTCCCTTGAATCTATTCATTACCTCTACTGTGAATCCATACAGGATTTAAGTCATACCTAGCTAGCCTAGTGTTTTTCCTAGGTTTTCTTTTGTTTAAACCTGAATTTTGCTATGAGAATCTGATGATCTGAGCCACAGTCAGCTCCAAGTCTTGTTTGTGCTGACTGTATACAGCTTTTCCATCTTCAGCTATAAAGAATATAATCAATTTGATTTCAGTAATGACCATTTGGTGAGGTCCATGTGTAAAGTCATCTCTTGTGTTGTTGAAAAAGGGTCAACAACATGAAGGATCCCCTTCATGGATCACTGTCTCGTCGTGGTGAAGGGGCTTCTGTAATTCAATGAAGCGATGAGCCACGCTGTGCAGGGCCACCCAAGATGGAAAGGTCATAGCAGAGAGTTCTGACAAAACATGATCCAGTAGAGGAGGGAATGGCAAACCACACCAGTATACTTGCCGTGAGAACCTCATGAATTGTATAAAAGGCTATATGCACAGAGTACATCATGCGAAATGCCTGGCTGGATGAATCACAAGCTGGAATCAAGACAGCTGGAG
This sequence comes from Budorcas taxicolor, assembly GCF_023091745.1. Taxonomy (NCBI): domain Eukaryota; kingdom Metazoa; phylum Chordata; class Mammalia; order Artiodactyla; family Bovidae; genus Budorcas; species Budorcas taxicolor. Next base: position 624,497 of record NC_068930.1, on the reverse strand, counting down.
AAATATTAACAACCTCAGATATGCAGATGATACCACCCTAGTGGCAGAAAGTGGAGAAGAACTAAGAGCTTCTTGATGAGGGTGGAAGAGGAAAGTGAAAACACTGGCTTAAAACTCAACTTAAAATCATGGCATCCAGTCCTATCACATCATGGCAAATAGATGGGGAAAAAAATGCATGTTTGGCAGATTTTCTTTTCTTGGGCTCCAAAATCACTGGACTTCACATTTCATGAAATTTCACTGCAGAATGAAATTAAAAGACATTTGCGCCTTTGAAGAAAACCTATGACAAACTTAGACAGCATATTAAAAAGCAAAGACATCACTATGCTGACAAATGTTGTAATAGTCAAAGCTATGATTTTTTCAGTAGTCATGTATGGATGTGAGAGTTGGACCATAAAGAAGGCTGAGCACCGAAGAACAGATGCTTTTGAACTGTGGTGCTAAAGAAGACTCCTGAGAGTTCCTTGGGCAGAAAGGAGATCAAACCAGTCAATCCTAAAGGAAATCAACCCTAAATATTCATTGATGCTGAAGCCTCATCCACCTCATGCAAAGAGCCAACTCATTGGAAAAGACCCTGATGCTGGGAAAGATTGAGGGCAGGAGGAGAAGGGGGCGACAGAGGACGAGATGATTAGATGGCATCACTGACTCAATGGACATAAGTTTGAGCAAACTCCAGGAGAGAGTGAAGGACAGAGAAGACTGGCATGCTGCAGCCCATGGGGTCACAAAGAGTTGGACACGACTTAGCTACTGAACAACAACAACAAAGTATTAAAAACGTTCATAAAATGAAGATGTTTCTGAAAATTTAAAACCATGAAATTAAAAACTACTTCATCAAATTGAAAACCTCCTCATAATATTAAAATTATAAAATTATTTATAAAATGAAAAATTTCTACTCCACGAGACACCTTATTCAGAAAATCAAAAGATGAACCACAGACTGGAAGAAAGCATTTTCAAAGCACATATTGAATAAAGGATCTGTACTCAAATTAGAAAAAATTTACATTTGGCAAAGACTGAAAAACACACCTGGCCAAAGAATATAAACAGATATGTATATAGATATTTTTATCAAGATACAACCTTTTATATCTCTATATTGATGTTAACATCTCTGGGTAGATAGACATTTATATCTCTCAGTAGATAAATATATATATATGTAGATAGATAGCCATGATATTAAAGCTTCCATAAAAATAATAATTTTCATAAATTGAATAACTTTCAAACAATTAATAACATTCATATTACTCACTTCCTTACAATTACTCTTTCATATGAGTAAAAACTTCCTCAGAAAAATAAAACTTATAAAATTATTTATAAAATTAAAAACTTTTACTGTATGAAATACCTTATTCAGAAAATCAAATAATGAACCACAAACTGAAAGAAACTATTTCCAAAACAAAGGATCTATACTCAAATTATACCAAACAGCTCCATTAAAATTTGGCAAGGACTGAAACACAAAACTGGGGAAAAAAGATAAACAGATAATAAATAAGGAAGAAAGAAGGACTAGGGTGGGATAGAGACTGCCCCTTGAGACAGCTAACCCTAAGATCTGACGTTCCCTCACCTGGTCAATGTCCTGAGAAAACCATCATTCAAACAGCCATGTGAACCCCTAGCTTCATTGTACCGCTACTCACAATAGACAGATTAAATCTTAAAGAAATGTGGTATGTGTATTCAGTGGGCCATTCAGTCAGTTCAGTAGCTCAGTCATGTCCGACTCTTTGCAACCTCATGAATCGCAGCACACCAGGCCTCCCTGTCCATCACCAACTCCTGGAGTTCACTCAGACTCACATCCATCGAGTCAGTGATACCATCCAGACATCTCATCCTCTGCCGTCCCCTTCTCCTCCTGCCCCCAATCCCTCCCAGCATCAGAGTCTTTTCCAATGAGTCAACTCTTCACATGAGGTGGCTAAAGTACTGGAGTTTCAGCTTCAGCATCATTCCCTCCAAAGAAATCCCACGGCTGATCTCCTTCAGAATGGACTGGTTGGATCTCCTTGCAGTCCAAGGGACTCTCAAGAGTCTTCTCCAACATCACAGTTCAAAAGCATCAATTCTTCAGTGCTCAGCCTTCTTCACAGTCCAACTCTCACATCCAAACATGACCATTGGGAAAACCATAGCCTTGACTAGATGGACCTTTTTTGGCAAAGTAATGTCTCTGCTTTTCAATATGCTATTTAGGTTGGTCATAACTTTTCTTCCGAGGAGTAAGTGTCTTTTAATTTCATGGCTGCAGTCACCATCTGCAGTGATTTTGGAGCCCCCAAAAATAAAGTCTGACACTGTTTCCACTGTTTCCCCATCTATTTCCCATGAAGTGATGGGACTGGATGCCATGATCTTCGTTTTCTGAATGTTGAGCTTTAAGCCAACTTTTTCCCTCTCCTCTTTCACTTTCATCAAGAGGCTTTTTAGTTCCTCTTCACTTTCTGCCATACGGGTGGTGTCATCTGCATATCTGAGGTTATTGATATTTCTCCCGGCAATCTTGATTCCAGCTTGGCGTTTCTTGATTCCAGCCAAGCGTTTCTCATGATGTACTCTGCATATAAGTTAAATAAGCAGGGTGACAATATACAGCCTTGACGTACTCCTTTTCCTATTTGGAACCAGTCCGTTGTTCCATGTCCAGTTCTAACTGTTGCTTCTTGACCTGCATATAGGTTTCTCAAGAGGCAGGTCAGGTGCTGTGGTATTCCCATCTCTTTCAGAATTTTCCACAGTTTATTGTGATCCACATAGTCAAAGCCTTTGGCATATTCAATAAAGCAGAAATAGATGTTTTTCTGGTACTCTCTGCTTTTTCAATGACCCAGCAGATGTTGGCAATTTGATCTCTGGTTCCTCTGCCTTTTCTAAAACCAGCTTGAACATCTGGAAGTTCATGGTTCACGTATTGCTGAAGCCAGTGGGCCATTACTCAGACATGAAAACTGCCACTGAAATTATGAAATTATGTCACTGGTCACCATAAGGTTGAACCCTGGAGGATCAAACACTAAGTGGAGTCAGCAACAGAGGAAGAAAATAGCAGATGATGTCCCTTTTAGGCAAAGTTAAAAAAAAGAATTACATTGGAAATAATTTATAACACCAAAGGAAACTCAGAGCTTTAAACACAAAAAAAGAATCCAGAAAAAGAAAAGGGCTAGGGATGAATTAGGAGGTCAATACTAATGTAAACACAGAAATCTGTATCTGTAATAGATAAGCCACTAGGATTATCTCCTTCCTTCCTTCCACCTATGCACTGAAATCTGTATCTCTAATATACCCGCAGAAATCTGTATCTGTGTTAGATAATCCACAAAGATTATCTCCTGCCTTCCTTTCTTCTATTTACATATATATAGAAATACTTATATCTAACATATAAATAAATACCTGTCACTATAATAGATAATCCACAAGGAATATCTCCTTCCTTCGTTCCTTGCACATATAAAAACATTTGTATCTCTACAAATGTTCCTCCACAGGGACCTGATGTTCACCATAGAGAACTTTACTCCACCTTGTTCAATAATCTCTATGGCAAAAGAATCAATAAAAAGTACAAATATGCTGTATGGTTAAGTCATAACTGAATCAGTCTGTTGTACACTTGTTGCAGTGAAAGGAAAAAAAAAGAAGAGTTTTTCTCTTTCCCTTTCCTGAGAACAAAGAAGATAAAGAAAACAGTGAGCAGGCCTGAATATTCCTACTTTTTTTTACTTTAACTGCTCCTAACTCGGCATGTCTGTAACTAAGTTTGCTTTTCTGCAGCCTAACTCTGCATGCGTTACAGTTCACGTTTTTCTTTAGACTCTGTGCTAAATACACCCTCTATCTGCTTACAACACCCTTGCCCTTGTGTTACACATCAGAAAGAAGGCCACAGAGCCACTGAATGGCCAGACTCAAAGACTGAGCTACTGACTCCAGCCTGTGACTGTCTTTGAAATTGTTCAATGAAAACATCTCCTGCCATATTAATGAACAAGAAATGTCACCGCCATCAGTGATTTCTGGCCCCCAAATGTGAATGAAGGCTCCCCAGTTTGTGATCCAGGGGATGCTGCTGCCACCTCACCCCCTGGTGATTGCTGAGGGGCTAGGGGTGCAGGAAGCAAGGTGAGCAAGGAGACGGGACTGGCCCCGATGGCTGAGGTCACGGGAAAGGAGTGGAGGCAGTGACCCCAAGGCTGCACCTCCCCACACACAGAATGCTGGATTCCTTAACCTGATACCTGACCTTTGATGTGCAGACTGCCTGCTCCCTGCGTTGCAAACCTGTATATAGCCTGACTCACCCTCTGCCTCCTTGGAGCAGTTTTCTCAGAGCTACTGAGATGCTGTCTCTTGGGTTTGGAGTCCTAAACATTTGCACCAAATAAAATAACTCTCTATTTTCAGGTTGTGACTATATTTTATAGTTGACAAAACAATGCATGAGGTAGAAATCAAGATCCTGTCACCTTTGTCCCTCATCTTATATAAGCCCCCAGACTCCTCACGGAGCGGTGGCACAGTTCTTGAGGCATAAGACGACTGTGTTCTGCTTTTTGCCAGATGAGAATTAAAGCCACCTTTCTACTTCCTGCAGACTTTGTCTCCATATTTTTCATTTGGCTTCAGTGGGCAGAGAGGCCAAGATTTTGGCCAGCAACACACTGAGGACAAGCACAAAACTGCAGATCAACTATACTTCAACGTAGCATTGGCATGAGATTAAAGAAAAGAAACTAATGTCTAGTTTATTCCCTCTGACCTGCTGGACTCGGGATGCTATTTGATCCCGAGAGCATGATTAAGCTTGAATCCCAGGGCTGGACTGGAGTGGGGTCGAGACAGCCAGGCAGGGTCCTCTTCATTGAGATCTGTTTCAATCCTATACTCTCTATTTTTTTCTGGCTGGGACCAGAATCCCTAGTACATCCCAACGACGGTGGCCCGACTCTCCTCGGCTCGAAGGCAAGGGTAAAGTCACCAAGTATCCAGGGCCTTGGCGCTGGGGTCCCCAGCTAAAGCCTTCTTTCTGAGAGTGCAGCCCCCTTGGCACCTCAGCAGGGAGCAGTCCCCCAGGTAGGCATGAAGCTAGAGGGGAGGCTGGAGCTTCAGTGGGAAAGAAGTAGTGAGATATAAGGCTTTGGGTGTTTGCATAGGTGCTTTCCACTCTAATTCACAGCCCAAGAAGTCGACTTTCCTTAACGCTCTAAGTTACAGGTGGAACCAGAGTTGGGCATGAAGAAGTGCTGCCACCTTGTGGGCATGTCCTGGAACTACAACTTGCCCACCAGTGCTTACTGGCACCTCCAATTCAAAAGGCCTGTGGGGCAGTTAATGACAGCTGCCCTCAGGAAAGTCCTGTGGCAGGTATTAGAGATAAATTCCAAACACAACTGACTTTCATGAAACCAGTGTCAAAGGTCAATTTTCCTCATACCCTTTAAGGAAATAAAAAAAGAAAAGAGAAAAAAAGAACCCAAACGACCACAGGACAAGATGCTCAGCATCCTGAATTATTACACGAATGATGTCAATCAAAATGATAACAAGAAATCAAATCCCATTTGACAGAATGGCCATCCTAACAGTCTGCAAACAGTGCATGGAGAAGAGAGCTGGGAGATAATGGCATCCCCCTTCAAGTTCCCTGTGAACAGACATTGGCAGCAACCCCTTGAAGGGACAGCCTGCACGAGGCAGAACAAAACAGTCGAGAGAGGTAAAGCTAGGATTCTAACACCCACACCTGGGCCTTCATTACAAAACACCATCATTCAAAATGACACAACCACCCAGACTTCACTGGAGTTGTACATCCAATTGCCAAGACAGACCCAAGGAAAGGTCCACTGGCAGATAAAATCTTAAAGAAATGTGGCACATATGTACAAGGAGCTATTACTCAGATTTCAAATATCGCCACTGAAGTTATGAAATGATGCCAATGGTTCCCACAAGGATGGACCTTGGAGGAAAATACACTAAGTGAATTCAGCAACATAGGAAGAAAATAGCAGATGATGTCCTTCTAGGGCAAAATTGAAAAAAAAAGAGATACAGAGGAAGTAATTTACAACATAAAAAGAGACTCTAAGATCAAACACAAACAATTCCAAAGGAAAAAAAAGGAAAGTGCCAGATACATATTAGGAGGTTGCTACTACCTTATACACAGAAATGTGTATCTGTAATAGGCAATCCAGAAGGATCATCTTCTTCCACATATACAAAAAATCTGTATCTCTAATAGATATTCCACAAGGACCTGATTTTCAGCACAGGGAATTCTACTCAACCTTGTTCAATAGCTTCTATGTCAAAAGAATTGATAAACAGATATGCTGTGTGTATATATATATTTTTATGTCTTAACTGAATCAGTTGACTGTACACTGAGATCACAAAACTGCAAATTGACTACAACATAGCACTGGTATGAGATTAAAGAAAAGAAAAAGAAAGAAAAGTAATGCCTATTATATCCCCTCTGACCTCGCTAACTTGCACTGCTATCCCATCCCTGGACTCTGATAGACTAGAGTTCCAGGACTGCACTGGGGTGGGGTCAAGACAGCCCAGCAGGGTGCCCTTCATAGAGACTCCTCTTAAACCTGTACTGTCTGGTTTTCCCTGGCTGGGAGCAGACTCCCTAGTGCACCCCAACGATGGTGGCTTGACCTTCTGGCCTCAAGGGCCAGGGTAAAGTCACCAAGTATCCAGGGCCCTGGTGCTGGGGTCTCCAACTGAAGCCTCCTTCCTGAGGGTGCAGCCTCCTAGGCACCTCAGCAGGGAGTGGTGCCCCAGGTAGGCATGAGCCTGGAAGGGAGGGGTGAAGCTTCAGGAGGAAGAAGTAGTGAGACTCAAACATTTGGGTGTTTTCTCAGGCACCTTCCACTCTAATTCACAGCCAGGAAGTCGACATTCCCTAAGACTCTGGGTGTAGGGGGAACCAGAGTTGGGCATGAATAAGTGCTTCCACCTTGTGGACATTTCATGGAACTACACTTGCCCACCACTGCTTACTGGTGACAGCTGCCCTCAGGAAAGGTCATGCAGTGGGTATTGCAGAAATCAGCTCCTAACACCACTGGCTTTCAATAAGCCAATTGTAACAGGTAAATTTTCCTCACACCCTTTAGGGAGAAAAAAGGACCCAATCAGCCCAAGGACATGATACTCCACATCCCTACTTACTACAGGAGGAATGCCAACCAAAACAAGAAGTCAATTCCCATCTGACAGAACGCCCATCCTGACTATGGGCAAACAATAAATATGAGAGAGACCATGGAGATGATCAAACCCTCCTTCATATTCCATGGGAATGGACATTGACAACAGCCCCTAGAAATGACAGCCTCCACAGGTCAGAAAGAAAATCTCAATAGAGCTAAGCCTAGAACTTCAAAACCCATACCTGGGCCTATATTACAAAAAACAGTCATTCAAAATGACCCATGCACCCCAACGTTCACTGCAGTGCTGTTTACAATGACCAAGACACAGATCCAAGAAAATGCCCCTCAACAGATTAAATCTTAACGAAATGTGGTACATATATATACACATATACAATGGGCTTTACTCAGACATGAAAAACTGCCACTTAAATTATGAAATTCTGCCAACAGTCCCCACAAGGATGGACTTTGGAGGAGAGATCCAACCAGTCCATCCTAAAGGAGATCAGTCCTGGGTGTTCATTGGAAGGACTGATGCTGAAGCTGAAACTCCAATACTTTGGCCACCTCATGCAAAGAGTTGATTCATTGGAAAAGACCCTGATGCTGGGAGGGATTGGGGGCAGGAGGAGAAGGGGACGACAGAGGATGAGATGGCTGGATGGCATCACCGACTCGATGGACATGAGTTTGGGTAAACTCCGGGTGTTGGTGATGGACAAGGAGTCCTGGCATGCTGCAATTCGTGGGGTCGCAAAGAGTCGGACACAACTGAGCGACTGAACTGAACTGAACTGACACTAAGTGAAGTCAGCAACAGAGGAAGAAACTAGCAATATATGTCCCTTGTAGGCAAAATTTTAAAAAGAAATAAGGGGAAGTAATGTACAACACAAAAAGAGAGTCTGAGAATTGAAACACAAAGAATTTCAAAGGGAAAAAAGAAAAGAAAACCCAGCGATGAATTAGGAGTTCAAGAAGAGAATGGCAACTTACTCCAGTATTCCTGTTAGAATTCCATGGGCAGAAAAGCCTGATGGGCTATAGTCCACGGGTTCACAAAGAATCAGACATAACTGAGCAACTAACGCTTAACACTAACATATACCCAAAAAGCTGGATCTGTAATATATAGTCCACAAGGATTATCTCCTTTCTTCATTCTTCCACATTTACACAGAAATCTGTATATCTAACAGATAGTGCACAGACACCCAATGTTCAGCACAGGGAGTTCAATTCAGTCGCTCAGTCATGTCTGACTCTGCGACCCCATGACTGCAGCACCCCAGACCTCCCTGTCCATCACAAACTCCCGGAGGTTGTTCAAACTCATGTCCACTGAGTCAGTGATGCCATCCAACCATCTCATCCTCTGTCGTCCCCTTCTCCGCCTGCCTTCAATCTTTCCCAGCATCAGGGTCTTTTCAAATGAGTCAGTTCTTCACATCAGGTGGCCAAAATATTGGAGTTTCAGCTTCAGGATCAGTCCTTCCAATGAATATTCAGGACTGATCTCCTTTAGGATGGACTGGTTTGATCTCCTTGCAGTCCAAGGGACTCTCAAGAGTGTTCTCCAGCACCACAGTTCAAAAGCATCAACTCTTTGGCGTTCAGCCTTTTTTATGGCACTTGTTATGGTTCAGCACAGGGAACTTTATTTGAAATTCTGCGATAACCTCTAGGGTGAAACAACCCAAAAAAAGAACAGTATGTTAATAGGTGCTAAGTCACTTCAGTCATGTCTGACTCTTTGCAACCCCATGGACTGTATGTAGCCCACCAGGCTCCTCTGTCCATGGGATTCTCCAAGCAAGAATACTGGAGTGTTTTGCCATTTCCTTCTCCAGCAGATCTTCCTAGAGGATGTTAATATATGTCATTTTGAACCAGGTGGCTGTATACTGTAATACTGACGACAAGCACCAGATGGCAGATCAGCCATATTCCCGTATAGCATCGCCATTAGATTAAAGAAAATCAAAGCCTGGTTAATTTCCTCCCACCTCCCTGACTTGGGCTGCTATCCCATCCCTGGTCTGAGCAGCCTTAGATCCTGTGACTGGCCTGGAGCAGGACTGAACAGCTGGGCACAGTATCCTTAATTGAGTCCCCGCTTTAACCCATACTGTCTGGTTTGTTCTGGCTGCGACCAGATATCCTAGCTCAACCAAATGATGGTTGCCCGACCCTCTGGCCTTGAGCTTCGAAAAGTAACCTAGTCCCCAAATCAATTCTTTTTCCTGAGAGTGCAGCCTCCTAGGCACCTCAGCAGGGTTCTGTGGGCAAGGCAGGGATGAGTCAAGAGGTGAAGAGTGAAGCTTTGGGGGAAGAAGTAATGGAACACAAGCCCTTGGGTGTTTACTCAGGCACCTTCCACTCTAATTCTCAGCCCAGGAAGCTGACATTCACTAAGGCTCTGGTTTCTCAAGAAACCAGAGTTGAACACGAAGCTACAAGTTAACCAGTAGTGCTTACTCACACCTCCAGCTCACAAGGTCTCTGGAGCTGTTAATGAAAGCTGCCCTCAGGAAAGGATCTGAGGCTGGTACTGCAGAAGTAAATTCCAAATATAAACAGTTTTCAAGAAGCCAATTGCAAAAGGTAAATTTTCCTGACATCTTTCAAGAAAAGAAGAAAGGGAAACAAACAAAAAGCTCCCACCCTGCAACAGGATAAGATGCTCAAGATTCCTAATCATTACAGGAGGATGCAGATCAAAATGACAACGACAAATCAAATCCCACCACTCAGAATGGCCACACTTACATCACAAAAAATAATGCTAGAGCGAGCCAGGAGGAGAGAAACCCCCCTGCTCAGTACATGGGAATGGAGATCAACAACAGCCACTAGAAAGGACAGCCTCCCCATGACAGGGAAAAACCACCTTTCTAGACAGCTAAGCCTAGGATCTGACATTCCCACATGTGGGCCTGTATCCCGAGAAAAACCATCATTCCAAAACACACATACACCCCAATGTTCACTGCAGCACTACATACAATAGCCAAAACACAGGCCCAGGAAAATGTCTACTGACACATTAAAGCTTAAAGAAGATGTGGTACACATACACAATGGACCATTACTCAGCCTTGAAAAGCCGCCACTGAAGTTATGGAATTACTCCACTGGTCACCACAAGGAAGGACCTTGGAGGATCGCACACTACATAAAGTCAGGCAGACAGAGTAAGGAAATAGCATATGCTGTGATTCCAGGCAAAGTTAAAAGAAGAAGTAGAGGAACACAAAAAGAGACTCTGAGAACTCAAACACAGAGGGTTCCAAAAAAGTTGAAAGAGCAAGGATGAATTAGGAGGACGGGACTAACATATACACAGAAATCAGTGTCTAAAATAGATAATCCAAAAGGATTCCTTCCTTTCTTCTTTCTTTGCCCCTTCCTCCCACAAATGGGTTTCCCTGGTGGCTCAAACAGTGAAGAATCTGCCTGCAATGCAGGGGACCTGGGTTCAATCCCTGGGTCAGGAAGATACCCAGAGAAGGAAATGTCTACCCACTCCAGTATTCTTGCCTGGAGAATTCCATGGACAGAGAAGCCTTGGTGAGCTACAGTCCATGGAGTGGCAGAGAGTCAGACATGACTGAGTCACTAATACTTTCACCTTTTTTTTTAAACTTTCCTTCCACAAATACAGAAATCTCGGAATCTCTGAAAAATACACAGAAATGTATATCACTAACATACACACAACTCCAATACTTTGGCCACCTCATGCGAAGAGTTGACTCATTGGAAAAGACCCTGATGCTGGGAGGGATTGGGGGCAGGAGGAGAAGGGGACGGCAGAGGATGAGATGGCTGGATGGCATCACTGACTCGATGGCTGTGAGTCTGAGTGAACTCCGGGAGTTGGTGATGGACAGGGAGGCCTGGCGTGCTGCGATTCATGGGGTCGCAAAGAGTAAGACACGACTGACACAGAAATCTACATCTGTAATAGATAATCTGCAAGGATTATCTTCTTCCTTGCTTCCTTCCTACACATATTAACAAAAATCTGTATGTCTAACATATACACAGAAATCTGTATCTCTAATAGATACTTCACAAAGACCTGATGTTCAGCACAGAAAAGTCTACTAGACCTTTGCCAATTACTCTGTGGTGAAAGAATTTAAAAAAGAGAGAGAGACGCTGTATGTATATGTCATATTAAATCAGGCAGCAATATATTGAGACAAGCAACAAACTGCACATCAACTATACTCCAATATAGCCCTGGCATGAGATTAAAGAAAAGGAAAAACAATTCAATGACTGGTTTATTCCCCCTGACATCCCTGACGTAGGCTGCTCTCCCATTCCTGGAGCCTGAGCAGGCTTGGGTCCAATGACTGACCTGGAGTCGGGTTGAGAGAGCTAGGCAGGGTGTCTTTCATTGAGCCCTCTCTTAAACCTGTACTGTCTAGTTTTCTCTGGCTGGGACCAGAGCCCCAAATGCACCCAAAGGATGGCGAGTACCTCTAGCCTCGAACCTTGGAAAAGTAACCTAGCCTTCAGGTATTGTGGTACTGGTATTCCCAGTTCAAGCCTCCTTCTTGAGAGTGCAGCCTCCTAGACAGCTCAACAGGGAGCAGGGCCCCAGGGTAGGAATCTGGAGGGCAGGGCTGGAGTTTTAGGGGTTAGAAGTAGTGAGACACAAGTCCTTGGGTGTTTGCTCACATTTCACTCTAATCCCAGGAAGCCATCTTTCCCTAGGCTCTGGTCGCAAGGGGAACCAGAGTTGGGCATGAAGAAGTGCTGCCACCTTGTGGAAATTTCCTGGAACTACAACTTGCCCATCAGTGCTTACTGGCACCTCCAATTCAAAAGGCCAGTGGGGCTGTAAATGACAGCTGCCCTCAGGAAAGGTCCTGCCGCAGGTATTGCAGAAATAAATTCCAAGCACAATCAACTTTCAAGAAGCCAATTTCAAAGGTCAATTTGCCTCACACCCTCTTAGGAAAGAAAAAAACAACCCAAACGACCACAGGACAAGATACTCAGCATCCCTAATTATTACAGGAGAAATGTGAATCAAAATGACAACAAGAAATCAAATCCAACCTATCAGAATGGCCATTCTCACAAGTCTGCAAACAATAAATGTGGGAGAGAGCCAGAGAGTGATGGAACTTACTGATATAGTCAGTGGGAATGGAGATTGCCAAAGCCCTAGAAAGTACAGCCTTCACATGCTAGAAAAAAATCTTCAAAAAACTAAGCCTAGAATCTGACATACCCCCATCTAGGCCTATATCCAAGAAAACCATCATTCAAAAAAACACACGCACCCCAGCGTTCAGTGCAGCACTAGTTACAAGAGCTAAGACACAGAACCAGCAAGATGTCTTTTGACACATTAAAGGTTGAAGAACATGTGGTACATATATACAATGGACTCATTCAGCCATGAAAAAAGGCTATTGAAATTGTGCCACTAAAAGTCACAAGGATGGACCTTGAAGTATTATAGACTAAGTGAAGTCAACCAGGCAGAGAAAGAAAATGCATATGCTCTCCATTGTAGACAAAAAAACAAAAGATACAAAGGAACAAATTTACAACACAAAAGTGACTCTGAGAATTCAAACACAAACAGAAGTTTTTAAGAAAAAGTGAAAGAACAAGGATGAATTGTGACATCAGAGCCAACATATACACAGAAATCTGGATCTGTAACAGATAATTCAGAAGGATTATCTTTCTTTCCTTCCTTCCTTCAAATATACACAGAAATTTGTATCTCTAACATGTACAGACAAATCTCTATCTGTAATAGATAATCCAAGATCATTATCTCCTTCCTCCCTCCCAGATATGCTCTGAAATCTGTACTTCTAACATATTCACAGAAATCTGTATCTGTATTAGGTAATCCACAAGGATTCTCTCTTGCCTCCCTTCCTTTCTTTCAGCACAAGTACACAGAAATACTTATCTTTAACATATACATAGAAATCTGTCACTGTAATAAATAATCCACAAGGACTAAGCCTTCTTAAGTAAATAATGTTTAAGAAATAGAGGAAAACAATAGGAAAGACGAGATCTTTGCAAGAAAATCAGAGATACCAAGGGAACATTTCATGCAAAGATGGGCACAATAAAGGACAGAAATGGTATGGACCTAACAGAGGTAGAAGATATTAAGGAGAAGTGGCAAGAATACACAGAAGAACTATACAAAGATGGTCTTAATGACCCAGATAACCACAATGGTGTGATCACTCACCTAGAGCCAGACATTGTGGAGTGCAAAGTCAAGTGTGCCTTAGGAAGCATCAATATGAACAAAGCTAGTGGAGGTGACGGAATTCCAGATAAGCTATTTCAAATCCTAAAAAATAATGTGAAAGTGCTTCACTCAATATGCCAGCAAATTTGGAAAACTCAGCAGTGGCCACAGGACTGGGAAAGGTCAGTTTTCATTCCAGTCCCAAAGAATAGCAATGCCAAAGAGTGTTCAAACTACCACACAATTGTACTCATTTCACATGCTAGCAAGGTAATGCTCAAAATCCTCAAGCTAGGCTTCAATGATACCTGAACCAAGAACTTCCCGATGTACAAGCTGGATTTAGAAAAGGCAGAGGAACCAGAGATCAAATTGTCAACATCCGATGGATCACAGGATAGGCAAGAGAATCCCAGAAAACCATCTACTTCTGCTTTATTGACTAAGGTAAAGCCTTTGACTGTGTAGATCACAACAAACTGTGGAAAATTCTTAAAGTGATGGTAATACCAGACCACCTTACCTGCCTCCAACAATTAGAACCGGACATGGAACAACAGACTGGTTCCAAATTGGGAAAGGATTATGTCAGCTGTATACTGTCACCCTGCTTCTTTAACTTATATGCACAGTAAATCATGTCAAATGCCAGGCTGGATAAAGCACAAGCTGAAATCAAGATTGCTGGGACAAAAACAGAAATATAGACCAATGGAACAAGATAGAGAGCCCATAGATAAATCCACTCACCTATGGGTACCTTATTTTTGACAGAGGCAAGAATACACAATGGGGCAAAGACAGCCTCTTCAATAGTGGGGCTGGGAGAACTGGACAGCTACGTGCAAAAGAATGAAATTAGAATACTTCCTAATGCCATACACAAAGATAAACTCAAAATGGATTAAAGACCTAAATATAAGACCAGAAATTATAAAACTCTTGGAGGAAAACATAGGCAGAACACTCAATGACATAAATCAAAGCAAGATCTTCTATGACCCACCTCCTAAGTAATGGAAATAAAAACAAGAATAAACAAGTGGGACCTAATTAAACTTAAAAGCTTTTGCATAGCAAAGGAAACCATAATCAAGGGAAAAGACAACTCTCAGAATGGGAGAAAATAATAGCAAATGAAACAACTGACAAAGAATTAAATTCCAAAATATACAAGCAGCTCATACAATTCAATACCAGATAAACAACCCAATCAAAAAGTGAGGAAAACACCTAAAAAGACATTTCTCTGAAGAAGACATACAGATGGCTAACAAACACATGAAACAATGCTCAACATCACTCATTATTTGAGAAATGCAAATCAAAACTTCAATAAGATATCACCTCATACCGGTCAGAAAGGCCATCATCAAAAAGTCTACAAGCAATAAATGCTAGAGCGGGTGTGGAGAAAAGGGAACCCTCTTGCACTGTTGATGGAATGTAAATTGATACAGCCACTATGGAAGAGAGTATGGAGATTCCTTAAAAAGCTAGGAATATAACCACCGTATGACTCAGCAATCCCACTCCTAGGCATATACCCTGAGGAAACCAAAATTGAAAAAGATACATGTACCCCAATGTTCACTGCACTATTTACAATAGTTAGAACATGGAAGCAACCTACATATCCATTGACAAATGAATGGATAAAGAAACTGTGGTGTATGTGTATGTATGTATGTATATATATGTGTGTGTGTACATATATATAATGGTATACTACTCGGCCATAAAAAGGAACGAATTTGAGTCAATTCTAATGAGGTGGATGAACGTAGAGCCTATTATGTAGAGTGAAGTAAGTCAGAAAGAGAAATATAAATGTCGTATACTGATGCATATATATGGAATCTAGAAAGATGGCACTGATGAATTTATTTTCAGGGCAGCAATGGAGAAACAGACATAGAGAACAGACCTGTGGACATGGGGGGAGGGGAGGAGGGAGAGGGTGAGACATGGAGAGAGTAACATGGAAACTTACAATACCATACATAACATAGATAGCCAATGGGAATTGCTGTATGACTCAGGGAACTCAAACAGGGGCTCTGTGACAATCTAGAGGGGTGGGATGGAGAGGCAGGTTGAGGAGAGAGGGGACATGGGTGTACCTATGGCTAATTCTTGTTGATGTTCGACAGAAAACCACAAAATTCTGTAAAGCAATTATCCTTCAATTAAAAAAAAAAAAGACTGCAGGAGAAAATCAACAACCTCAGATATGCTGATGACACCACCCTTATGGCAGAAAGTGAAGAGGAACTAAAGAGCCTCTTGATGAAGGGGAAAGAGGAGAATGCAAAAGCTGGCTTAAAACTCAACACTGAAAAAACTAAGATTGTGGCATCCAGTCCCATCACCTCACAGCAAATAGATGGGGAAACAATGGAAACAGTGACAGATTTTATTTTCTTGGGCTCCAAAATCACTGCAGACAGTGACTGCAGCCATAAAATTTCTTGCTCCTTGGAAGAAAATCAGTGACGAACCTACATAGCATATTAAAAAGCAGAGACATTACTTTGTCAACAAAGGTCCATATAGTCAAAGCCATTGTTTTCCCAGTATTTCATGTGAGAGCTGGACCATGAAGAAGTCGGAGTGCCAAAGAATTGATGCCTTCAAACTGCAGTGCTGTAAAAGACTCTTGAAAGTCCCCAGACAGCAAAAAGATAAAACCACTCAATCCTAAAGGAAATCAACCCTGAAATTTCACCGGAAGGACTGATATTTGCAGGGAGCCAGCACGAGGAGTCCCGCCCGTGGCAAAGGTCATGAGGTTAAGGGGCCCGACAGGCAAAGGCGAGTTGGGCCTTAAGGGAGCCTCGCTGGATCTGCTCGTGCATCTGCCCCAAAACCAGAGTCTGCCTGCTTTACTGTGTTATGCTTTCCACCTACTCTTCTGACATTAACAGGGGGCTGTCCCCCCACCACCTTTCTCTGGAAAAAGTTAATTTAGAGCTTTTAGATAATAAGTCTCCTGGGCATAATAAGAGTGTTTCAATCCAAAAACCCCTCTGATGCCGGACTCTTACAGCTGCACATATGATTGTTTGCGGCCTCCCGATCGCGAGAGGCACAGGAAGCTTAAAACATCCTAGAAATGTAGGGGCTTCTGAGGAGTCAAAATCATTTAGGATAGGACTGATTAAGGGTTTCATCTGTTGAGCCAATACTTGCTGCCAAATTTTCATATCTTTCATTTGTTGATATAATTGGTATGTAGAAAAAACAGGTAGTAGCCCTGGTATTAGCAGCATTAGATCTCTGAGTTAAGTTCTTTCTTTGTTATAACACACTGCACCTTTGTTCTACAGGAATGTAACTTTATTTAGTACTTTGAGGGTGATGCAAATTAAAGAAAAAACACTTCAAGGGAAAAAGAGTTTTCTGGTTGATAGACATTTATCTAGGAAAAGAGCCATAAAAATGTTAACAGGCCCCCTGGCCAGAAGATGATGTAAAACCACCTAAGACCTTTTGTATACTGGAAGGTATGCAAAAGGAAAGCCTGGTCTCAATAAGGGTCAGGACTGCTGCCCCTGCATAACTCTGCATATTCCATTATTTCTTTATGTACAACTTGTACAAGCTGCTTTTGAAAATAAAGTTGTGGGTCTGGCACCGATGCTTGGTTTCCCCATGTCGTTCTTTTCTCCCTTTTCTGGCTGAATTCCCATCTGCAGCATGGAGGCTCACTGTGTCTAATTATTTGCCCTGGCTTCTAAGACCCACGCGAGAGGGAGCCCAAGGCGGGGCACCTTCCGCTATTCAAGCAGGCACTGGTGGCCTACGTAGATGGTGCAAACCCCTTGTCTCAGAGTTTTATTGGTTCTCTGCGTAAACCAAGTTATTCAGCCTCTTTTCTCCATTAATTTTCCTACTGCACTATTCTTTCCTAGTCTCTCTTTACATATCTAATAAATAAGTCTCTTCTCGCCGACTCCATCCCCACTTCAAATTCCCTGGATCCACTAGGGCTGGACCCCAGCAGATATTGAAGCTGAAGCTCCAAAACTTTTGTTAGGGGAATCACACTGACTGAAAACACCCACCCTGGCCAGGCACCATAGTAACTACTTGCATGAGTTGTTTTATGACAGGAGGTCCTGGTAAAAAACATGGAACAAATAAGCCACCACCAACAGGGAGAGCTCAGGAAAGATAAAAAAATGACACCACGTGTTCAACCACCCCCCAGAATCCTTCTCACTGGCATCCATCTTAGCTGAACAAGGTGTACACCACGAGGAAGGACTCTAAGTCAGAATAACTGGCTAAAGACAGCCTGGAAACTAATCCCATCACCATAAAAACCGAGACTGTAAGCCACATGGCAGAGCAGTTCTCCTGGGTTCCCTTATCCTACAGCTCTCTGCTGGGAGCCCCTTCCCAATAAAATCTCTTGCTTTGTCATGTGTCTCCTCAGAAAATTCATTTCTGAGTGTTAGACAAGAGCCCATTTTCAGGCCCTGGAAGGGGTCCCCCTTCTTGCAACATTTTGGTCACCTGATGGGAAGAGCCAACTCATTAGAAAAGACCCTGATGCTGGGAAAGATTGAAGGCAGGAGAAGGGGACAATAGAAGATAAGATAGTTGGATGGCGTCACTGACTCAGTGGACATGAGTTTGAGCAAACTCCGGGAAACACTGAAGGACAGGGAAGCCTGCATGCTGCAGTCCATGGGGTCGCAGAGAATCAGACACAGCTGAGCAACTGACCAACAACTGTTGATAAAACAAGTGACCAGGACCCACTGTGTAACACAAGGAAACGTACTCCACACTCTGCAATAACCTATAAAGAAAAAAACCCCAATAAATCACATATACACCTACGTAGATGCAAAACAATTTGCAGTAGAAAGAAAAGGAAAAATCAAAACACCCACAAGGTTGTAATTCACTGTTTACTCCAGTTCAAAAGATGAGATGAAAACAGAGAAAATGAAAGGAAATTCTGATTCTATTCCCCTCAGGACCTACTGGTGTAACATCCCTGGAGCCTGACTGGTTTGGGTCCCAAGTGGTGGCTCAAATGGTAAAGTGTCTGCCTACAATGCAGGAGACCTGTATTCAATCCCTTGGTTGGGAAGATCCCCTGGAGAAGGAAATGACAACCCACTCCAGTAGTTTTACATGGAAAATTCCATGGATGGAGGAGCCTGGTAGGCTACAGTCCATGGAGTCACAAAGAATTGGACACAACTGAGTGACTTCACTTTCTTTCTTTCTGGAGTGTCCTGGAGCTGAGGGAGCTGGGAGCATGTAGCAGGCAGTGTGTCTCCAAAATGGACCTGGAGTGCTTGTTGCCCTCTGGAGAGCCCCCAACCTCCAGATACAGGCAGGAGAAATTAAGAGATTGGAATTAACATATATATATTACTATGTATCAAATAGATGATAAAAGTACCTACTGAATAGTTTAGGAAAGTTTACTGAATACACTGTAATCACTTATAAGCAAAAAAGAACCCAAAAGGAATAGATAAACATCTATGTGTAACTGAATCAAGTTCCTGTACACCTGGAACAAACACAACATCAGAAATTCACTCTATTCCAACAGAAAATAACAAAGCATTTACAGGGGGAAAAAAAAGTGGCATGAAGGAGTGCTGTCGCCTTGTGAGCATTGTCTGTAATAACACTATAAAGAGCTGTGCTGCTGTGAATTTAACATTCACAAGGGTCCAGGGGCTGTAAGTAAAAAACACCTGCCCTCCAGAAATATCCTGAGTGGTCATCAAAAAAGAATCCAAAACAAGGCAGGCATTAAAGAAGCCAATTTCAAGATGTAAGTTTAACTCACACATTAAAAAAAATCACATGAAAAGATGTCAACATTGCTAAACATTAGAGAAATGCAATTCTAAAATACAATGAGGTATCACATCACACTGGTATGAATGGCCATTGCCAAACACTCTACAAACAGTAAATGCTGGAGAGAGTGTGCAGACAAGGGAACCTTCCTCCACTGATGCTTAGGATGTAAATGGGTAACAGCCACTCTGGAGGACACTGTCAGGATTCCTTCAACCATGAAAATGAGAATGAAATCAGAAAACATCCTAATACCAAACACAAAATAAGCCCCAGAGAGTATAAATATCTAAATGTAGTGATGGATACTATGAAATTCTTGAGAAAATATAAACAGGACACAACTTGACATAAAATACAGCAAGTTCTTTATGGATTCAGTTCTTAATGAAAAATAAACCATAAATCACAAAGCGGGACTGAATTAACCTTAAAAGCATTTGCATGTCTAAAGCAAACCCTCAAGGAAAGGCAAGGATAATCGTCAGAATAGGAAAAAATATTTGCCAAGATACCCACAAGGGATTCATCTCCAAAACATACAAACAGCTTGCACAACTTAATATCAACAATACATACAACCAAGAACAAAATGGGCCAAAGACTGAAATGGTTATTTCTCTGAGGAAGGTCTACAGATTCACTTAGGCACATAAAAATGTGATCTGCATCACTAATTATTAGAAAAACACAAATCAAAGTCCAATGAGCTAAGCACTCATATTGGTCAGAATGGTCGTCTCGAAACATTTTAAAGAATAAATGCTAGGACTTCCCTGGTGGTGCAGTTAAGAATGTGCCTGCAAATGCAGGAGACACGGGTTGGAACCATGGTCTCAGAAGATTCCACGTTAAGTAGGGCCACAAAGCCCATGTGCCACAACTACTGAGCTTGTTCTCTGGAGCCCTTAAACTACAACTACTGAGGCCTCCCACCGCAACTACTGAAGCCTGGTGCTCTAGAGCCCACGTTCTGCAACCAAAGCCACCACAATGAGAAGCCTGGACAGTGAAACTAGAGAGTAGCCCCCACTCACTCCAGATAGAGAAAGCTGGATTTCTGCAATCAAGGCCCAGTGCAACCAAAGACAAATGATTAAATAAAATTATTTAGAAAAGAATAAATCCTGGAGAGGGTGTAGAGACAAGGAAACCCTCCTGCACTGTTGATCACTATGTACATAGGTTCATCCAGTAGGGAGAACAGTATGGAGGGTCATTTGAAAAATAACACACAGAAGTATCTTAGGACTCAACAATCCCATGCCTGGGCATAAATCCAGAGAAAATTAAAAATGTAAAAGATACCCCTGCAATCTTGGCCCACAAAGTGCAACAGCCAAGTCTGGGAAGCAAGCTAATTGTATAAATTTCAGATGAATGGATACATGATCAGGTACAAATATACAATGCAATATTTCTCAACCATAAGGAAGTAGGAAATAATGCCAAGACCAGTCACAGAAAAGAGAGTTGAGATGATCATTCAAAGTGAAGTAAGGGAGACAGAGACAGACAAGCATCATATGATATCTCTTCTAGGTGTAGTCTAAATATGGATGAAAATGAACTTTTTTCTTAAAGAGACACAGCCTCACAGACTTAGAAAAGTAACATCTGCTCACTGACATAGAAAGCTATGGGTGAGGGAGAAACGAGCTGCTTCAGACTAATATAGGTATACTACTACTCATAAAATCACCAGGATCTACTGTGTAACACAAGAAAACTTATGCAACACTGTGTAATTACCTATACAAAAAAAACCACACCTACACTAGAGCAATGTCTTAGGAGTGGTCATTGAAAGAGAATTCAAAACAAGACAGGTGTTCAATTTCACCGGTCAAATTGGTGGCCAGTTTCAGGTGGTAAGTTTAACTCATACCCTTTAAAAAAATCACAGTAAAAGATGTCACCATCGCTAAATATTAGAGAAATGGAAATAAAACTCCAATGAGGTATTTCCTCACATGATTCACAATCACCATTGTCCAAAAGTCAACAAACAATAAGTGCTAGAAGGAGTGTGGGAAAAAGGGAACCCTCCTACATTAGTGAAAAGGTAAATTAGTAACAGCCACAGTGTGCCGGTTTCTAAAGGAATGAGAATGAGAATGCAATTAGAATACTCCCTGATGCATACACAAAAATAAACTCCAAATAGATTAAAGACCTAAATAAAAGGATCAGTCAGTTCAGTTGCTCAGTTGTGTCCAGCTCTTTGAGACCCCATGGACTGAAGCATACCAGGCCTCCCTGTCCATCACCAACTCCCAGAGTTTACTCAAACTCATGTCCATTGGGTTGGTGATGCCATCCAACCATCTCATCCTCTGTCATCCCCTTCTCCTCCCATCTTCAATCTTTTCCAGAATGAGGGTCTTTTCAAATGAGTCAGTTCTTTGCATCAGGTGGCCAAAGTATTGGAGTTTCGGCTTCAACATCACTCCTTCCAATGAATATTCAGGACTGATTTCCTTTAGGATGGCCTGGTTGGATCTCCTTGCAGTCCAAGACTCTCAAGAGTCTTCTCCAGCACCATAGTGCCACCACAGTTCGGCGCTCAGCTTTCTTTATAGTCCAACTCTCACATCCATACATGACTACTGGAAAAACCACAGCCTTGACTAGACAGACCTTTGTTGGCAAAGTAATGTCTCTGCTTTTTAATATGCTGTCTAGGTTGGTCATAACTTTTCTCCCAAGGAGTACATGTCTTTTAATTTAACGGCTGCAGTCACCATCTGCAGTGATTTTGGAGCCCCAAAAAATAAAGTCTGACACTGTTTCCACTGTTTCCCCATCTATTTGCCATGGAGTGATGGGACCAGATGCCACGATGTTCGTTTTCTGAATGTTGAGCTTTAAGCCAACTTTTTCACTCTCCTCTTTCAGTTTCATCAAGAGGCTCTTTAGTTCTTCTTCACTTTCTGCCATAAGGGCAGAAATCCATAAAAGTATGGATACAATGAAACTTCTGAGGAAAAGCGGAGAACACACTTTGACATAAAATGCAGCAAGCCCTCTCCTGACTCACCTCTTAGAATCATGAAAAATAAACGAACAAAAAAAACGGGGCCTAATTACCCTTAAAAGTGTTGTAACAGCAGAGGAAACCATAAACACAACAAAAAGACAGCCCTTATAATGAAAGTAATATTTGCAAAAGAAGACACCCTCAGGAATTTATCTCCAAGATGCACAAATAGCTTATGCACCTCAATAACAAAGAAACAAACCAATCAAATAGGGGCACAAGATTTAAATGGACCTTTCTCCAAAGAAGACATAGAGGTGGCCATGAAGGACATGAGAAGATGCTCAGCATCTATAAGTATTAGAGAACTGTGGATCAGCTGTACAATATGGTATTGTCTCACACAGGTCAGAATGGTCAGCATCAAAAAATCTACAACAATAAATGCTGGAGAGGGTATGGAGAAAAAATAATCCTCCTCCCTGTTGGTGGGAATGAAAGTCAGTAAATCACAAAGCAGAAGAGGACAACGGCTCATTAAAAACTAAACAGAGAAGCACCATAGGACCAGCGATCCCATTACTGGGCATAGATCCAGAGAAAACCATAATTTTAAAGACAGGTGCTCCCCAACGTTCATGGCAGCACTATGTACAACAGCCAAGACATGGTAGCAACCTAAGTGGATAAGGACAGATGGATGGGTAAACCAGATGGGGTACACGCAGACAGAGCATTATTACTCACTCATAAAAGGATGACATCATACCACATCCAGCAATAAGGAAGTGGACACGATCATAGTAAGCGAAGTGAGACAAAGGCAAGTATCATATGATATCACTTAGTGGTGAGTTCTAACAATGGATACAAGTGAACTTCTTTACCAAACAGAAATAGCCCCACGCATAGCAAAGCACCTTATGGTTACCAAAAGGGAAAGGTGGTGGGCGGTGAAAAATGAGCAGGTGTTGATGAACATACACACATTACTCTTTATAAACAAAAAACAAGGTCCCTTAATCAACACTGCATAATAAACTAAATGGGGAAAGAAACCAATAAAGCACATGTACACATCTATGCATAAGTGAATCATCTTGCTGTCCACCTAAAACAAAAACAAACATACCCTACACCACCATAAGTCACCTATATACCAATACAAAATACAAAGAGTGAATGTCAACTCCATTCCCCTCAGGCCTTGGTGACCTGGGCTGCTGTCACATCCCTGAAGCCTGGGCAGGCTTGTTTCCCAAGGATGGACTGTCATGGGGCTGATGGAGCTGGGGAGGGTGTGCCAGCCAATGAGCCCTGCCACATGGCCCTGGTGAGCCTGTTGCCTTCTGCTGCAACCCACAACCTCCAGATTCAGGTGGGTCCTCCTGCACTAAAACTATGCCTACTGCACCCAAAGGATGTGGAGCCTTTGGGCTGGAAGAGCTTTGAAAAGCCCCATGGGCTCCATGTCTCCTGGTGTTAGGGTTCCCACCTTCAGCCTCCTTCCTTAGGGTTGCCCCACCTATGGATGAAAGCACCCTTCCCAGAGTGGTGTTGCAGGAATTGGGATTTGTCCAGGGGACAGGGGTAAGGAAGGAAGAAGGAATGGGACACAAGCCTCAAGTGCTTCTTCTGCACTTTCCACTCTCACAATCCAGGAACAGGACTTTCCCCAAAGGCTCTGGTTCCCTCATACTGTTCATGGGGTTCTCAAGGCAAGAATACTGAAGTGGCTTGCCATTCCCTTCTCCAGTGGACCACATTCTGTCAGACCTCTCCACCATGACCCTCCCGTCTTAGGTTGCCCCACAGACATGGCTTGGTTTCATTGAGTTAGACAAGGCTGTGGTCCTAGTGTGATTAAATTGACTAGTTTTCTGTGAGTATGGTTTCAGTGAGTATGGTTTAACTCCAGAAAGAATGAAGGGATGGAGCCAAAGCAAAAACAATACCCAGTTGTGGATGTGACTGGTGATAGAAGCAAGATCCGATGCTGTAAAGAGCAATATTGCATAGGAACCTGGAATGTCAGGTCCATGAATCAAGGCAAATTGGAAGTGGTCAAACAAGAGATGGCAAGGGTGAATGTCGACATTCTAGGAATCAATGAACTAAAATGGACTGGAATGGGTGAATTTAACTCAGATGACCATTATATCTACTACTGCGGGCAGGAATCCCTCAGAAGAAATGAAGTAGCCATCATGGTCAACAAGAGAGTCCGAAATGCAGTACTTGGATGCAATCTCAAAAACGACAGAATGATCTCTGTTTGTCTCCAAGGCAAACCATTCAGTATCACAGTTATCCAAGTCTATGCCCCAACCAGTAACACTGAAGAAACTGAAGTTGAACGGTTTTATGAAGACCTACAAGACATTTTAGAACTAACACCCAAAAAAGATGTCCTTTTCATTATAGGGGACTGGAATGCAAAAGTAGAAAGTCCAGAAACACCTGGAGTAACAGGCAAATTTGGCCTTGGAATGCAGAATGAAGCAGGGCAAAGACTAACAGAGTTTTGCCAAGAAAATGCACTGGTCATAGCAAACACCCTCTTCCAACAACACAAGAGAAGACTCTACACATGGACATCACCAGATGGTCAACATCGAAATCAGATTGATTATATTCTATGCAGCAAAAGATGGAGAAGCTCTATACAGTCAACAAAAACAAGACCAGGAGCTGACTGTAGCTCAAATCATGAGCTCCTTATTACCAAATTCAGACTCAAATTGAAGAAAATAGGGAAAACCGCTAGACCATTCAGGTTGGACCTAAATCAAATCCCTTATGATTATACAGTGCAAGTGAGAAATAGATTTAAGGGACTAGATCTGGTAGACAGAGTGCCTGATGAACTATGGAATGAGGTTCGTGACATTGTACAGGAGACAGGGATCAAGACCATCCCCATGGAAAAGAAATGCAAAAAAAGCAAAATGGCTGTCTGGGGAGGCCTTACAAATAGCTGTGAAAAGAAGAGAGGAGAAAAGCAAAGGAGAAAAGGAAAGATAATAAGCATCTGAATGCAGAGTTCCAAAGAATAGCAAGAAGAGATAAGAAAGCCTTCTTCAGCGACCAATGCAAAGAAATAGAGGAAAACAACAGAATGGGAAAGACTAGAGATCTCTTCAAGAAAATTAGAGATACCAAGGGAACATTTCATGCAAAGATGGGCTCAATAAAGGACAGAAATGGTATGGACCCAACAGAAGCTGAAGATATTAAGAAGAGGTGGCAAGAATACATGAAAGAACTATACAAAAAAGATCTTCATGACCCAGATAATCATGATGATGTGATCACTCATCTAGAGCCAGACATCTTAGAATGTGAAGTCAAGTGGGCCTTAGAAAGCATCACTACGAACAAAGCTAGTGGAGGTGATGCAATTCCAGTTGAGCTGTTTCAAATCCTGAAAGATGATGCTGTGAAAGTGCTGCACTCAAAATGCCAGCAAATTTGGAAAACTCAGCAGTGGCCACAGGACTGGAAAAGGTCAGTTTTCATTCCAATTCCAAAGAAAGGCAATGCCAAAGAATGCTCAAACTACCACACAATTGCACTCATCTCACATGCTAGTAAAGTAATGCTCAAAATCCTCCAAGCCAGGCTTCAGCAATACGTGAACCGTGAACTCCCTGATGTTCAAGCTGGTTTTAGAAAAGGCAGAGGACCCAGAGATCAAATTGCCAACATCCGCTGGATCATGGAAAAAGCAAGAGAGTTCCAGAAAAACATCTACTTCTGCTTTATTGACTATGCCAAAGCCTTTGACTGTGTGGATCACAATAAACTGCGGAAAATTCTGAAAGAGATGGGCATACCGGACCACCTGACCTGCCTCTTGAGAAATCTGTATGCAGGTCAGGAAGTAACAGTTAGAACTGGACATGGAACAACAGACTGGTTCCAAATAGGAAAAGGAGTACATCAAGGCTGTATATTGTCACCCTGCTTATTTAACTTCTATGCAGAGTACATCATGAGAAACGCTGGACTGGAAGAAACACAAGCTGGAATCAAGATTGCCGGGAGAAACATCAATAACCTCAGATATGCAGATGACACCACCCTTATGGCAGAAAGTGAAGAGAAGCTAAAAAGCCTCTTGATGAAAGTGAAAGAGGAGAGTGAAAAAGTTGGCTTAAAGCTCAACATTCAGAGAACGAAGATCATGGCATCTGGTCCTGTCACTTCATGGGAAATAGATAGGGAAACAGTAGAAACAGTGTCAGACTTTATTTTTGGGGGCTCCAAAATCACTGCAGATGGTGACTGCAGCCATGAAATTAAAAGACGCTTGCTCCTTGGAAGAAAAGTTATGACCAACCTAGATAGTATATTCAAAAGCAGAGACATTACTTTGCCGACTAAGGCCCGTCTAGTCAAGGCTATGGTTTTTCCTGTGGTCATGTATGGATGTGAGAGTTGGACTATGAAGAAGGCTGAGCGTTGAAGAATTGATGCTTTTGAACGGTGGTGTTGGAGAAGACTCTTGAGAGTCCCTTGGACTGCAAGGAGATCCAACCAGTCCATTCTGAAGGAGATCAACCCTGGGATTTTTTTGGAAGGAATGATGCTAAAGGTGAAACTCCAGTACTTTGGCCACCTCATGCGAAGAGTTGACTCATTGGAAAAGACTCTGATGCTGCGAGGGATTGGGGGCAGGAGAAGGGGACGACCGAGGATGAAATGGCTGGATGGCATCACGGACTCGATGGACGTGAGTCTACATGAACTCCGAGAGATGGTGATGGACGGGGAGGCCTGGCGTGCTGCGATTCATGGGGTCGCAAAGAGTCGGACACGACTGAGCGACTGAACTGAACTGGTTCCCTCAGTAACGAGTTGGTCATAAAGACATGCTGCCACCTTGTGGCCATTTCCCATAACAACAACTTTGAAACGCTCCTGGGCACTTAACATTTACAAGGCCTAACGGGGTTAAAAGCTTCCCTAGTCGTGCAGGGGTTAAAGCGTCTGCCTACAATATGGGAGACCTAGGTTCGATCCCTGGGGCGGGTAGGTCTCCTGGAGAAGGAAATGGCAACCCACTCTAGTATTCTTGCCTGGAGAAATCCCATGGACGGAAGAGCTTGGTGGGCTACATACAGTCCACAGGTCGCAAAGAGTCGGACACCACTGAGCTACTTCACTTTCACTTTCAAGGGGCTTAAGGAAAAAAAAACACCTGCCCTTAAGAAATCTGCTAGGGGAGGTCATTGGAAAAATATTAAAACAGGGAAGTCACTCAAGAAGCCAATTTGATAAGTAAGTTTAACTCACAGTTTTATTAAAAAAAAAATTCATATGCAAAGATGTCAACATCACTAAATATGAGAGATGCAAATCAAAACTTAAAAACCTCAACCTTACACCAGTCACAATGGCCATAGGCAGAAACTCTACAAACAATAAATACTGGAGAGGGTATAGAGCAAAGGGAACCCTCCTACAATGATGTTGGGGATGGAAACTGGGAGCAGCCACTGTGGAGGACACCAGACAGATTCCTTAGCAATGAATACGAGAATGAAATTAGACTACTCACTAACACCATACGCAAAAATAAATTGCAGATAGATTAAATGCCTAAATAAACGAGCAGATACAATGGAACTCTTGAGGAAAAAATGCAGAATACACTTTGACATAAAATGCAGCGAGATCTTTTTTGATCCACCTCTAAGAATCAGGACATAAAAAACAAAAATAAACAAATGGGACCTAATGGACATTAAACACTTTTGCACAACAATGGACATTATCAGTGGGAAAAAAAAAAGACAACCAAGAACGGAAAAAATTCATGCAAACAAAGCCACAGGGAATTTATCTCCACACATACAAACAACTTGTAAAACTCAGTATCAAAAAGCAATCCAATAAAAAAATTGGCCAAAGATCTAAATGCACTTTACTCCACAGAAGGCATAGAGATGGCCATAAAGGAGAGGAAAAGATTCTAAAATCACTGGTTCTTAGAGAAAGGGAAGTCAATTGTCCAGTGAGATATCATGTCAATCAGAATGAGCATCTCAAAAAGTCTACAACAATAAATTCTGCAGAAAGTGTGGAGAGAAAAAAACCCTCCCACCATGGGTGGGAATGTAAATGGGTACATTCACTAGGGAGAACGTTATGGAGGTTCTTTAAAAAACTAAACACAGAAGTACCAAGTGATCCAGCAATTCCATACCTAGGCACAGATCCAGAGAAGACCAAAATTGTAAAAAATACCTGCATCCCAACAATCACAGCAGCACTAGGTACAACAGCAAAGACAGGGAAGCAACTTAACTGTATAAGAACAGATGAATGGATAGAGAAGATGTGATATATATATACACACAATGCAATATTACTCAGAAATAAATAGGGATAGATAATGCCATTTCCAGTTACAGGGAAGAAACTAGAGATGATCATACTAAGCGAAGTGAGACAGGGAAAGACAGGTATCATAGGATATCATTTCTGACGGAATCTAAAAATGGATACAAATGAACTTTTTACAAGAGAATCAGCCTCAGAGACTTAAAAAAGAAACTTATGGTTACCAAAGAAGAAAGCTGAAGGGGGCAGAGGGCAATTAATTAGCTGGTTCAGATTAAAATAATACCATAAAAAACATGCTAAATAGCCCAAAGTTTGACAGGGCTGTAAATGACACCTGCCCACAAGAAATGTCGCAGGGTAAATAATCAGAAAAGAATCCCTAACTGGGCCAAATTTCAGGAAAGCAGATTCAAGTGATAAACTGTACTCACAAGGTGTAAAATAACAAAAGCACATGGGAAGATACTCCACATCAGTAATTATTAAATCAATGTGAATCAAAACTACAATGAGGTATCACCTCACACTGTTCACAGTGGCCATCATCAAAAAGCTCTACAAAGAATAAATACTGCAGAGAATGTACAGAAAAGGGAATCCTCCCACAATCTTGGTGGAATGTAACTGGTGAAGCCACTACTGAAAACAGCATGGAGTTTCTTTGAACACTAAACATACAGGTATCATATGATTCTGCAATCCCACTCCCACGTTTAGTTCCGGAGAAATTCATCATTCGAAATGACATGTGCACCCCAATTTTCAGGCTAGCACTATTTACAACAGCCGAGACATAGAATCCACCAAAAAGTCCATTGACAGAAAAATGAAGACTATGTGGTATATCAATATACTGGAATACTAATCAGTCATTAAACAGGATGAAATAATGATATTGGCAGCCCCATGGATGGACTGAGAAATTTTCATACCAAGTGGGGTAAGTAAAAGAGAAAAAGACAAATATCCTAAGGTACCACATACAGGTGGAATCTATAAATTCATACCACTGAACTAATATACAAAACAGAAACAGCCTGAGAAAACCAAATTCTGATTATTGTAAGAAAGTTAGAAGGGAAGGATAAATTAAGAGTTTGGGATGAAAATAAACACACTAATATATATCAAGTTCATAATGAAAAAGGACCTACTGAATAGAACAGGGAACTCTCCTGAACAAACTGTAATAACCTGTATGAGAAAAAAAGAAAAAGAATAGATGTCTATGTATAAACTGAATCAAGTTCAGGTACACCTAAAACAAAACATCAGAAATCAACTCTACTCCAATATAAAATAACAATTCAATTACAAATTAAGTTACCTGAGCTCGGTCTAAGGGAAACCAGACAGTCGTGACCCTGTGGATTAGACATGTCATATGCTGTGATGTTAATGTGACACTACCAAAGGGTTTCACTCAGCAGAACACAGAGCAGCAACCCACACAAAGGTGCCTGACCTCATGTGAATGCGACACGGCGAAGAGAACAAAAAGGACCACAGTTTAAACAGGGCAACACCCTCAATTCAGATGCCGGCAATCTCCGAGGGGACGAGACACACGGCAGGCAAAGACTAGATACACTGTCTCTGTGTACACAGGATCCTGACTCAGGTGGATGGGGTGAGACCCACACAGTCCCCAGACTCTGCACCGGGAGTCCCATGACCCTTGATTAGGACACCATGTCTCTGCTGGTTGGGCCCCTAAGGTGGAAACGGGTGCTTTCCTGTAACCCCCTGGGATGACAGAAAGAAACGTAGGGTCAGTCTCCTCCCCCCATACTGCCCTCTTCTCTCTGGTTCTGTGTGATATTAACTGTTTTTACGGCTGTCATGATAATGTTGAACACACTACCTTGGTTCTGGCAGGCTCCGTCCTTTCTTGTTCCACTGAGGTGTTGAGAAAACACACCAGAGGGCTGGGAGACGAGGGCTAGGTCTGGTCTCTGCTGAGGAGGGACAGTCGACTGGAAGATCACAGCAGCAACCTCACCTGGTGCCCACTGGGCATTTGTCTGATCCATGTGCCCTGCAATCAATTCACCAGGTGAACCTGCCTCCCTTCCCGCAATGTTTATCCTGGAAAATTGGAGTAATTACCAGGTAGCCACCTGAGGAGTCTCTAGGAGCCCCAGGGAAGGTGTACCTCACAGGGATAAAGAGGCAAACAGGCACAGGCCTGTATACTGTAAAGCATTAATGATGATACTGTAAAGCATTAATTACTAAACACAAGTGAAGTTCTCATGTATTCATCCCTTTTTCTTAGTTGTGTGTTTGTGTGTGGTCTCCCATGATCTTGTCCCATGAAAACGGAGTGAGCCTCACACAGTCCCCAGACCACCCACCTGGGGTCACACGTCCCCTTGGTCAGGTCACCATGGCTGTGGTCAGCAGGCCCCCAATGTGTAAACAAGCCATGTCCCTGGGACCTGCTAGGACCCTAGAAAGAAGTGTAGGGTCCATCT
This sequence comes from Budorcas taxicolor, assembly GCF_023091745.1. Taxonomy (NCBI): domain Eukaryota; kingdom Metazoa; phylum Chordata; class Mammalia; order Artiodactyla; family Bovidae; genus Budorcas; species Budorcas taxicolor. The sequence continues at coordinate 593,378 of NC_068930.1, read as the reverse complement.
CTTCTCCCAGTCATCCATGAGAAGTCAGGCCTCCTCCTGTTTTCACTCTGGTTCTGTGTGATTTTTTTTGCTGGTTTGAAAGCTCATGCTAGAGGTGAACACGCTACCTTGGTTCTGGTAAACTCTGTCTTGCTTGTCCCGCTGAGGTGTTGAGATAACACAGGAGAGCTGGGCTGAAAGACGAGGGGCAGCTCTGTTCTCTTTGGAGAAGAGAGTCGACTGGAAGGAGGTCACAACCTCACCTGCTGCCCACTGACTTTTTGCCTGATTCCTGTGCCCTGGAATCAATTCACCAGGTGAACCTGCCTCCCTAGTCAACCCGAATGTGCTGGAAAATTGGAATGATTACCAGGTAGCCCACCTGAGGCGTCTCCAGGAGCCCCAGGGAGATGAACCTGGCGGGGGAGAGACTAGGAGCCCGACCGCAGCACTGACCTCCAGGAGGGCCAGGGAAGCCCACTCAGAGGAGAGCACAGTTCCCAGAGAAGCCCACCCCAGCCCCAGAGCCCAGACATCTGAGCGCTGACGCTCAGACACAGGCACGGAGTTTCCAGACAGAGGCCAGGCCAGGCCTCCACCCAGGTCCCCATGTCCCAGCGCACACAGAACAGTCAGGCCTAAATGTCCTCACTGCAGAAAGCGCACAGTCTCATTAAACATAATCAGTGTAGACAGGACTTGGAGAGGTCTAAACCTACCATGTAGACAGAACTTGGTCAGGTTCAGACTAGTCTAGGGCTGGTTTCCCAGCAGGCACAGGTCACACACATGCAGGGTCTCTCATCGTTGGACGGGGGGCTCACTCTCGTGTGGGAACTAGGATGTACATTTCTTGAAGAAGAAATCATCACTGGGCTCCACACCACCTGTATCAGAAAAGTGAAAGGTGTGTGTCATTACATATTTCATAACAACAATGTTACAATGTTACAATGTTACAAATTTCTCTGGGCACATGATGGTCAGGATCCAGGGGAGATCCAGGAATTTCTTAGTATGCAGCCCAGTATCCTATAAAGACAGACAGGAAGTGGCCTGATTTCAGCATCCCAGGCTTCCAGCATGAGACAGCCACACTGGAAGCCTTCTGGAAAAGTATATACTTTATCAGAATAAAAATATATTGTTGAAATTGCAAGCATACTAGTTATTATTTGCAAACCTAAAATATTCTTAGAAGCTTGGCATTCTGATCATTGCGGTTGTCATTGGGTCCTTTGTATTCAGATTTTCTGGGTAGAAACAAGCCATCATTTCAAATTAGTTTCTTCTAATTATGTTATTTATTCTCACATGAATGAAAGGTCACAGATTTTAAAAAAAGTAAGAATTTTTTTGTATTTTCAATACAAAAAAGTATTGAATTTGCAAACACTAGTGACTCAAAGAGCCCATAAGCCTCATGTCCTTTGTCTTCTAATAGTTTCATTTTTTTCCTGAAGAAACCTGAACAAATAGGCCTCCTGATTTTTTTTGCTTCTCTGTTCAAACTGAGCTAAAATGAAATTGATATACATATCAAAAAGTAACAGTTTTTGAGTTTTGAGATGTCATACCAGGGTAACAGAGGCTGGAGAAAACGGAACACTCCTATGCTACTGGTAGGCAAACCACATTCTTAAAATAAAGCTGTGGATGTTGGTTCAAGTACGTGCCAGAATGTTGTCTGAACTGTTATTCTTTCAGTCGTATCTCTTTGTGACCCCATGGACTGTAGCCCGCCAGGCTCCTCTGTCCATGGGATTCTCCAGGCAGGAATACTGGAGTGGGTTGCCATTCCCTTCTCTAGGGGATCTTCCCAACTCAAGGATAGACCCTGGGTCTCCTGCATTGCCAGAAGATTCTTTACTGTCTGAACCAGCAAAGAAGCCCAGAATATTGTACAGACCCAAATTAAAACTGTAAAGCTTTCTTTGGCAGGGTCGCCACCTTTGGGCATGATGATATCCTGTAGTCGTCTGGCAGTTCCCCACAACAGCAACCTTAAAGGTTTCGCTTTCGAGTACTTAATTTTCACCAAAATTGCTGGGCTCTAAATGACACTTGATGTCAAGAAGATTCCAGAGCTAAAGAGTAAAAGATGCAAAAAGGGTCAAACTGTCAGAAGAAAATATCAAGAGGTAAATACAATCTATTAGAACGGCAACGGCACCCCACTCCAGTACTCTTGCCTGGAAAATCCCATGGATAGAGGAGCCTGGTGGGCTGTAATCCATGGGGTCGCTGAGAGTTGGACACGACTGAGCGACGACTTCCCTTTCACTTTTCACTTTCATGCATTGGAGAAGGAAATGGCAACCCACTCCAGTGTTCTTGCCTGGAGAATCCCAGGGACGGGGGAGCCTGGTGGGCTTCCGTCTATGGGGTCGCACAGAGTCGGACACGACTGAAGTGACTTAGCAGCAGATTTTCTAAAGAAAGCACAGGAAAAGGTTCTCAATTACGTGAATAATTAGACACAGGACAATCAAAATGACAACGATGTATGGCCATAGAGAAGTCCAAAATACCACCTTCAAAAAACTAAGAACGCGAGAGTAGGGTGAAGAAAAAAGACCCTTAGATAGTGCTGGTGAATATTTATTGGTAACTGTTGCTATGAGGACATACTTAGATGTGCATTTTAATGGTTGAGATAGACGAACCATATAATCTGGCAGTCCAACTGCTGAGAGTGTATGTGGAGAAAATCAGATTTTGGAAAACCCACACACACAAGCATGCACCACAGCAGATTGCAAAATAGCTCAGATATGGAAGTAGGCAAACATACATGGACAGACGAATGGATAAAGAAAAAGGAATACATGCAAAGAAATATGGCTCTGACTTTAAAAATTGAGATAATGTCAACTGCAGGGACACAGATAAATCTAGAGGTAATATAATTAGGTAAAGTCAGTTAGATGGAGAGAGAGTTATTATATGATATCATGTACAGGCAGGAAAGAGGTACTCATTGCGTGCATGTGTGTGTGCTAAGTTGCTTCAGTACTATGAGCTTACTGATGTGAAATAAATAGTCTTAGGCAACAAAGTTATAGTCACCAAAGGGGAATGGTCGGAATAAGGCATAAATTAGGAGGAAGGAATTAAATTATACCCACAAATACATAAAAAATAAACGATCAATATGGGCCTACTTGAGAAAGGGTGTTGGACTAAACACACTCTAATAACCTACATGTTAAAAAAAAAAAAAACCCAAAAGATGAATAGATACAGAAGTAAGTATAACTGAACAAGATTTTGTACACCTACAACAAACACAACCTTGTAAGTCATTTTTACTCCAATTAAAAAATACGTATTACTAGGAGAAACAAAAGTATTAAAGAGACATAAGCTTTGGGTGGCTTCTTCTCATATATTCCACTCTAGTTTACAACTGGGCTCTAAGGCTACAACTCAAGCCTTGGATACCATAGTAACAAGACTTGGGCATGAAGGCATTCCTCTGCCTTGTGCCCATTTTTCAAAACAGCAACCTAAAAATATTGCTCTAAGTTACTTCATATTTACAAGCAGTGCTGGGGTCTAAATGATACATAAACTTAAAAAACTTTCAAGGGAATCTCATCAAAACAAGTTAAAAATTGGCAGACTCTCAACAAAAATACTTTCAACCATAAATTCTAATCACGCTGTTTAAAAAAAAATTGCCAAAGTGCTGAACATCATGATTTATAAGAGGCATGAGAATCAACAGCACAATGAGGGATCATTTTGCACCAGTGTGAAAGGCCATCTTGAACATTTTGCAGAAAGGAAACGGCGAAAATGCACAGAGAACAGGGAATCCATTTATGCTGCTCATAGCATGTAAAAGATAAAAACAGTACAGAGATGCAAATGGAACTGCCTTAAAGAAATAAGGGAGCTTTTCTGGTGGCTCAGACAGTAAAGAATCTACCTGCAATGCAGGAGACCTGGGTTCGATCCCTGGGTCAGGAAGATCCCCTGGAGAAGAAAATGGCAATCCACTCCAGTATTCTTACTGGAGAATTCCATGGACAGAGGAGCCTGGCTGGCTACAATCCATAGGTAGGGTCACAAAGAGTCAAACACAACTGAGTGACTAACAACACTTAAAGATATAAGATTTTGCAGAAGTACTCCAAGGAATATTTGAGAAGACAACGTTTTGAAACACACGTGCAACCAAACATTCACTGGATGACACTTTGTAATAGCCCCGAAATGGAAATAAACATATTGTTTATGGGGAGATAAATGAATAAAGAAAAAGAGATCCATGAACACAAAGGAACATGACTCTACCAGAAGAAAAAGAAATAATGTGATTTTCAGGAGCACTGGTAAAACTAGGGATGATCAAACAACGTGAAGAAAACCAGAAAAAGATATACATCTTTAGATATCATACATGCTGGAACTGATAAACACACAACAATTTATTCACTGAGAAACATGAAGACTTGGCAACCTAGAAAACAATCTTCTGATTATTAAGGAGAAAGCAAGTGGAAAGGGATAAAATAAAAGGTTCAGTTCAGTTTAGTCGCTCAGTCGTGTCCGACTCTGCAACCCCATGAATCGCAGCATGCCAGGCCTCTCTGTCCATCACCAACTCCCGGAGTTCACCCAAACTCATATTAGAGTAAACAAATATAATCATTCCATGTAAAAAAGGTAATCATCAAAGACCTAGGTATAACAAAGGATCTCTGTGAACACATTGTAATGAACTCCACATGAAAAAATGCAAATCTGAATACATGTGTATATATATATATATATATATATATATATATATACACACACACACACACATATATGTATATGTAAAACTGAAAACACATTTGGTTCACCTGCCACACACAGCACATTGTATATCAGTGTTACTACAACGTGGAATAAAGATTAATTTAATTTAATTAATTTAAAGATTAATTAGAAAGCTAGGGAAGAACACACAAGCTTTTGGGTGTTTGCTCAGGTACATTCCACATTAAATTACAGTCCTGAATGAAAACTCTCTTAAAGCTTTCATTTCCAGGGTAACCACAATTGGGCATTAGAAAATCCTGCAGCCTCATGGCCATTCCCAGCAACAGCAACCTTAAGTTTTCCTTATGAGCACCTTGTTGTTGTTCAGTTGCTAACCTGTATTCAACTCTTTGCAACCCCATAGCCAGGCATCGCTGTCCTTCACTATCTCCCAGAGTTTGCTCAGACTCATGTCCACTGAGTCGGTGATGCTATCTAACCATCTCTTCCACTGTTGCCCCCTTCTCCTTTTGCCTTCAATTTTTCCCAGCATCAGGGTCTTTTCAATGACTCAGCTCTTCACATCAGGTGACCAAAGTAATGAAGCTTCAGCTTCAGCAACAGTCCTTTCAGTGAATATTCAGGGTTGATTTCCTTCAGGATTAACTGGTTTGATCTCCTTGCTGTCCAGGGGACTCTCAAGAGTCTTCTCCAGCACCACAGTTTGAAAGCATCAGTTCTTCAGTGCTCTCCCTTCTTTACTGTCCAGCTGTCACATCCATACATGACTACTGGAAAGACCATAGCTTTGACTATACAGACCTTTGTCGGCAAAGTGGTATCTTTGCTTTCTAACATACAGTCCAGGTTTGTTATAGCTTGCCTGCTAAGAAGCAATTGTCTTCTAATTTTATGGCTGCAGTCACCATCCACAGTGATTTTAGAGCCCGAGAAGAAGAAATCTCACATCCATGCATGACTACTGGAAAAAACCATAGCTTTGACTATATGGACTTTGGCGGCAAAGTAATGTCTCTGCTTTTCAATACGCTGTCTAGGTTTATCAGAGCTTCTCTTCCAAGGAGCAAGCGTCTCTTCATTTCATGCCTGCAGTCACCATGATCTTAGTATTTTTTAATATTGAGTTCTAAGCCGGCTGTTTCACTTTCCTCCTTCACCCTCATCAAGAGGCTCTTTAATTCCTCTTCATTTTATGCCATTAGAATGGTATCATCTGCACATCTGTGGCTGTTGATATTTCTCCTGGCAATCTTGATCCTAGCTTGTAACTCATCCAGCCGGGCATTGCTCATGATTTGCTCAGCATATAGGTTAAAATAAACAGGGTAACAGCAGACAGCCCTGTGTACTCCTTTCTCAATCCTGAACCAATCAGTTGTTCCATACAGGGTTCTAACTGTTGCTTCTTGACCCACATACAGGTTTCTCAGGAGACAGGTAAGGTGCTCTGGTATTCTCATCTCTTTAAGAATTTTCCATAGTTTGTTACGATGCATACAGTCAAAGGCTTTAGCGTAGTCAATGAAACAGAAGTAGGTGTTTTTCTCTGGAATTCCCTTGCTTTCTCTCTGATCCAGCGAAGGTTGGCAATTTGATCTCTTGTTCCTCTGCCTTTCCTAATTCCAGCTTGATTGTCTGCAAGTTCTTGGTTCACATACTGCTGAAGCCTAGTGGAGGATTTTGAACATAACCTTACTAGCATGGAAGGTGACTGCAATTGTCCAGTGGGTTTAAACATTCCTTAATACTGCCCTTCTTGGTGATTGGGATGAGGATTGACCTTTTCCAGTCCTGTGGCCACTGCTGGATTTTCCAAATTTCCTGAAATATTGAGTGCAGTACTTTAACAGCATCATCTTTCAGGATTTTAGATAACTCTGCTGGAATTCCATCCCCTCCACTAGCTTTATTGGCAGCAGTGCTTCCTAAGGCCCACTTGACTTCACACTCCAGGATGTCTGGCTCTGAAGGAGAGACTACACCATCCCATCATGGTTATCCAGGTCATTGAGATCTTTCATGTACAGTTAGTTCTTCAGTGCATTCTATCTATCTCTTCTTGCTCTCTTCTGCTTTTATTAGGTCATTACCAATTCTGTCCTTTACTGTGCCCATCTTTGGATGAAATGTTCCTTTGATATTTCTAATTTTCTATGTCTACCAACTTAAAAAAAAAATCACTTATCTGTGTACCCACTAGATTAGGCACCAACTTTGCCACTAAACTTCCTATTCATACTCCAGCACTAGCCCCCAACATAAGGAAATCATGAACATGCGCCGCTGCAGAAGAACAGAAATTCTGAGGTCAAGACTCCTTATCCTTAAACAGTTTGCTCTAAAAAAAACTCTCCGTAACATCCTTAGGAAGCCCTTTGTCCCAGATACGTGGCCCTGAGGCTGTCAGCTGTCCTCTATGCCTTCATCCTGCCCCCACTTCCACATAGCAGACACACTGTACTCAACCACCCCATTTCAGAACAGGAGTAATTTATTTCTATGGATATGATTTTAATAATATTCAATAAGTATTTAGTAATCAAAGCTTTCTCTAAATCAGGAAAAAAGAATCCAAAGTAATCAGCAAATATTTTGTGTGTATATATATGTATATACACACATATAATTTTAAAAATCTCTTTCCATAATTTAGTTCTGACTTCTAAGTGATGGAAGCAGTGAAGGACTCGATGTTGAAGCACCCTGTGGTAAGGTTTTTTCAGGGCGATGAGGTTCTTGTAGATTATTCATCATGCTTGCTCCAATTCCACAAGGACTCCACCACAGTCACTGGGATGGAGAAAGATCAGTAATTTTCTATGTGCTATTTTGGCCTCTTCACTTAGAATACGAATCTTCTTTTCTTTCAAATCCATCATAGCTTCATTTATATTATCTGCCTTCAGAAAAGGAAATAAACAAGAACACTTCTGAGATCACAAAATAACACCAAATTATGGTATCATAAGACTTAGAAAAAACTTTGCAAACTCATGTGTCTAACTCCTCTGCTTTTGGGCAGAACGAGTCTTTTTTTTTTTTTTCAGAACGAGTCTTTAACCATCACAAAAATCAGCTTAATACTTCTAGAGACCACATAAGAGGTTGCTAAATTTTCCTAGGTGAGAAACCACAATGCTGAAGAATTTTCTCCATTAGTAAACATTTCTCCTTAGGACCTAAATGATGTCCGCTCCACTCCATAGCATGTTCCTGTGGCAGCACTATTGATGATTCTTCACAAATTATTCTTCCTAAGAGCCCTGGGTTCCTCATTTACAAGAGGGAGATGCGCCCTGCCATATAAATGGCCAAGAGATCAAAATGAGATAACAGATAAGTTCTTAACACAATTTACAGAAGGTACTCAACAAATATGAGTGCGTCCCTAATCTCCAAACCTCCCTTCTGCTCAACTGTCTGATTATTACTTTTATTTTGGCTGTGCAGTGCAGCATGTGGGATCCTAGTTCCCCGAGTAGGGAATTGTGAGAATTTCTAGGGAGTTACTGGACTGCAAGGAGATCCAACCAGTCCATTCTGAAGGAGATCAACCCTGGGATTTCTTTGGAAGGACTGATGCTAAAGCTGAAACTCCAGTACTTTGGCCACCTCATGCGAAGAGTTGACTCATTGGAAAAGACTGATGCTGGGAGGGATTGGGGGCAGGAGAAGAAGGGGACGACAGAGGATGAGATGGCTGGATGGCATCACTGACTCGATGGATGTGAGTCTGAGTGAACTCCGGGAGTTGGTGATGGACAGGGAGGCCTGGCGTGCTGTGATTCATGGGGTCGCAAAGAGTTGGACACGACTGAGCGACTGAACTGAACTGAACTGAGCACGAGGGTGGATTTGGAAAACCCTAAATTTGCAGATGGTATCGCAGGAGGATGGTCTTCTGGAGGACTGTGTGTCTTCTAAACCTGAATCTTGTTGTTGTTCAACCACTGTCATGTCCAACTGTTTGCAACCCCATGAACTGGAGCATGCCAGACTTCCCTGTCCTTCACTATCTCCCAGTACTTGCTCTAACTCATGTCCTTTGAGTCAGTGATGCCATCCAACCATCTCATCCTCTGTTGCCCCCTTCTCCTCCTGACCTCAATCTTTCCCAGCATCAGGGTCTTTTCCAACGAGTCAGCTCTCCACATCAGGTGGCCAAAGTACTGGAGCTTCAGCTTCAGCATGAGTCCTTCCAATGAATATTCAGGGTTGATTTCCTTTAAGATTGACTGGGATTGATCTCCTCTCAGTCCAATGGACTCTCCAGAGTCTTCTCCAGCACCACAATTTGAAAGCATCAATTCTTTGTTGATGGCTGACTTTGCAGCCAGCCATCTGACTACAGTCTAACAGGCATCATATTAGTTAAAATTTACATATATATGCATGCATCCTAAGTCACTTCAGTCATGTCTGACTCTTTTTGACCCTGTGGACTATAGCCCTCCAGGCTCCTCAGTCCATGGGATTCTCCAGACAAGAGTACTGGAGTATGTTGCCATGTATACACACACATACATTGTGTGTATGTACAGGTGCACATGATGTCTACTCTATGCATTATTTGTGTTTCCTTTTATATTTAAGATATCTTAGCAATTTTTCCATGTCAGTATATACAGGTAAACAACTTTTAACCTACTACATAGTATCCTAAACAATTATTTTATTGAAATACAAAAGGTGACCTAGTCATTCCCATACTAATAAACCTTTAGGTTATAAGAAGGGAAATGGGCTCTTATCAATGATTAGGTGATAAACTATGCTTCCCTGGTATTGTCTGTTGAACAAGAGTTTGGTGTAAGTTTGTGGACAACATTCCACTGGCATCTGAGGCCACATGCACACAGCAGGGACTGGCGGAGACAGAAAAAATATACTAGAGTGAAATTAAGAGATCTGGTGTACAGCTTCAGATATTCTAACAAACCTGAGCTAAAGAAAAAGGGACCAGATGGAATAACAGTGGAAATATTTGAAGAGATACTTAATAATTCTATATAATCAAAGAGAGATATGAATTCTCAAAGTAGAAATGCACTTTAGAATGAAGCAGAATAAAGACAAATCAATACCAATACACATAGTAGGGAAAGAGTAATATTAGTGATACAAAGAATATCTTAAGAGCTCTGCAAGGCAGGAACAGAGGCACAGACATAGAGAATGGGTTTGTGGACACAGGTCGGGGAGGGGAGGATGAGAAGAATTCAGAAAGTAGCATTGACATATACACACTACAATAGCCAGTGGGAAGCTGCTGTATAACACAATGAGCTCAGCTCTGTGCTCTGTGATGACCTAGAGGGGTGGGATGGGTGTGGAAGGTCACAGGGAGGATCAAGAGGGAAGGGATATACATATGCCTACAACTGATTCACACTGTTGTACAGCAGAGATTAACACAGCACTGTAAAGCAATTACATTCCAATAAAAAAGAGAAAAACCTATATTTAAAGCAAACATTTTTCCAATTGCTGATGAAAAAATACAGCTTGAGCTTGTTGTTGTTCAGTCACTCAGTCATGTCTGATGCTTTGCGACCCCATGGACTGCAGCATGCCCATCTTCCCCGTTCTTCACTATCTCCTGGAGTTTACTCACACTCATGTCCTTTGAGTCAGGGATGCCATCCAACCAACTCATCCTCTGTCACCCCCTTCTCCTCCTGCCTTCAATCTTTCCCAGCATCAGGGTCCTTTCCAATGAGTCAGTTCTTCACATCAGGTGGTCAAAGTATTGCAGCTTCAGCTTCAACATCAGTACTTCCAATGAATATTCAGGGTTGATTTCCTTTAGGACTGACTGGTTTGATCTCCTTGCAGTCCAAGGGACTCTCAAGAGTCTTCTCCAGCACCACAGTTTCAATTCTTCAGTGCTCAGCCTTCTTTATGGCCCAACACTCTCATCCGTATATAACTAAGGGATAGCTTGAGCTGGCCGAATCAAATCTTTGTGTATCCCTTCATGTTGTTCATATGTGTACCTGATCTCAAGGCCATCTTCAATAAGCTTACTTGTACGTGCTGCATAACAGTTGTTGCTGTTCATTCACTCAGTAGTGTTCGATTCTTTGCGACCCCATGGACTGGAGCACACCAGACTTCCCTGTCCTCACCACCTCCTGGAGTTTGCTCAAACTCATGCCTATTGAGTTGGTGATGCCGTCCAACCAACTCGTCCTCTGTCATCCCCTTCTCCTCCTGCCTTCAATCTTTCCCAGCATCAGGGTCTTTTCCAATGAGTTCGATCTTTGCATTAGGTGGCCAAAGTATTGGAGATTCAGCTTCAGCTTCAGCATCAGTCTTTCCAAGGAATATTCAAGGTTGATTTCCTTTAGGATTGACTGGTTTGATATCCTTGATGTCCAAAGGACTCTCAAGAGTCTTCTCCAGGACCACAATTCAAAAGCATCAATTCTTCAGGGCTCAACCTTCTTTATGGTCCAACTCACATCCATGCATGACCACTGGTAAAACCATAGCTTTGACTATATGAGCCTTTGTAGGCAAAGTGATGTCTCTGCTTTTTAATATGCTGTCTAGGTTTATCACTGCTTTTCTTCCAAGGAGCTAGAAATTTCATGGCTGTGGTCACCGTTCTCAGTGATTTTGGAGCCCAAGAAAATAAAGTCTCTCACTGTTTCCATTATTTTCCCATCTATTTTCCATGAAGTGATGGAACCAGATGCCAAGATCTTAATTTTTTGAATGTTGAGTTTTAAGCCAGCTTTTTCACTCTCCTCTTTCACTTTCATCAAGAGGCTCTTTAATTCCTCTTCACTTTCTGCCAGAAGGGTGGTGTCATCTGCATATGTGATGTTATTGATATTTCTCCTGGCAATCTTGATTCCAGCTTCTGCTTCATCCAGTCTGGCATTTCGCATGATGTACTCTGCATATAAGTTAAATAAGCAGGGTGACAATATATATCCTTGATGTACTCCTTTCCCAATTTGGAACCAGTCCATTGTTACATGTCCGGTTCTAACTGTTGCTTCTTGACCTTCATACAGGTTTTTTAAGAGGCAGGTAAGGTGTTCCCATCTCTTTAAGAATTTTCCAGCTTGCTGTGATCCACACAGTCAAAGGCTTTAGTGTAGTCAATGGAGCAGAAGTAGATGTTTTTCTGGAACTCTTTTGCTTTTTCTATGATTCAACCAATGTTGGCAATTTGATATCTGGTTCCTCTGATTTTTCTGAATCCAGCTTGTACATCTGGAAGTTCTTGGTTGACATACTGTTGAAGCCTAGCTTGAAGGATTTTGAGCATTACCTTGCTAGTATGTGAAATGAGTACAATTGTATGGTAGTCTGAACATTCTTTGGCATTGCCCTCCTTTGGGATTGGAATGAAAACAGACCTTTTCCAGTCCTGTGGCCACTGCTGAGTTTTCCATATTTTCTAGCATATTGAATGTAGCACTTTAACAGTGAAATGGCTCAGCTGCAATTCTATCACCTCCACTAACTTTGTTCGTAATGATGCTTTCTAAGGCCCACTTGACTTCACACTCTAGGATGTTTGGATCTAGGTGAGTGATCACATCATTGTGGTTATCTGGGTCATGAAGATCTTTCATGTATAATTCATCTATGTATTCTTGCCACTTCTCCTTAATATCTTCTACCATTTCTGTCCTTCTTTGTGCCTATCTTTGCATGAAATGCTCCCCTGGTATCTCTAATTTTCTTGAAGAGATCTCTAGTCTTTCCCATTCTATTGTTTTCCTCTATTTCTTTGCATTGTTCACTTAAAAAGTTTTTCTTATCTCTCCTTGCTATTCTCTGGAACTCTAAATTCAGATAGATATATCTTTCCTTTTCTCCTTTGCCTTTTCCTTCTCTTCTTTTCTCAACTATTTGTAAGACCTCCTCAGACAACCATTTTGTCTTTTTGCATTTCTTTTTCTTGGGGATGGTTTTGATACCTGCCTCCTGTACAACGTTATGAACCTCTGTCCATAGTTCTTCTGGCACTCTATCAGATCTAATCCCTTGATTCTATTTGTCACTTCCATTGTATAATCATAGGGGATTTGATTTTGGTCATAGCTGAATGGCCCAGTGGTTTTCCTTACATTCGTCAATTTAAGCCTGAATTTTGCAATAAGAAGTTCATGATCTGAGCCACAGTCAGCTCCCAGTCTTATTTTTGCTGTCTGTTTTGAGTTTCTCCATCTTTGGCTACAAAGAATATAGTCAATCTGATTTTGGGATTGACCATCTAGTGATGTCGATGTGTAGAGTCATCTCTTGTGTTGTTGGAAGAGGGTGTTTGTTACATACATATACATTATACTTACACTTACTTATAAATAAATAACATTATTTTTAAGATATTCTTTTTTTTTTTTTTTAAGGAAGATGGCTGTTAAGGAAAGAGGTTCTCACCAGACACCTAATCTGCTTGCACCTTGACCTTGGACTTAACAGCCTCCAGACCTGAGAGAAATAAATGCATGAAGTCCCCTGGTTTATGATACTCTGGTTTAGCAGCCTGAAAGGACTAAGAACTCCTTCCACGAATGTTACTGCTCGGGCTGGAACCTAATTTTTCTGGCAGGAAGAGGACCATCACATGGGGTAACTCTCATCAAGGTGCCAGATACACAGTGGAGAAACAGTACCTCCAGGACTGCCGCCTGCCTTGTGTTGGGTGCCTCTGAGAAATGGAAGAGATCCCCCTTCTGGGGGATGCAGTTTGGGCTTGGTTGGGGGAACCCAGGCTGGCTGGACATCAGTGCCTCACACTATCCCATCCCCACCCCAACACCTAAGCATGGGGCTGCAGCACGCAGTGACCACAGGCGACACAAGGCCTCAGGTCCACGTAAAAGGGCAGCTTCTCCCCAGAGCTTCCGCAGCCTGGACACTTCCCTCTGGAGCAACATTTCCTCTAAATCCCTTGGACCTCTCATCACCATGGCAACCGCATCTCATGATAAACAGCCAGGGTTGTTTCCAGAGATGCAGGGTGCAGCTTCTGCTGCTTTTCCTTGGGAGAACCCATCTGGTGCTCACGTTTTCATCTCACAGCTGAGGTGGGGGGCTTGACAGCGGGTGACACAGTGTCCAAAATGGGCATGGTTGGAGGCCCACGTGGATGTGGGGTCCTGGCATCTTAGAGGAAGATGCTATTCAACCCTTTGTGCCCTCCCCACGGCACAGCAGTCAGGCACACCTCAAAATAAAATGCCGGCCAGGATTACCTTTGACTTTCACAGCCAACACAGAGAGCCGGGACACATCTCTCATTAAGTAACTCCAGTGAGGGGGTTTCGGCGCCACCCACTGGAAATCCTACCGGCCACCACTGGGTGGGGAGAAGTGAGTGAAATTTGTGAACTGAAATATGCTAATGTGGCAGGGACCCCCGAACCTGTCCTTCATGGAGCCCTGAGAGCAGAACCCTATCTGGTAGCCCAGGCTGGACACAAAACACCAGGAGCAGGGACCGCTGTTGAGGGCAAAGGCAACTTACCTGTGAGAAAAATACACTCATTTGAATAAATTTGTTAGGCCTTCCCAGGTGGTGCTAGAGGTAAAGAACCCACCTGCCAAAGCAAGAGACATAGGAGATGAGAGTTCAGTCCTTGGGTGGGGAAGATCCCCTGGAGGAGGACATCACAACTCACTCCAGTATTCTTGCTTAGAGAATCCCATGGACAAAGGAGCCTGGGGGCTACAGTCCCTGGGGTCCATGGTGTCCCAAAGTTGGACACAACTGAGCTGACAGACACACACAGGAGGAAGAAGTAGCTGCGGTGGCCAGAGAATCCCAGAAGCACTAGAGACCTGGCTCTGGGGGGAATGGTCTGGGTCTGAGCCCTTCTGAGGAAGACACTGGGATGGGTGAGTCTTCAGCAGAGCATAACCATTCACAGTCAGAGACCCAGAGTCTCCTGGAGTCAAGGTCAGGGACATGGGTCTCCTAGCCGGCACCTGGGGCTGCTTTGAGGGGAAGCTTGAGACCCAAAGACTAAGAGGGAGGGGTCGGGGTGGGGCAGGACTGCACCAGCGGTCAAAATGGGCAACGGAGGCAGAATCTGAGGCCATCTGCAAGTGTTCGGGCTGATGAAGAAGAGGACTGACCAAGGAGGGTAAACAGGCAACGCCCCCATCAGCAACCTCCCTCCAAGCTGATGTGGTGCCCCCCCAGCCCAGCACTGTCCTGAGCCACAGACCCTCGTTCAAACTCTAGCTCAGGCTCTCTGACCTATCCAGCCTGGCTGCACCAAGCACAGGGCAAGTGGCCAGCAGAGGGGCAGACCCGACATTTGCGTCAGTACCAAGGACAGCGCATGGCCAGCTCAGTCACCATTCCTGAAGAAGACCGTCTGTTTGCTGCTGGAACCAACCAGAGGGACCCAACAAGCCCAGATCCAGGCATCCGTTCACTCCAGCAGTCTGGGCCTGGGCTTGGTCTCAGGTGGAGAGACCAGCTTCTCTGCTGTGAAGGCTGACGGTGGTCCTGGCAGAGTCTGGAGTCCACTCTCGGTCCTGGGATGCCCTCCTGTGCCACACCCCTTTCTCAGCCTCTCTGAGCTGTGCTGAGTTCTCCTGAGTAGTCCATGGCATGCGCTAATGCAGGGTTGGGAGCTATTCTTGGTTAGCTTCCTATCACCACAGGGCCGTGTCTTTTTTAGTCACTGATTAGCACTGACCACGATCTGAGTGCTTTGGGGTACAAACCCCGTGACTGCCTCTGCCACGCTGTTCCATCTCCAAATCTCATGCTCGGCAATGTGGTCTTTCTCCCTGAACAGAAGCTGTTGCAATATATTCTCCTATGGAGCCCTGCACTTCCTGGGGAATGGCATGAGAATAACGGATCCTCTGGGATGTGTCTCAAGTTCCTGGAATATGTAGGGGATGGTGATGGTGTTCAGGGATGCAAGATGCAGGGGGGCCAGCACCGTGCCCCAGTTCCCCACCCACCTCTCTGTTCCCTGAAATCTGCCCTGGACACACACTGCTGACACTTCCGTGCTGTTCGAGCCAAAGCAGTGCAATTCCAGCTCCACACATGGCAGGCGCCCTCTTCCTTGGCACCTGTTCTTATAGACGCTGCCCACTCACCCCCTGGTGCTCCCACTCAGAAGCCTCTGCCCTGGCCATCCACCTGAGATGCTCAGGGCCTTCCCGATGTCCTGCCCGTCAGCCCCCTCTAGGCTCCCAGCCTCCTGATGGCCCAGCTCTGTCCCTCTCTTGTCACTATCCTCAAGCCAGGTCCTTCACTTCTACCTGTTCTTCTGGCCCTGTCACAACCACAGACCCCGCAGCACACTGAGGACACCCACAACCTCTATATTCAGCCTGCCTGATTGGTGGATTCCCCAAAGCCCCCCTCAAAGTCCCAGGCCTCCCCGTTTATCACCCACAAGATGCCGGGGTCCAGCCCCAGTGGATCCAGGGAATTCGAAGCAGGGACGGCGTTGGCGAGGAGAGACTTATATATTTATTAATATAGAAATATAAGAGTAGATTAGGAAGAAATAGTATAGTAGGAAATTTAGGTGGAGAAAAAGAGGCTGAATAACTTGGTTTATGGGGAAAACCAACAAAGTTCCAGACAAGGAGCTTGCACCATCTACGTTAGGCCACGGTGCCCACTTGAATAGCGAAGTGTGCCCCACCTTAGGCTCCCTTTCGCATGGGTCTTAGCAGCCAGGGCAAGTAAGTAGACATGGTGAGCCTCCCCACTCCAGATGGGAATTCAGCCGAAAAAGGGGAGAAAAGAATGACATGGGGAAGCCCAGCATCGGTGCAAGACTCCAAAAACTTTATTTTTCAAAATCAGCTTTGTTATGCCCAAGGTCCCAATCCCCAGAACTGAGAGAACAAGACATCCACAGCAATGCAAACTCAAAAAGGGAATTTATTGCTAGCTCGAGCCAGGGCCCAAGTTGCCCCGAGCCCTGAATTGCAGCAGTATTTATAGGGTTAAGACAAAGACAGGGAGTTGGCAGGGGCGGATTGGTTGCAAGGCTTCCTTAGCATCTGCTAATTGGCTAGATTTTCGCGCGCGCGGGCTTTCTCGGGGGGGTTTTCGTCCTTGTCCTGATAAGCTTGAACCAGGCTACAGGGAGTATACTGATTGGTTGAGTCCTGGCACCAGTGGAGGATGATCTCAGCTCCTCCTTGGCAATAACTCAGCCCCTCTGTAAAGGAGACTTAGGCCTACCTTGGCCTCCTGAAGCCTGTCATGGCACCTGTTTGGTCCTAACAAGCTTATATACCCCAAGTTGTACATAAAGAAATAGTGGAATATGCAGAGTTATGCAGGGGCAGCAGTCCTGACCCTCATTGAGACAAACAAGGCTTTCTTTTGCATACCCTTTTTACATATACAAAAGGTCTCAGGTGGTTTACATTATCTTCTGGCCAAGAGGCCTGTTAACATTTTTATGGCTCTCTTCCTGGATAATTGTCCAGAAAACTCCTTTTCCCTAGAAGTGTTTTTTCTTTACTCTGCATCACCCTCAAAGTACAAAATAAAGTTACATTCCTGTAGAACAAAGGTGCAGTGTGTTATAACAAAGAAAGTACTTAACTCAAAGATCTAATGCTGCTAATACCAGGGCTACTACCTGTTTATCTATATACCAACTGTATCTAAAAATGAAAGATATGAAAACTTGGCAGCAAGTATTGGCTCAACAAATGAAACCTTCAATCAGTCCTATTCTAATGATTTTGACTCCTTGGAAGCCCCTACATTCCTAGGATGTTTTAAGTTTCCTGTTCCTCCCGCAGTCTGGAGGCCTCAAACAATCACATGCGCAGCTGAACGAGTCCTGCAGGCAGGCTAGAAAGCCATCAGAGGGGTTTTTGGATTGAAACACTCGTATTACGCCCAGGAGACTTATTATCTAAAAGCTCTAATTTTTTTCCAGAAAAAGGTGGGTGGGTGGGGACAGCCCCCTGTTAATGTCAGAAGAGTAGGTGGAAAGCATAACACAGTAAAGCAGGCAGATTCTGGTCTTGGAGGGTGGATGCTCAGGAAATTCCAGGGGGAACCCCTGAAGCCAATCACGTCCTTGCGTTTTGTCAGGCTTCCTTCCGCATGACCTTGTCATGGGTGGGATTCCTCACTCTGGCCCCCGGCAACAAGGGAACCTGTCCCCAGGAAGCCTGCCTGGGACTCATGGGCTGGGCAGGGGCCTCCACTAAGCACCCAGCCCTACCCAGATGGACGGGGAGTTTCTCCCTATAGAATGAGGTTCTCCATGCAAGCTCAAGTCGCTTTCATCTCTGCACCCCAGGGCTTAGCATGTGACAAGGCCAACTTTCTTGGGCCACATGGAGGGCTTGCAGATGCAGCCAGGCCAGGAGATTGGGGTGGTGTTAGTGGGAGAGTGAGCTCTGAAGGAAGGCAAGTTACATTTGGAAACTCCGGAGCCACCATCCTCATAAGGAGTGGGGTTCCCCCACACCTGCTAATGCAACAGCAGTTTCTTTACAGCCCGAAGACCCCAGTGCACACATAACTGCCTTGAATCACAGGAACACCCCGAAAGTGAAGTCAACTTATGCTTAAAAATCTTTAAAAAAAAACCAAAAGACATCAAAGGGAACTTCCAGAAATCTAGCAGTGAGTCAATAGGACTTACTGCCCAAACACAAGCTCTCACGATCTAAACTTCTCAAGTTTATGAACTTTTCTGGGGGAAAAATAATATTCATGAAGGCTTTAAAAAATACGAAAGCACATATATGAAATGGAATATTACTCAGCCATAAAAAGTGATGAAATTGGGTCATTTGTAGAGATGTGGATGGACTTACAGTCTTTCATACAGAGTGAAGTCAGAAAGAGAAAAATAAATATTGTATATTAATGCATATGTATGGAACCTAGAAAAATGGTACAGATGAACCTATTTGCAGGGCAGGAATAGAGACACACATGTAGAGAACAGACATGTGGGCACAGTGGGAAGGGGAAGGTGGGACAAATTGAGAGAGTAGCATTGAGGTACGTATGCTACCCTGGGAAGGTGCTGTATAGCACGGGGAGCTCAGCTCCATGGTCTGTGAAGACCTAGAGGGGTGGGATGGTGGGATGGGAGGTTCAAGACTGAGGGGGATACATGTATACATATAGCAGATTCACTTTGTTGTTCAGCAGAAACTAAGACAACACTGTAAAGCAACTACACCACAATAAAAAAAATATGAAAGCAGTTCATTCTCATTTGCCCACAGAATTAGTCAAATAGAAGTTCCTTCAGACACATATAATAATCATATCTTCTTTTTATACACATGTAAGTTTTATTTTGACAAGCAGCTTTTCAAAAGTGTTTTATTACAATACACACTTACTTTGCTATAATTAAGAAAAAGTACACTTACACTTAAATCTACTGGCCTCATTAGCATGCATTTCCTCTCCAAGACTGTCAAACTTCCAAATAATTATTTACAAACTGGTTATTTACAGCGAACTGCCAATCACACCAAGGCCCCCAGGCTTTGAGAGAAGTGTCATCAGATTCAACCGCCCCAGTAAAATGCACTCAGTCGCTGCCCCTTGCTGCTGGGCTGCCCCAACCACTGGCTGCAGCTGTCTGCACTTGCCAGCAGTACCAGATCCCCATGACTCACTGAAACCACCTGGGGAGGGACAACAGTCTCAGGTACCACCCCTACCCGAGCAAATCCAGAGCAAGCAGGCAAAGGACCCAAGCTCTGCTGGGGAGCTGGGTGTCTGCTGGGAGCTCTGGCTGCCAATCAGCCTCAACAAGATTGCCTCAGCATTTACTACAAGCATCCAATGGGTGAACAGGAGTGGCCAGGAAGTCCACGCATAATTGAACACGTGGAGGCTGGCTCGAGTTCTGACCTGTGGGCTGCACAGACACCTTTGTTCTCGTCCCCTCCCTCCGCTTCCCCAGAGCCAACCAGAATCTTATCTCCTCTTGGGCCACTTAGGCCTCTCCTCCAGGGTCCTGGTCTTGGTCTTGAAGCTCCTCTGGGCATTGGCAGGGTGCTTGGCCTCAGGAGGGAGGTTCAGCAACTTGGGACTGCCTTTGTGTCTGCTGGGGCTGTGGCCAAACTTGGCAAGTAGGCAGACCTCTGGGGAGTCACTGGCCCTGGCTCCGTTCACTCCTCCACCACCTCCTGGCACTCATCCATCTCCAGGTGGCACATGTCGTGAGCCAGGTAGCCCTGCCTATTGCAGTCCGTCCCCTGCAGGTAGCTGTTGTCCTTGAGGCAGTAGCGGATGTAACAGGTGATGCCCTCCTCCTCTTCAGGCAGCCCCTCGTCATAGTCCTCCTCCTCCGAGGTGTTGTTTACTCTAGTTGGCGCTGAAGTACCCATAAGGGCCGCTCTTCTGGGCAGGCAACGTCCTCTCAGGCCACAGGGCCACTAGCTCCAGTCCAGTGGGCACGTACTCTCCCAGGGCTAGTTCCTCTGCGTCCTTGCTCTTGGGCTCTGGGCCCGGCCTTGCCCTGTGGTCCAGCAGGCTGCTCACTGTGTTCTGACGCTTCCGGTGGGCCATGGTGGGGCTCATACGGCCATCGTCACCAGGCGGCAGCCACTGCAGGGAGGAAGGATGACAGGAGAGTCAGAACCTGGCCCGAGGAGCGCGCCCAGGAGATGTGACTCGTGTCCACTCAGATGACAGGACACCCCACCTCAGCTGACTCCAGTGTCAGGACCATTGCAAGCCCTGCCAAAGAGACATGAGAGCACCAGAGCTGGAGGAGGAAAAGGGGATCCTGGCGACTCCCTAGGACACCTGCTGCTTTCCCTCAATTCCCTGCTCATTCATGACTTCTCTTTTATTTAATTGGCATACAGTTAACTAATCATGCTGTGTTAGTTTCTGGTATATAGCAGAGTGATTCAGTTATATACATATATGTGTATATATATATTCTTTCCCAGACCCTTTTCCATCATATATTATTACAAGGTATTGAATATGTTTCCCCATCTTGTACCACAGGCCTTTGTTGATTGTCTAGTTTATATATAGTAGTGTGTATCTGTTAATTCCAAGCTCCCTATTTATTCCTCTCCCCACCCTTTCCTCTTTGGTCATCATAGTTTATTTTCTATATCTGTGAACCTGTCTGTTTTGTAAATAAGTTCATTTATGTCATTTTTAGATAGGATGATATTATATGATATTTGTCTTTATCTGCTTCACTTAATATGATCATCTCTAGGTCCATCCATACTGGTGCAAGTGGCATTCTTTCATTTTTTATGGCGGAGTAATATTCCACAGGATATATGTACCACATCATCTTTATTCATTCATTTGTGGATAGACATTGAGGTTGTTTCTACATTTTGGCTACTGTAAAGAGTGCTGTACTAAACAACAGGGTACATGTGTCTTTTTTGGATATAAGCCCAGGAGTGGGGTTGCTGGATCATATAAGAGCTCTATTTTTAGTATTTTAAGGAATCTCCATACTGTTCTCCATAGTGGCTGCACCAATTGACATTCCCAGCATCAGTGTAGGAAGGTTCCCTTTTCACCACACTCTCTCCAGCATTTATTATTTGTAGACTGTCTAACAATGGGCTCTCTGGCCAGTGTGAGATGGTACCCTACTGTAGTTCTGATTTTCATTTCCCTCATGATCAGTGATGCTGAGCATCTTTTCTTGTGCTTGCTGGCCATCTCACTAACGACTTCATGAAGATGGTTTCTAGGTGGAAGAGCCCAGGTGACCAAGGCAATGGTCATAAGATCAGGTTATTTACTCTCAAAAAGAAAAGGAGAAGCCTTCGTTCCAAAAACATGATGAAGCTAGGGAGGAGGTTTCCTGCCCTTACAAGTCTAATCTGCTGCCCCTGGAGCCCATCTCCAGTCTCCCTACCACTCCCCTCTGACTCACAGGACACACAAGCCTCTGCTTCCTCTTTGCTCCAAACAACACCACTGACGGGATTTGCCAGGAACCGTCCAGGCTGAGTGCCACACAGACACTGGATGTGAGCCCCAGCCTCACAGGCTCGATGTGGCGGGGGTCCAGGATTGGGGGACACCAGAGAGAGGACAGCACTGTGGGCCACCGGAAGAGGGAACCCAGGAGGGTGCAAGGGACGCAGCTGCCACTTCAGGGGTACTGGTTATGGTACTGCAGGGCATTGCAAAGATCCCATGGGCCCAAACCAGGGAGGTCCTGAACCTCACCATCCAGAATCCTACATTTCATCCCACAAACCATAGAATCCCTGGGCAATTCTCAGCAGGCACAAGACTTACAGGATTTCTCTTTCAGCCCCTTGGGGAGAGAGTAGAGGATGGGTGCCTGGGGGAAGGGAGGTCAGTGGAAACCCCCTTCCCGTCCTCTAGGGAACGTGAGCAGCTCATGTGTGGTCTTGTCTCTACAGCATCGCTAGATGCTGGTGGATCCACAGTGCTTCCCCAGAGCAGCTCACACACCAGATGTGGTCCCACAGCAGGAAAACTGTCACTGAGATGGACCCTGCAGGGTCTGAGCATCCTCCTCAATCACCCCATTCCCAAACCTGAAACTGATGGGAACATTTAAGAGACCTGCTCCCAGGGAGAGGCAAGGTGTCCAGTGTTTCCTAAAACACAGGTGACCGTGAGGATGCCCAAGAGTACAGAGCATCACTTTACAGCAGACTTCCCACGTTCACTTTGCCGCACAGCAGAAAATAACACATCGTAAAGCGATTACGGTTCAATAAAAAGATGACAGAGGAGAAAAATGAAAACGGTTATAATTTTTCAAAAGCGTAAACTTTCTGGAAAGTAATTTGCAAATGGAAAGTAAAAGCCTTTCAAAAGATGTATGCCCTCTGGTCTGGCAATTCCAAATCTAGGAATGTACACTAGATAAACAATCATGTATATGCACAAAGATATAGCCTAAAAAGGATGTCCATCTCACCATTACACTGTTTAAGGAGAAGCAAAATTATTTAATGTCCAATAACATGCAATTTATACATTACAATAAAATAGTTTGATGAGCATTACAGTCATTAAAAATATTGCAACTATTTCATGAAAAATACAATAAGTAAAATACGCAGGTTGTAAAATACTATACTCATCTATGAAAATACACATCTATATTAAATAAATGCATTTGTGTAAAAAACAAAACGAATCAAGGTTACAGATGGTGGCCAGACCTACCCATTCCAAGGGTACATGTCCAGTCCCTCTCATGGGGAGTTTGCATTCCTGGCAACTGGGGCAGTGGCACAGCTCACAGGCCAGGGAACTTCTGAGTGAACACTTCCAGCCTCCCAAGTGGCATGCATGTTGTCCCCTGAAGCAAAGAGATGTGGCCTAGAACAGCCCACCTCTGTCCACATTTAAAAAATAGAAGCTCCTTCCTTCTCCTGCCTCAACAAAGAAATGCAAGTGGCCAAGTCACTGCAGCCAGTCTGCTGAAAAATCATCTCGCACCCTACTTCATACTGCCCAACAGTGATGGTATTTTCTACACATGACATCAGGTCTTTTCACCCAAGATATGTCTCTCTGTTTATTCAAGCCTTAAATGTCGACAGCACTGTGGATTTCTACATAGCTGTAGACACAGGAAGCTTATGCTAAGACATTTGTTTTTGTAGCCATGGGGAACAGATTTTTCTGTTATATACCTGTTGCTGGTACATTAAAAAAAAAGAAGAAGAAGAAAAACTCTGATCTTGTATCAGTCTTTTTATTTGTTTATTTTTGACCGTGCTGCATCTTACTGCGAGGGCTTTTCTCTAGTTACGAGCAGGGGCTACTCTCTAGTTGCAGTGCTCGGGCTTCTCACTGCATCACAGTGGCTTCGTTTGTTGGGGAGCATGTGCTCGTTTGTTGGGGAGCACGTGCTCGTTTGTTGGGGAGCACGTGCTCTAGGGTGCATGGGCTTCACTAGTTGAGGCATGTGGGCTCATTAGTTTTGATTTCCAGGCTCTAGAGCACAGGCTCAATAATTGAAGAACATGGGCTTAGTTACTCCACAGCATGTGGGATATTCCTCGATCAGGGAACAAACCCATGCCTCCTGCAATAGCAGGCAGATTCTTTACCACTGGATCACCAGGGAAGCCCTAAAAGCCCATTTTGAAATTCTAATACTTATAGTTGACCATTTCTCTTTTCCAGCATTCTGTCTGGCTGCCCTGACCTTTCAGTTACATGATGGAGGTACTGGGGCATCCCTGACTTTTTCCCAATTGTAATGAAAATGCCTTTACTTTTTAAAAATTTTCATTGTAGTTGCTTCACAGTGTTGTTAGTATCTGCTGTACAGCAAAGTAAATCAGCTACACGTTTACATATACCCCCTCTTTTTGGATTTCCATTTAGGTCACCACAGAGCACGGGACTATCATACAGGCTTCCCAGGTGGTCCTAGTAGTAAAGAACTCATCTCCCGGCGCAGGAGACATAAGAGATGGGGGTTCGATTCCTGGGTCAGGAAGATCCCTGCAGGAAAGCATAGCAACCCACTCCAGTATTCTTGCCTGGATAATCCCATGGACAAAAGAGCCTGGCTGGCTGCAGTCCACACAGTCAGAGAGTCAGACATGACTGAAACGACTGAGTACTCACACAGAGTGAAGTGAGTCAGAAGAAAAAAACAAATATCTATTAAGGAAAATGCCTTTATTTTTTAACCAGGGCTGGTCCATGGTAAGGTAGGCATGACCCTCACCTTGGGCGCAAGATTTAACAGGGTGTCAAAAAACTCAGGAATCAAAACAGATACAATTTTAATGCAAAACTTAAAAAAAAAAACTAAAAATTAATTCAAAAACATCCACGATGAACAAGATATTAAAAGATTGATTATTACTGATTTGTTTCTTTGGGCTTCAGGCTCCAATAGGGCTTGGCTGGCCTCTGTGAATGAACCTTGTTTTTTTTTGTTTTTTTTTTAAGTTTTCCCCATTACAGACTTCCCTGGTGGTTCAGTGGTAAAGAATCCAGCTGCACAATGCAGGAGACACAGGTTTGACCCCTGATCTGGGAAGATCCCACCTGCTGCGGAACAACTAAGCCCAGGAACTGCAGCTACTGAAGCGTAAGTGTCCTAGAGCCAGTGCTCCGCAACAGGAGAAGCACTTGCAATAAGAAGCCTCACACCGTACTGGAGAGCAGCTCTTGCTCACTACCACTAGAGAAAAGTCTGCAGCAGTGAATACCCAACGTAGCCATAAATAAATAACTAACTAAATAAAATTATATACAAAAAAAAAGAACCCACCTTCCAATGCAGGGGACGAGGGTTCAATGCCTGGTTGGGGTCCTATTAATAACATCCCATATGCCAAGGGGCAACTAAGCCCGTACCCCACAACTAGAGAAAGCCCACAAGCTGCAACAAAGACCTGTCATGGCCAAAATTAAAAGCAAAGTTTTCCCCCATTAAATACAGTGCTGTTGTCAGCTTTTCCAGTGCTTGATGGTGCAAACCATTCTCTCGTCCATGGATACAAATGGAAGGAACCAGGCTGGCTGCCCAGGACGGAGGTCGCGTTGTTGAAGGTCTGCAGAATTAACCTATGGCACACTTGCGATGTAAAAGAAAGTCTCCTATTAAAGATGAAGACAGGAGGTCTTCAATTGTTTCAATTCAGACTTCCATTTACTGTCAGACCCTGAGCATTATATTTAATGAACAGATGGATGGCCCTCCCATCCTGGGAAACTGGAAATGACGGTCCTGACTGCTGGGCTTGAACAGGAGTGAACAGGAGAGCAACCCACACAAGCTTCAATCCCATGAATGCTTTTTTTCCTACTGTATACAAGGAGCGGAGAAACTTTTTTTTTTAATCTCTCAGCCGCACCACACGGCATATGGGATCTTAGTTCCTTGACCAAGGATTGAACTCAAGCCCCCTGCATTGGCAGTGCTGTCTTAACCGCTGGACTGCCAGGGAAGTCCTGAGAAACATTTTAAGTGAAATACGAAGAAAGAGAATGCAGTAGAAATCCTCTATTATTTAATGGCTTTATAATGTTTCCTGTCCCAATAAATGTCGTCTGACTCTCCCCCTATGAAATACACAAACTGTGTCTTATTTTTGTGTAATAAATAGTGTCTTGGTGTTTCTGTAAGGATATGCTCCAGGCCTTTCGCTGCCCTCCAGGACTTTAACCAGGACCTTTAAAAAACTTTTTTTTTTTTCAATGTGAGGTCCGGTCCTCAGAAAAGGCCTAGGAAGTGTGGGGCCAGAAAAGTGTTCACCACCTCTGTGGTGGGGGCTGTAGGCAAACATGTTGACGGTCTCTGCTTACATATATAATTGAAATATACTTGATTTACAATGTTGTATTAGTTTCTGCTGCACAGTAAAGTGATTTAAGGTCTATATATATTTTTTTCATAGTCTTTTCCATCATAGTTTATCACAGGATATTGAATACAGTTCCCTGGGCTATACTGTAGGACCTTGTTGTTTATCCATCCTAGGTATCATAGTTTATATCTGCTAACTGCAATCTCCCAACCCTTCTCCCCCCACCCTCCTTGGCCACCACAACTCTGTTCTCTGGATCTGTGAGTCCATTTCTGTACTGTAGATAGGTTCTTTGTATCACATTTAAGATTTCACATATAAGTGATATCATATGGTATCTGTGTTTCTGTCTGACTTACTTCACTTAGTATCATAATCTCTAGGTCCATCCTTATTGCTATATGCCCATGGGCCCTGCGTGGGCACATTCAGGCAGCTCTGCCTTCCTTATTGTTGTTGTTCAGTCGCTCAGTCGTGTCCAACTCTTTGCAACCCTATGGACTGCAGCATGCCAGGCTTCCCTATCCTTCACTATCTCCCAGACTTTGCTCAGACTCGTGTCCATTGAGTCAGTGATGCCGTCCAGCCATCTCAGCCTCTGCCTTCCTTGGGCTGCAACTGACACCTCCTCCCTCCCCCTCCCTCCCTTCTGACACTCCCTCTCCCCAGTTTCCTTGCAGGGTGCTCCCTCAAAAATATCCACACATATTTAATCCTGTCATGGGTCTGCTTCTCAGAGGACCTGACCTAACACAGTTCCTTACAGGAAACAAAAAAGAATAAAAGTCACATACACAAAAAAACAAACTCCAATACCCTTTAGAAAGCACAGAACCAAAGACACAGGTATATTTGTGGGTAAATTTACAATAAAAGTTCTAAGAAAATATGAGAGGCAGCGACTACTGTCGCAGGAAGGGGAGAAGCTTACACCCCTAGGATCAGCTGACTGCTCAACCTCAAGACTTTCTGAACCTCTTTTTTTTTTGTCAAAATAATCCTCAAGCAAAAAAAAAAAACAAAAAACAAAAAACAACATAAGGCAAATAGTTTAGCCTACTATGCTACATCACTTCAGTTGTGTCCGACTCTTTTGCGACCCCATAGAATGTAGCCCACCAGGCTCCTCTGTCCAGGGGATGGAGTGGGTTGCCATGCCATTCTCCAAGGTATCTTCCCAACCCAAGGATTGAACTCATGTCTCTTTATGTCTCCTGCACTGGCAGGCGGGTTCTTTACCACTAGCACCACCTAGGAGTCCTGATACATCACTATTAAACACCGTGGCAACCCCAGCCAGGTAAAAAGATAGACCTTGCCGGCCACCCGAGTCCTCCCCAATGCTGCTCAGACACCAAGACCCCACCGTGTGCGCCCTGACCACATTGACTGTGTGGTCATCACTGCCTCACTTCTCCTTAATCATTTTCCACTGAGCACCCAGCCCTCAACATTGATTACATCACCTTCGATCCATTGGCTTCTATTTACCCTTGCAATTTATTCACTGCAGACACTGAATCATTTGTCGGGAGGGCATTTCCCTTGATTGAGATTTTGATGACTGTCCCTACTGCTGAGAACACCATCCCCTGACCTCTGCACTCCAACAGACTGGTGGTAGGAAATGGAGGCTGAGTCGGGTTCAGATTAGAATCCGGAGGCAAACGACTTTCCTGGCAATGTGGTGCCCTTCCTCAAGAGGCAGGAGCTCCGGACACCACTCTCTGCTACATCCCCTGGCATCAGCACCACCACCCAGGGTGTCCGTTCATGCATCCACATGCTGGACCCCTTCTGAACACAGAAACTCTCTCACCTGCCACCGGGCTGCCCAGTGCTGCAGCTCATACACGGAAGCAAGACAAACAACTCAGTCTTTTCTGTTATTTACCAAAGTTCAAAAAAATCATTCTCCAAAGGTGACCAATTAGGTTGTTTTTTTTTTCCTCAGGATCATTCAGAAGTTACAGAAAACTCTAATTCGAAGATACATGCACCCCAGTGCTCACTGTAGCACTAGTTACAAAAGCCACAACAAAGAAGCAACGTAAATGTCCACCAACAGAGAGATAGGTGAAAAAGATGCGGTACATATACACAACGGAATAGTACTCAGCCATAAAAAGAATGAACTAATGCCACCTGCAGCCACACGGGTGGACCTAGAGATGATCGTACTAAGTGAAGTGAAGTCAGACAGACAGAAACAGAAAGACAAATACCGTATGATATCACTTATACAGGGCTTCCCAGGTAGCGCTAGTGGTAAATGACCAGCCTGCCAATGTAGGAGACATAGGAGACAAGGGTTTGATCCGAGTCAGGAAGATTCTCTGGACGAGGAAATAGCAGCCCACTCCAATCAACCTGTAATGCAGGAGACCTGGGTTCAATCCCTGGGTTGGGAAGACCCCCTGGAGAAGGGAACAGCTACCCATTCCAATATTCTGGCCTGGAGAATTCCATGGACAGAGGAGCTTGGCAGGCTACAGTCCATGGGGTTTCAAAGAGTCAAATACAACTGAGAGACTTTCACTTTTCACATTTTTCTAATATTCTTGCCTGGAGAATCCCATGAACACAGAAGCCTGGCAGGCAACTGTCCATAGGATTACAGAGTCAGACACGACTGAAGCAACATAGCATGCATGAACACATGACTTATATGTGGAATCTAAAAAAAGTTACAAACTTATTTACAAAACAGAAACAGACTCACATACATAGAAAACAAGCTTATGCTTACTAAAGGGGAAAGGGAAGAGAGATAAATTAGGGAGTTTGGAATTGCCATATACACACTACTATATATAAAATGGATAATCAACAAGGGCCTCCTATATAGCACAGGGAACTCTACTCAATATTGTTGATAACCTACAATGGAAAAGAATCTGAAACAAAATAGATACATGTATAAATGAATCACAGTACTGTACACCTGAAACTAACACAGCATTGTAAATGACCTATACTTCAATTTTTTAAAAAAACAAACTCCAGATTTAAACTTAGATGCATTTCAATCTGCTGCAGTTTTTCCTCTTGCTGATGTTCAAACTGTCCCATCTTTGGTCTCTTCAAGTCCCAGATCCTTTTAATACCATTCCAGTGGGTCTGAAGGTTCCTCTGCTCTGACAAAATATTCCAGGTACAACTTGAACAGTTCCTATTCTTGACCCAGAATCTGCCATTTGTCCAAGGAGTCCTAGTTTCCTTTAGCAGAAAACTGAATTTCAAACCCACCATCAAGGGGCCTGGGTATCTTTCTGCTGTTGGCGAGGCCACCATTTCCAGGCCTCTCTGGGTAACAGAGCTGATTAGGGGAGTTAATATTTAACAGAGAGAAAGTCTCAGTTTCACAAGATTAAAGAGTTCTGAACATGGATGGTGGTGATGGCTGCAAACAACATGAATGTACTTAATGCCGCAGAACTGAACACTTAACAACAGTGAAAAGAGTCCATTTCATGTTGTATTTTACCACAGGTTTTAAAAAAAGCACTGAATATATCTGGTTTATACAATTTTCACACAACAGTAGGATACAAATTTTATTCCAGTTCCCACAGGCTATAAACTAGGAACACTGGAACATATCCAGGGACATACGACAAAGTGCAAAAAAAATTATGTTGAATTGGTTCATAGTGCTTTTCAGGTATATTATATCCTTCTGCTCTGTATGTTTATTCTATTAATTATTGAGAGTTTGATATTGAAACTCCAGCTAAAAATCTTAATTTAGCTACTTAAAAATTGTAATATACAGTGGGACTATATATAACTTTGTTCTGTATTTTCTAAGTCTCCTGTAAATGTGTTATTATACTTTCAAAATTTTAAAAATAAAAGAGAAATAAATAAATACAAAGCATTGAAAATTTTTTCCAATAAGCGAGTCCCACACAAAAGTTAACACTGACCAGGAAATGAGGGTGATACCCAAACACTTCTAACAAGACTCTCCTTCACTAGTGAGCAACTGTGGGTGAGGATGAACTGAGAGACTTTCACTTTTCACATTTTTCTAATATTCTTGCCTGGAGAATCCCATGAACACAGAAGCCTGGCAGGCAACTGTCCGCAGGATTACAGAGTAGGACACGACTGAAGCAACGTAGCATGCATGAACACATGACTTATATGTTTGTTTCAATGAGCTGTTAGGTATTTCTTTTGTCCTGGAGACTATGTGAAATTGAGGCAAAATGACAGGTGCTGTGATCTGACAAAGTTTAGGATCCTAAGGAAGGTTCTGGTTTCATTTTAACTAATTCCATTGCCATACGATCCAGCAACCCCACTCCTGGACATATACCTGGTCATAACAGCACTATTCTCAATAACCAAGACCTGTATGGTACAGGGAACTACATTCAACATCCTGTGATAAACCATAATGGAAAAGAACATAAAGAGAATGTATACATGTGTATAACTGAGTTACTCTGCTGTACAGCAGAAATTAACACAGCATTTGTAAGTCAACTACACATCAATAAAATGGAAAAAACCCCAACTCCATATCCTATGTGGCTTCAGAAGAGCAGCTGAGTTCTACTGAGATTTATGTGTAGGACCCAGGACAGTGTAGCTCAAGGACTTAGTGCAGTGCCCTCTGGGGCGTAGCCCTCACAGGGCCCCCACACTCCAGCCAGCCAGCCAGCAGTGGGCAAAGCCAGGCAGCAAACCCACTGTGTGATGTGTGAGTCCAGCCATGGTGGTCACCTGGAGGGGCTGCCATCCTGCAGAGGCCAGTGCACCTGAACTTGACCATCTGGACGCAGCCTCAGACCCCAGCCCACGCAGCTGGGGAAGGAGACAAAATGTGCCAGACAGATAGATCCCAGCCCAGGTCCCCCACGTTGACCACACCCCTTGTGACATCCCTGCAGGCAGGACCCAGCTGTCCCCTTGGCTGGGCACACTGGGCACAGGCTCAGATGGCCTCGAGGCCAGCACCCAGCACACGCAGGTGTGTCCTGTGCACACCGGAGCCTGCTCTCCTGCAGGCACAGCCAGGAGGAGCTGAACAGCACTTGGCGGTTCATCAACTGCTTCCTCTTCCTGCATAAACATCCCTGTCAGATGCACACTGCCATCAGGCCCATTTCAGACAGGAAGGAGGGGAGACTGAGGCTCAGAAAGGAGGGGGCTCCCAGGGGGCGCCAGAGTGAGCGGGAAGACAAGTCAGGATCTGTCTCTGCCTCGGGTCCCCCTTGTCCTCGCTCTGTCACCAGCCCTCGACCCCTGCTGCTACCTGCCCTTGCTCATCATCACCAGATCCCCAACCTGCCCCCACCCAGGTCCCTCTCGGCTTCCCTTTCACTCCCCTGTGTCCACCAGCCCACCTGCCCAAGGGCTCTGTGAACACTGGCGACATCCGCCCTCTCTTTGCATCCTGACTCTCATCCCCGGGGGCTGAGCCGTGAAGAGGAACTCACGGGCACCTGACATGCTGGGCCATGGGCGTGATTACCTTGTGCAGGGAGCTGCCTGGGACACCTAGGGATGAGGTGGCCTGTGTGCTGACCTGGCCACCCACCATGTCCACACAGTCCCAGGACTGGCCAGGGTGCATGTGTGCATGCAAAGACACCTCAGTCATGTACTGTTCTTTGTGACCCCATGGACTGTAGCCTACCAGGTCCCTCTGTCTGCAGGTTTCTCCAGGCAAGAATACTGAAGTGGGTTGCCATTCCCTCCTCCAAGAGATCTTCCTGATCCAAGGTTCAAACCTGAGTCTCTTGCATCTCCTGCATTGGCAGGCGGATTCTTTACCTAAACGAGTCATCTAGGAAGCATTCACTTAAATATGGATGTATATGTGGTTTTTTCAGGTTCTTTTCACATTTAGTTTATTACGGAGGGCTGCACAGGACCCCTTGTGCTATAGAGTGGGTCCTTTTTTATTATATTTTTATAAATAGTAGAGTGTGTATGTTAATCAGAACCAGCTAATTTCTCCCTGCTCCCCCACCATTTTTCCTGTTAGGAAAGCCTGTTTCTGTTTCTGTGAGCATGTTTCTATTTAGTAAACTTCATTTATATCTATTTTAAGATTCTATCTAGAGGTGACATCATGATACTTGCCTCTCCCTCTCTTACTTCACTTAGTATCATCTCTTGAATACTTTCCTGTGGCTGGAAACGGCATACTTTCATCTTATTCATGGCTGAGTAATACTGTATTGTGTATGGTACCCCATCTTCTTTATCCACTCATCAGTCCTTCTACTCTTAGGCTGCTTCCGTATCTTAGTTAGTGTACGTAGTGCTGCCATGATTGTTGGGGTGCAGGTGTCTTAAAATTTTGGTTTTCTCTGAATCTATGCCCAGGTGTGAGATTGCTGGGTCACATGGCACTTCGTGTTTAGTTTTTCGAAGAACTTTGGCATTGTTCTCCCTAGTGGATGTAAATTCCCACCAACAGTGTAGGATTCACTTCTCTTCACACCATTTCCAGCATTCATTGTTGCAGATTTTTTGAGACAGCCATTCTGACGGGTGTGATGAGACCTCATTGTACTTTTGACTTACCTTTCTCTAAGAATTAGTGTTGCCGAGTATCTTTTCATGTTTTATGGCCTTTTATGCTTTCTTCGGAGAAATCTTTGACACATTTTTTAAATTGGGTTACTCTATGGACGTGAGTGTGAGTGAGCTCTGGGAGTTGGTGATGGACAGGGAGGCCTGGCGTGCTGCGATTCATGGGTCGCAAAGAGTCGGACACGGCTGAGCGACTGAACTGAACTGAACTGAAAGCAAAAATATATTGACCTGCACTAGCTGTTCATGTGTTTTGGAGATAATTCCCTGTGGGTATCTTTGTTTGCAAATGTTTTTTCCCATTAGGAGGGTTGTCTTTTTCTTTCATTTATGATCTTTCTGTGCCAATGGTTTTAAGGTTAATTGGGTCCCACGTTTATTGCATTCAGAATTTGCTATTTTTATCAAAGCATGTTCTGCTTGTTTTCGAGTTTCATGGCATCCATTTTTCCATTTAGATCTTTAATCTATTTGGAGTATATTTTTGTGTATTGTGTTATGACATATTCTAATTTTATTCTCATTTTCCTCCTAGGAAGAACCTGCACACTATCCTCCACAGTGAGTTGTAAGTCACTCAGTCATGTCCAACTCTTTGCGACCCTATCGATGATACAGTCCATGGAATTCTCCAGGCAGAATACTAGAGTGTGTAGCCTTTCCCTTCTCCAGGGGATTGTCCCAACCCAGGAATCGAACCCAGGTCTCCCACATTGCAGGCGGATTCTTTACCAACTGAGTTATCAGGGAAGTCCTCCACAGTAGCTGTTCCCAATTTCCACTCCCAGCATCAGTGTAGGAGGGTTCCCTTTACTTCTTCCCCTCTCCAACATTTATTGTTTGTAGCTTTTCAGTGGCCATTCTGACCCATGTGAAGTGATACTTTGTTGCAGTCTTGAGTTGTATTTCTCTAGTATTTAATAACACTGACATCTTTTCATGTGATGTTTTTTAAAAAGATGTGAGCTAAATCTACCTCTTGACATTGACTCCTTGACCATCTGCCTTGTTTTGAACTCTTTTCTGCTGACCCCCGCTAGGATATTTCCCACGCAGGTGTTTTTTTAGCACAGCCCCAAAGGCCTTGTAAGTATTAAGTGCCCATCAGCACAGGCTTGTTGTTTTGGAAAGTGCTCACAAGGTGGCAGCATTTCTTCATGTCCCTTTTCTCTTCTTGTAATTTGTTATTTTATATTGGAGTAGAGCTGATTTCTGATGTTGTCAGTTTTAGGTGTATAGAAACTTGATTCAGTAATCTATAAACATCTATTCTTGTTCGGGTTTTTTTTCCCATATAGATGATTACAGTGTGTCCAGTAGAGTTTACAGGGCTATTCTTTAGGCCCTTTTTGATCATCTATTTGATATATACACACTAATTCATATCAAATAGATGATCAAAAAGGGCCTAAAGAACAGCCCTGTGAACTCTACTGAACACACTGTAATCAATCGGAGAAGGCAATGGCACCCCACTCCAGCACTCTTGCCTGGAGAATCCCATGGACGGAGGAGCCTGGTAGGCTGCAGTCCATGGGGTCATGAAGTCAGAAACGACTGAGTGACTTCACCTTCTCTTTTCACTTTCATGCATTGGAGGAAGAAACGGCAACCCACTCCAGTGTTCTTGCCTGGAGAATCCCAGGGATGGAGAAGCCTGATGGGCTGCCGTCTATGGGATCGCACAGAGTCGGACACGACTGAAGCGACTTAGCAGCAGCAGCAGTAGCAGCAGTGTGTATATATGTCAATTTCAAACTCTAAATTGATGCCTCTCCACTAACATTTTCTTATAAATTGGTTTCCTACATTTGAGCCTATTTTGTAAGTTAGTTCATCTGTATGAATATACAGCTTCCAACTGTAAGTAATACAATATTTGTCTTTCTCTGACTGACCTCCTTCTGTTGCTGGCCAACACCTTGGCCTTCTCTGCCCACCGAAGCCGAATGAAAACCAGAGAGGCAGAATTTGGAAGAAACAGAATGGTGCCTTTTATTCTCAGGTAGTGGAGAG
This sequence comes from Budorcas taxicolor, assembly GCF_023091745.1. NCBI lineage: Eukaryota > Metazoa > Chordata > Mammalia > Artiodactyla > Bovidae > Budorcas > Budorcas taxicolor. The sequence continues at coordinate 558,791 of NC_068930.1, read as the reverse complement.
GGGAACGCAGCATGCTCCTGCCTCAAGAACTGTGTCCCTAAGGCAGGTGCTCACAGTCAGGAGCAGTCAGGAGTCGGTGATGAGGAAACAAAGGTGATAGGATCGTGATTTCTTCCTCTTGCATCATGTCAAAGACAGTCATAAACTGGCATCAGTAACCCATAACTGCATCTGGCAGTCTGGTGGCTCTGAGGCCTTCTTTCTGACATGTAACTACAAGGGGAAGGCTGTTGTAAAGGTAAACATCAGACAGATGATGTATTTAGCATAGAGTCAAGTGAAGCGTAGCTCCTGCAGAGCTAGGGAGCAGAAAAGCAAACTTAGTTACAGACATTCGGAATCAGGAGCAGTTAAAGTAAAATAAACTAGGAATGTTCAGGTCTGCTCACTGTTCTTCTTTATCTTCTTTACTCTCAGAGAAGTAAAAAAGAAAAACTCATTCCTCTTTTTCCCTTTTTACTGCAACAACTCCCCCATCAGTTTATCCCCTCCTAACAATGGAGGAGGGGAAATACGTCATTCTTGTCTGGCTGAGGACAAACTTCAGTTTTGCTCCGTTTGAAAATCACCAGCTATTCAGCCCAGGGACCATCTATCTCCTACTTTAAATTTTCCTTGAGATGTGAACCCCAAGAAATCTTTATTGGGGTGATGAGGGACAGATGGTCAGTCTTCTATAACTTCTTTAATGCTGACACAGAACTCATAGACCGTACCTAGTTGGGGTCATGGAGCTCTCACCCTGTTCTATTAAGGGGCCCCAACGTGACTTTTGCGGTTATTCCCACTGGATGTTTGGAGGAGTGGCTGTAATCTCTTTGGGGGCATGGGTTTTCTTTGCACATCATCTTTATCTTGATGTGAATCTGTGTCATCTGGAGAGACAAAATCAAACAGGTATTTAGAAAAGAAAAAAGAAAAACAAAACAGAGGCATAGATGAGTAAAACTGTTACTGCAGCTAGGGATCAAAGCAGGAGTAAGAACCAAGTCTTGTTTGATGACAATTTTGATTGTGGTCCAGGCAGAGTCAGTGCTTGGGTCATCCTGTCCAAAGGAATGGAACCATTTGGACTCAGAAGTAGTTGGAGAAACGACAACCTCAACATTAACAGACAAAATAGAAAAAATTAAGCCTGAATCCTAATTTAGATTTAACACTTCAAGGAGACTTGTAGCCAGGTAGCTGGTTGTCTAGGTTTATTTAAGTAGGTCTTAACCTTGTATTGATCATTACACATGCATTTTTTTTTTTCTGTGCAACATACAGTCCAGAGCAATTTCTCATTCTACACATGTAAGAGTTAAAAGAAGAGACCTTTAAAAAGTGGAGCGCTTCCCTAGTGGCTCAGACGGTAAAAGCGTCTGCCTGCAATGTAGGAGACCCGGGTTGGATCCCTGGGTCAGGAAGATCCCCTGGAGAAGGAAATGGCAATCGACTCCAGTACTCTTGGCTGGAAAATTCCATGGATGGAGGAGCCTGCTGGGCTGCAGTCCATGGGGTTGCAAAGAGTCGGACATGACTGAGCGACTTCACATTCTTTTTCTTTCTTTAAAAAGTAAGGCTGTAGTTATCTGCTGCTTTTATTTTTCGAACGGCTGACGGTATCCTAAGTCTAACACAGGTCAGAAAACTCAAGTTGTTAACAATACAAGGACTTGTCTGAAATCACACCATAGTGTCACCTAGTCAGTTCCATAGCTACTCTATGTTGACTTTAACTATAATTTTTCCTTAAATAGCCAAAGCGACTGTCCCTGTCAATGATGTTAATGTTTCTCTAGGTACAAGAAGATGCAAGACTCAGGGCTTACAAAATACCTACTCCTGAAAGTGTTTAACTATCTGAAGGGCTCTTCTGACAATTTTTCCAGAGCACAGAGTGCCTCATTCCTAATTTCCACCCTGAATTCCTTTCAGGGGGTATTGAAGGTCAGCAGCTTCAGTGGCCATGATTTAATTTCTGTAGAGATAGATGGCAAGTGCCAACTGGCTGAGCCCCTTCAGGTTCATGAAGCTGACTATGGTTTGAGGGCATTACATGACCATTTTGTTCCATGGTGCTAGGAACGCTCATTCCAAGTCTTATGAAGATTTTGTTGATAGGCCACTAAATGTGCTGTCACTGGACTAGGCCATAAAACAGTATTCAAAACTCTGTGGACTACCTGTGCTTCTGAATCTCTTGCGGTCCAGGAAAATATTCCCTTTGGTTCTTTTTTCCCATATCTAGAGTTACACTGTTGCAATTACTGACCTTATATGGGACTGTATACTATCATTTTATCAGTGACTCAGTCAAATACTTGGTAATGTAAGGGACAACACTTATGAAACAGGCAATATACAAAACAATATAAAACAAAATAGCTAGCAGTTAATAGCAAGGCCATAAATAAGAACTTAAGAACTTCCATTAGGTGCAGCCCAGTATATACCAAAGTCATCTGACTTAGCTTGTTCTGTACCAATCCGTATTTCTTAGGGAAACTATATATTGTCCATAAGGCACCCAGCCTGTTTTCTAGTATTACTAGACTGATTATCCTTAGTATGATTTAACTGTTTCCAGCACAGAGGAGGCTTTAAAATGTAAATTACCATAGCCTGATGTTAATAGCCTCATGGCTTCATTTAAATGCTTAGTTATGAACCAGGTATTACAATATAAACTTACTAGTTTATAAGCAGTTGGTATGCATTAAGGTTTCTTGTTCAGATGACCAAGGCTTGTTATGTGTAAGTCTGGCTGATAGACCTTTACAGCGTTTAGATTTAAGAGCCTCAGACAGCCTTCTGTGTCCAGGCTAGCTAGCTATGCTCACTGCATGACAGGCCAATGAATCTGAGAGATGAGGTGTTGAGGCAAGGAAGAGAAATTAAAATCGGGGAGCCAGCTAAGAAGATAACAGGCTAGCACCTCAAAATAACCACCTCCTCAGGGCCTGGTTGCTAGGTTTTTTAATTGGATGGGGGAGGTAAGAAACACAGTAAAGTAAAAAAGGCTATTCAATGCTTGCAAATGTCCCCTAGAATGGGAAGGCAGGGGAATGTGTTAAGTTTCACTTCTTTACAGTCCTTCGTAGGTGGGTGGCTCAGGCTGCAGGCCATACATAATGCTTACAATAACAAAAAGGGTTAAAGTCACAGAAGCAGACCCAGTATAAATTTAAGATTAACCCTTCCAGGATACAATTCCCCTTCTCAATGTCCATCTCACAATCTTGTGGGAAAAGGGGGGCCATTTTGCTTGTCAGATGGATCTTCCTGGGAGTGCCTGCCATTAGTGCTGGTGTTTTTAAATGTCAAGACTAGTCTTCCTTTGTTCCTCTTGGAAAAGGAAGAGAAGTTTACACCTGCAAATTTAGAAATAGTGAACTTTAAACATAAAGGTAGCATCTCAAGCTAAGAAATTTAGCATCTTTCTATGCATGGGAAGATGCAAGATTCTGGGCTCATGAAATCATATTTTATATACCTTAGGTAACTGGGGCCTGTAATCCTGCATTCTCAGTTTCCTCTAGGTTCACCATAGGGAGTGGTTGGAGTGGCTGTAGTCGAATGAAGGCCAGGTGGCAGGCATTCCCCTTTCTCAGGGCCCACTGACTCACACTGAAGGGCTGCAATCGCTCATTCCATGTCTCAGGTCTTTCCTTCCTGGTCACGAATGACCGTTATCTGGAAAACATTTCATGATCAACTTTTGTCCCAAGGCGCTGGAAGGTTCATCCCAATTCAGTCAAAAAATTCTTGATGTCACACCAGGTGTCAAGTTTTGGACCAGGCCCAATCAATAATTAAAATTTTCTGGATTCTAACTGTAATCCAGGAGACATTATCCCTTGTTGTTTCTTCCCATACCTAGAATCACACTATTACAATTATTTTCTCAAAGTATTCAGTCATATTAGTTTTGTTGGAGGCCTGATTTACACACTAGTTACTGTTAAGAGACAACAATCTAAACTAAAGAGGATGTAAGTCATACAGACAATGACATGGTACAGCACAGACACACAAAGCACAATCTGAAAACAAAGAACAAATTTCACTAATGATTGGTATTACCAGTTATAATCCAGTTATAATTACTGAGTGACCAAAGGAGTTGTAACTGATTTAATGAGCTATCTGCACTTTCACTGTATTGGCCATGCACACTTATCCATGACTTAATCTCTGAGACAAGCATATGTTACTAGCACGATCAACCAGGTACAGAGAAAAAGACAGATGCTCCAACAGGTATAATCTACCAAACTACTGCAAGTTATAATTAATTGAAGGAGTTTTACATACACCTGGAAAACACAGATTTACACCAATAATTCTTTAAGACAGATACCATATACAACTGTATATAGTAATTTACTCAGTTCTATGTAACTAATCCTTTCTGTTAACAGCTTTATGAAATCATCAGTTTTCTCAATACAATTCTTCAATTATTTTTACTCAGTTCATTAGTATGTTCTAAAAGTCAGAAACTTGTAAAGTCCTTTTTATATGAAGAGGAAACATTTTGCAAAGACATTAGAGTAAAACCATAACTGTGTATATTAACAAAAGACTTAAGGAAGCAAGTTTAAATCTGATTACTGTTGTGACATACAACACCTTTATTACAAAAATTATGACTAATAATATTTTATTAGGAACTCTATACAATCTCTAGAATATCTGTACCACTTACCATAAAACTTATTTATTTATTGGAAAACACTTCCTTTATAGTTTAACATACCAAATGACCTTGATTAGTTTAGTATCTCCCTTTGGGGTCCCTCAGGGGCCCTTTGAAGCACCTCAAATTTAGTTAGAGGTCAAACGAACTTTATTATAATTTGATCTTGGAAGCCCTGTCAAAGGAACACACAAACATTTTAAAATACAGCAAGGCCATAGGTCACTGTGAAACAGCCAAGTGACAATAAAAGATCCCAGAGGCAAATACAGATTATTTAAAAGGTAAATAAATTGAAATCTGTTATTAAAGGCAGTTTAGCATCTTCAGAAAACTTGCCTGTTTTAACAGAGAAAAACCGAATTTCCGTTTTACACCAGCTTAAAGGTTTATTTACTGAATTAATAACTTATTTTAGACTTAGTCAATCCTGACTGATCACCTACAAAACCCCTTCTGGGGTCCGTTTTCTACAAACCTTTCATCAGTTATTTCAGCACTTTAAGTTTTAAGTTTTAGAATATCTGAAAAGATCCTAAAACATATTTCTAAAAGTTTTTTTCACATTTAAATTGGGCCTCCACCCACTTGTGGGTGTATCAGTTAGCTTCCTGATATGTTACAAAGAGTGTACTGAGGCTCAAGGTCTATTGGAAACTGTCTAGTCTACCATCCTGAAATTATTTGACTATATTCAGCCTGTGTAATGTCCTTAGATTATGTCATTCTTTAAAAGATTGTGCCCTGCTCCTTTTCTTCTGTTTCATTTCCCCCATCAGATTGTATTCCCATATTCTCATGGGAAGCAGAGGGGTGAAGGGCTACCTTCTGTAATTGCTTTAAAGCTGACTGACCCGCAGAACTCTTCTCTAATGGGGGCCCACCCTCGTGTCCATGGCGACAGCCTGTAAGACCTGTTAAGACCAGTGAATCAGAGGAAGAGGATGGTGAAGAGGCTTCCCAGGAGGAATGTATTGAAGGGGAAGGTACTATCCCTTCCAACCCTTCTAAGGAGGCACTCTCAAAGGCTGGCTATAATGCATTTAGGATTGGAGTTCCTTTATCCATCGTACCCAAGAAAATCCCAAAGAAAATCATAACCCCATCTGAGCCAGATGATTCAGAACGTGGGAGAAGAAAGAGAGGGCCAAAACACAGGTAACCGTCTCCTTGACCCCCTCACTTGCCCATCTCCAGAGGGTAACCCTCTGCCCTTCGGCAGCTGGGCTGGGATTCAAAGTCTTCCCTTTAGCCGGGGAAAGAGGACAGGAAAAAGAGATCATTAGCCTTTTGGTACAACAAAATCCAGAACCATTTGGGCTGGCTTGGTTTAGTATTTCACCACATTTACATTATCCTGGTCTTTCCCAGGTGGTGCTTGTGGTAAAGAACCAGCCTGCCAATGCAGTAAACACAGGTTCGATCCCTAAGTCGGGAAGATCCAGCAGAGGACAACATGGCAACCCACTCTAGTATTCTTGCCTGCAGAATACCATGGACAGAGATGAGCCTGGCAGTCTACAGGGTTGCAAAGAAACACAACTGAAGCCACTTAGCACGCAAGGTCTTTCCTTTCAGTGGCTTCCAGAGAACATAAATTGCACTGTTCATCTGTGCGTGATCTCTTCATCTGGGTGCCTGGCACCCCAGGGTCCTTTTCTCCCTCTGCCTGATTTCTGCTCTTCCTCCATTCCACATAGCTGGCCATGAATCTGAATAACTGCAAGTATGAAAGTGGTAAGCATCTAGCTCATCACTCACACCACTGGGCATCAGAGGATATTTTGGGCTGCAGCTTTCACTCAGAAGATGTCCCACGATTTGCTCCCAGCCCCTAGATCTCGTTAGGCTGACTTATGACCTGGATTGAGCCTCCTGGCCCAGCTACCGACAGCTGAAACATCACTGTTCCAATTACTCTCAATGCTAGAGTGGGAACCTCCAGTTAGCTGACAAGGAAAAATAACAAAATCACCATCACCCCCCACCTCCTTCATAGGTTTTTATCAGCGATGCAACGAGACCAGGTTAAAACTGTGTTTTCAAGGCAGGTTTTGTGGGGGCTTCAGCAATTAAAAAAAGAAGAAAAATCACCAGCTAGTTTAGTCATGTCCTCCTCTGTTTATCTCCAATGGCATCTGTGCAAGGAGTCCCCAAAGTACTAGGCTACCAGTGTGACCCCCTTCCAAATGTCAGCTCCCCAGGCCAGAAACCCTCCTACTTGAGAGAACTGACAGAATAGACAGCCAGGCTCTAGTTTTCAGAACAGATTTTGGAAGGGCCCCAACAACCTCACGAACTTGGAACTGTCACAGTGGTAACTAAACTGCAGAACTGAGGTTAAGAACTGCCTGCCCTGTTCATCCTGCTCTCCAGTCAGGTCTGTTCCTTCCCTGAGCCAGCTGCAGTCCCATGGCTTGCTTCCAGCACCCAGGCTGACTCCACTAACCTCCCTCTCTCCATAGTGTGCTGGGCAGTCCAAATGTGTGGCCTCAAGGAGGTGGGGAAGGACGAAGGGTGGCCTGTGTACTCAACAGACTGCTCTGTCTCAGTGGAACGATTCATGGACATGAGGAGGTTTCAGGTTCAACCTCCCTAATCAGTACTTTGAATCTGACCTTTTGGAGCAGGAGATGCGAAAGTAGACAGCAAAGGGAACCTTCCACAAAGGTCAGTGACAGGACAGAGGCAGAGGGGGCAGGATCCTTGCAGATGACGGGGGACTCATCTGTGGAGATCCGGCATCCATCTTTCATGTACCTTGTAGCTGCTACCAGTACACCTGGACGCTATGGAGTTAAAAGAAACTGAGGGAGAGGAGGAGCTGGAGCACAGGATGGCCCTGCTTCAAAGGGAAACTCTCATCCGAAGTCTGGGGAGTGTAAAGCAGCTCGCCTGCATGCTGCACCTCAGGCAACAGGTCCAGAAAACCCCCCCCCCCCGAGTGTCAGGCGAGGGTCCCTGGACAGGGTCTCACAGGACAAGGGAACAAGGGCTGTAGCGGCACATGGCGGTGGCCACAGCCGAGGAAGCTAATGGGGTCGTCTGGCAGTGGAGTCTGGGAAAAGCCGTGTATCCTGGGCCTTGGGAAAGGGTCTCTTGGCTCCTTTTGCATCTGTTCCAAAGCGCGCTTGTTTCTAGTAATGACATCCAGCCAAGGGCTGTCTCACTTACAAGACATGAGCTCGCTATCTTGACTGACAACTAGTATGTTCAAACTACCGCACAACTGCACTATTTCACACACTAGCGATGTAAAGCTCAAAATTCCACATCACTCCAGATGCCATCTGCAGAATGTCACCTGGCTAAGAGATCCAGCAGCCATCGACCCCTGCTCACTGTCAGTGAAGACATCTGGACATCTGAAAGCCAAAGTCAGGCTCCTGAGCCTTAAGTATGCCAAACTAGCCTTGGTCACTCTGACCTGGGTTAAGTCCCACTAGCAAACATTACAGCTGGGGTGTTCCCCAAATACTCTATGATGCTGCCAACAGTGTGGGAACAGGGGAGGGAGTGGAACCATTTATTTACCTCCTTCTATGTACTAGACCAGAGAAGGCAAAGGCAACCCACTCCAGTACTCTTGCCTGGAAAATCCCATGGACGGAGGAGCCTGGTAGGCTGCAGTCCATGGGGTCGCTGAGGGTCGGACACAACTGAGCAACTTCACTTTCACTTTTCACTTTCATGCATTGGAGAAGGAAATGGCAACCCACTCCAGTGTTCTTGCCTGGAGAATCCCAGGGATGACGGAGCCTGGTGAGCTGCCGTCTATGGGGTCGCACAGAGTCGGACACAACTGAAGCAACTTAGCAGCAGCAGCAGCATGTACTAGATCCTGGTGATACAAATTGCAGAAAGAGTCCTAGCAGTCAATGCATATAATGGGGACATGGACAAGTAAACACACCAGTTACAATACCAAACAGTAAAGATGCTGGAGGAACGCATGTGATGCCATTCCCCTGTGTTGGTTATTGGGAAAAAGGTTGGGAAAGAGGTGATTGTGTCTCCTCTGCGAATACCAACTCGGGGGGACCCATGTTTCCACTGCAGAAAGCCAAGCCAGCAAGGCCAAAGCCAAAATCCTGGCAGGATCTGTGCTACCCTCTTTAACCCTGAGCCAGGCTATCTCCGCAACAGGAAAGAGTTGTTAAGTGGCTCGTGGACTGAATACACTTTGCCCTCCATGCTGGACTCTGGACACAGAGCAGCTGAGGTCCGAGCCCTCACTCTCTGCCCTGCCTCTGCACGCCTGCTGCAGCAAACCCCTGTACTCCTTGCATCAGGCAGCAGGAGTGAATGCAGGAAGGAAGGCCAACACTCAAGCTCTCTTCGAGAACCACCCCACCTCGGGTTTCCAAAGGGGTAAAGGTGTTAACTGAGTCCAAGCTCTCTCTGCTCGCCTAGTGACAGGACAGTGAATCTGAGAGACAAGGTGTTGAGGCAAGGCAAGGAAGAGACTTTAATCGGGGAGCTAGCAGACCCAGAAGATGGCAGGCTGGTGCCTCAAAATAATTGTCTTATTTAATATGTTGATGATAAGACCTGTCTATACTATTATAATTAGATCAACAAATTTGTACCAGGTACTAATTTAAGATTAAGTACTTCCCAGTTCATGTGAACCTGAAACTCCTTTATCTTGTATTTAGAATTGTTTGGTTTATAAGCGTTTATTACTATTACTTAAGCCAATTAAATAGAGCTCTTTTTACAGATGAACCACGCCAATGTTATTCATATATATATATATATACACACACACACATACATATACACACACAAACAGCGAGGCCTCCAAACTGGCTTGTCCCATAAAGGAAAAGCCCAGATCGAAGGGGAAAAATGTTCCCGGTGTGTACACGGGGGCAACTTGCCCTCCAAAATGGAGCCCCTCGGCTCTAACACAAACGGACACAAAACAAGCAGACTGGCTGAACCCGCTATTGAATTGGGCAGACTCACCCTACAAAATAAATTGAGTCCATCGACTCCAGAAGTTTGTCCTTTCCTCGTCTCAATTGCTAAGCACTAGGGGCAGCCAGTGCTGCTTCAGGGAACTTTGAAGCAGAGAACCTCAGGACAACAATTGGTCCCAACAACTGCTAGAGTCTTGCCCTAATATTCCCTGATCGGGGCCGGCTAGCCAGGAGCAGCAAGGTTCCTGGCTGGCTAAGCCAAACTGTTACCAAGTCCAAGCTCCTTCTGCTCGACGCATCACACGCCAGTGAATTCCAGAGACGAGTTGCTGAGGCAAGGAAGGAACTTTAATCAGGGAGCCAGCTGGCCAAGAAGATGGCAGGCTATCGCCTCAAAATTACCATCTTGTCAGGGCCTGGTTGCCAGGTTCTTTTATGGATCTGAGATGGAAGGGTGGTGGAGGTGGGTGAGGAAATAAAAGTAAAAAGACTATTCAATCCTTGCAAATGTCCCCTAAAATGGACAGTCTTTCACAGGTGGATGGCTCAGGTTGCAGGCCATTATAAATGTTTACAGTAACAAAAAGTGTTAAAAGTCACAGAAACAGACCCCAGTGTAAATTTAAAAATTAGTCCTTCCAGGTTACACTTATTCTCCCTGGGGAACATTCTCACAGTCCTTCCTTGACTCATTCCACAGGTGAGAACAAATCCACTCGATGAAGCTGTACCAACACCACCATGAGGATTCCCACCTGGGGTGATAGCAGGGCTTACATGGGGAAGTACCGCCCTTCTTTAAGCACGTTGGCTTCCTCTTCCAGAAAAGCTGCTTCCAAGGCCAGGGAGGCGTGTGCCAGGTACTGTGCCCGACCTTCTCTGTCTGCCTTGTGGGGGCAGATCCCAAATCTGAATTGCTCCTCAGCAGGGTAGAGGGGAAGCCTGACACTTGAGGAAAGAGGAAATGGGGTTATCAATTCTACCAGACTCTTTTCTTTCCATCCTGAAAAAACAGAAAGTTTTTTTTTATTGAAGTATAGTAAATTATAAAGCTGAGACACCACACCCTCCCCCCCACCCCCAGCAAATTTCACAGCACCAAATGTCAGGATGGTTTATTTCTCTTCCTCGGTTCTTGTCTAGTCGCCACAAAAATTGAGAGCTATGAACCAAAAGGTGTAGAACAACAAACAAATTACAGCTCAGTTCAGCTCAAGCAGACAGATCTTTTATTAGTCCAACACAACCGAAGAAGTCCTCCTCGTTCTTCCTATTGATCCCGCTTGGCTTCCCCCTTTAACACGTCCAGTCTCCTCCTGCTTGTGCCCAGTGCCAATTACAAGTTATATAACAGCAGGTAATGTTGTTTATATCTTCCCATAATTCCATCTGTTATAATTAGATGTAGAATATTCATGAGCCCTTAATGCCTAAGGTTACTTGGAGAGTCCCACTTCTGTCCATTATGTGCTTAGGGAGCCTGTGGAAGAGTTGAAAAGTCCCTGTGGTTATTTTGCAGCATATCTGTGAGCTCTCCTGGGTGTGTCTGGGATGGGAGTTTAGAGATGGGTTTGCATCCCTTTCAGCCAAGCCTCTCCTTGTTGCTTCTACCTAACTTCCTACCTAAGAGTTCTCTCCCCAGTGCCCTGAAACAACAGAAAAAAGCGATCCAGTTCCAGAGGATTCAGAGATAAATGGAGGTGCCAGGTGCCCTGCCCAGGACCCAGTCATGGGAAGCCATGGAGCAGCTCCAAGACAGACTAAGTTTTTTGTTTTGAATACATAATACACTACATATGGCTCAAAACTGAAACAATATAATGGGGCATATGCTTTGAGAAGTGTTAACCCTCCTAGTGTTCTATGGATCCTCTTTTTAATAATTTTTTGGTGTCACTTTCTAGGTTTCCTTCTGAAAATACAAGCAAGCTCATAATATAGAATGTTTTCACTTTCGTAGTCTGAAACAGGATCTATAAACTTTTCTATACTATGCTTTATTCACTCAATACATTCCATTCTACTTCTCAAAAGAGCGCTCCTCATTCTCTTTTGTAGATGCTTAACAAACTGCAGTTTATTTTACTGGTCTTTTATGGTGGGCACTTGAATTGTTTTCACTCACTCGCTATAACAAATAGTGCTCTAGTACATAAATTTGTGTGCACATCAATCTACATATCTGCCAGAAGTATCTGTTATTCACATTCCCAGAAGCAGGGTTGCTGAAGCCAAAGGTAAATGGATTTGCATTTTGATAAATATTGCTAAATAGTCTTCTTTAAGTCATGTTCCACTTTTCATTCTCATCAGAGTAACTTTGGGGTTGAGATTTAGAATAAAGCGTGTTTTATAAAGATGATCACAATTTTATGAGCCTATAACACCTCTCTTCTGTCAGCTTCCTGTATTGAATACCAGCCTTTTCAACTCTTCCAAATTCTTACCTGTCAACTCCCCTTTGGGGATCAGTAAATAACTTTTTTTTCGGAGAAAAGTCAGGCCATTAGGTAAAAAAAAGCTATTAAAGGCTCTTGGCCTCCTCCTTACCTTCCACTCTCAATCTTGTACTCTACTCACATCACTGGGGAAGTGGCTGTCCTTCACTTATCTAGGACCTGTCCTTTGGGTACTCTAGGTCAAATTACTACCTAATTCCTCACAGACCTCCATCTGTCAACTTAATGTTGTCGGTGTTGTGGGTTGGACTCAGTCTATCAATAACCAGTGCTGTGGCTGGACCAGCCCTTGCGGGTCTTAAGATTACAAGATTCCCTTCAATAACCATCAAGAAACTATGGTGGTGGGTGAGGGAAGTTTAACACTTACAGGACCTGGAAATTACATGGCAAACCTGAGGCCACACCGCACGGTCATGGGTAGAGAGAACAAGGGCCTGGAGTTCTGTTTTTATTGGGGTCGATTGCTGGGGCCTGGAGGTTTTTATTTTGGGGAGTGGATCTTATGGTTTTGAGGCCTCACTCTTTATTGGTGAATTTAACAGGAATTTAAGGCACAGGAAGAGAAAAAGCAAGTGGCCCAAGTAGTTAGCAGTTATTGTAGTCAACCATAAATCTCTCAGAGAAGGCAATGGCACCCCACTCCAGTACTCTTGCCTGGGGTCGCTAAGAGTCGGACACGACTGAGCAACTTCACTTTCACTTTTCACTTTCATGCATTGGAGAAGGAAATGGCAACCCACTCCAGTGTTCTTGCCTGGAGAATCCCAGGGACGGGGGAGCCTGGTAGGCTGCCATCTATGGGGTTGCACAGAGTCGAACACGACTGAAGCGACTTAGCAGCAGCAGTATAAATCTCTAAAACAAAGGTGCCTCAGTGTGTGTGTTGGGGGGCGGGGGCGGGGGGGTGGTGGGCGGCGCAGCACCCAGTCTTTTATCTGTTGTATGCCTGGCAGTGTATTTACTGAAGACAGCCATCTTTGAAGAGCAGGCAAAGCTTGCAAGCAAAGCTTCAGTCAGTCACTTGGACTACAAAAAAAAAAAATGAAACCCAGCTGTCAAGGCTACACCATACTCCCTCCTTAGTTCCCTCCTGGCTGCCTGCTCTTAATGAAACTGCTCATAAATATATCAGTGACTTCTTCAGTGCTAGGAATAACTGACTCTCAAAACTTGAGCTTGCCTAACATTTCTCAGCATTTGACCTTGTCTGCATTCTTGAATTCTCTCTTGACCCAGGGGACCACTCACCTATTGGTGGGACTGGTTTTCTGTTTCCTCCCTGGGCTTCCCTTCTTTCTCCTGTGCCTGCAGTTTTTTAAGCTGTGTTCTGGGTTGTTTTATCTCACTCTGCCTGATGCTAGGTGGCTTCAACCACCACTGCTGTTGGTTTCCAGATCCGTTGTGTCCGGGCCAAGTTGTCGTTCTGAATCTATAGTCAGCTGTGCACTAGACATCGCTGTATGGCTGTCACACAAGTTCCTCAAACTCAACATGTACAAAATAGAATCATTCTTGTTTCCTGACAGTTTCACTCTGCTCCTGTTTTTGCTATATCCCTGAATGGTCCCACCAATCACCCACTCTAAAAATACTGACTCAGCCTATTTCTTAACCCAATATTTAGTTTCTTACCAAGTACAACCATTTGGTCTTCTTAAAATATATCTCAAGTCTCTTTTCTCCTCTGCTCTCGTTGTCCCCGCCTCAGTTCAGACTGCCTGAATTACTGACAGCCTCTTGCCTGATCTTTCCACCTCTGGTCTTCAACAAAAAGAAACACTGTTACTGAACCAGGTAACTGAACCACATCTGTTTGCCTGATGCAGGGCAAACCAGTGCTGAGACCCTGAGGTCTGCAGCAGAGAAAGCAATTATTTTCAGGCAGCCAAGCAGGGAGACGGGAGAACAAATCTCAAATTGGCCTCCCTGAAGGGATAGGCTTAGGATATTTATGGGGTAAAGAAACAGCGTGGTGGGACTTCCTGGTGGTCCAGTGGCTAAGACTTCATGATCCCAATGCAGAGGACCTGGGTGCAATTCCTGGTTGGGGAACTGGATTCTGCATGCCACAGCTAAGACCCAGGGCAGTCAAATAAATAGACATTAAAAAAGAGAAGCAGGGTGATTTGAAGCTTCAGGAAAGGTTACTGACATTGATAGGTCATTCAGTGGACACTTGTGCAGGCCCAGGTGAATGTTCAGTGGTCTCAACTAGTTTGAGCTGGGCAAAACTAGCCCCGTGTCCTGAGTAACAAGCAACTATTGCTACATCGACCCCTTAGCTGAAGTGCTGACTACAGTGGGCAGTTAGAGGAGTTGTATGATATATTTTCTAGGCTGTGAAGCTGGGAGGGTATGCAGTTTGCAGGAACAATTAAAGCACTCTTGGTCAGTGAAAGCAAGTTACAGGTTATTATTACTCATTAATATACAGATTATAGTTCAAGGAATCTAATTAATGACTGCCCCCTATTTGACTTCACTGGGTTGAGCTTCAAAATGAAAATTTGCTCATGGCATTCTGCTGCTTAAAATTCTTTCTTAGTTCACTGTTGCTCTGAGATAAACTCCAGAATGCCTAAGCGAGGCATGGTCTTCCTGCGGCTCCCACTGTCACACAGATTGAGCTCCTTCCAACAAAGGTGATGTGCTTCCTTGTATTTCACCTGCTGCCTGCTCTGCCATCAGTTCCTTTGACCCTCTCTTTCCTCCCCTCTGCCAGCTTTTTACAACTGCTCAAGCTTTCAGACCAGCTCTAGAGTGGACTTCCTGAAGCAATTCCTGGGCCACCACACAGGTGTGGTGCTAGCCTGTCCCTGCTTTTCCTTCCCCAGTTCTCTCCTAGCATCCTCTGCTGGGATTCTTCTCATAAGTGTTGCCATGTGTTAATACATCTGTCTCCACCACCAGATTACATGTGTTTTTTTGGAATGTCTACTTAGGGATAGGCCCTGGGCTGGATATTTATTAAACATTGTATCATTCAATCAACACAGCAGTCTTTTTTGTTTTGTTTTTGGGTGCTTAGTGGGGCAGACAGGATCTTAGTTCCCCAACCAGAGATCAAACTCACCTGCACTGGATCTTCCAGCTCCCTGCACTGGAAGCACAGAGTTTTCATTACTGGACTGTCAGGGATGTCTGAATCATATGTTCTTTGAAGGGACAGACTTGCCTGTTCTTCTTGCATCCCCAGGATCTAACTGGAACCTGCCATGCAATGAGAGGAATCCAACTGATATGAAATGAAATGACTAGGAGCAATTGGGTGCTGCTGTCAGCAAAGAAGAATGGACTGTAGCCATTTAGTGGCACAAGACAGAGACTGCATTTGCAGTTTTTCTAAGAGTTCTTCTTTTCATGTATTTATCACGAGTGTCACATTATTCATTAACTGTTCTGATAGGAGACGTCTTCACAGATGGAAAACCTGCTTCTTTTTTTTCATAGGTATTTACACAGGGAATATGCAGTCTTGGTCAGTTCCCAGGTTGGGTGAAAGCTGTGATATCAGCACCATAGTGATCCAAAGGGTTTTAAAAAGCAAGTTTGTACCCACATTTGAATAGAAACTGAAGCAGGTTCAAAAAGTCCTCAAGAAAATCGGGCTTGCCCGCTTGCTCCGGTAGTTCCCAGGCCCTAGGGATTGCTCCAAACTACTTTCTGCAAGCCAGTCTATATTGGGGCTCTTTGCTGATGCCCAGGGATGAAGTCTCATCCAAAGGCCATGGTCACAGCACAGCTTTGAAAGCTATACAACTGAACACTCAATGATCAAGGAGACAGAAGGAAATGAATAAAGGAGTCCAGGGCCTGGAGGAGGGGAGAAGAGCTTTATGCCTGTTGCTGTTGCTCTAGGTCACCCCACCAGCGGCTGTGGGGGCGCCAGAGGTTGGAAGAGCTGAAGACAGGGGACCAGATCTTCAGCAACAGAGTCGCGCAGAGGAGATGAGAGTTCTTCAACAGCAACAGCAACAGGTACTTCCAGTACAGAATCTGAGTCAGAGACGTGCCATGTGACACACAATCAGGCAAGTATATTTGGTCTGCCTGGGTTTCTGTGTATGGATTATCCACCTGGGAAGCAGGGGAAACGATGAGCATGAAATGTTGGATGAAAGGTTTGAATCTGACAAAAGGCAGAGGACTTCACAGAGCAGATGTGCCTGGGAGTGGGGCAGTGACCAGCCAGGTAGAGTCCAGCCTACTGGAGCAGAGCCCCTGCTCTGATCCACATGGATCCTCAGGACTCACCCTTCTCCCTTGCGCTGTGTGTTGAAACCAACCCATACTGCACGTGTTGTTACATGTTTCCATGATACCTGCAATATGTTTGGGAGGAGATCACCTCTTCTTGTTTTACCATCTGAGCCACCAGGGAAGCCTTCTTTTTGATTAATGAATACACAGTTCTGGAACTGCTTAGTCAATCAGTTATCTTCATTATGTGCAAAATGAAGCAAAATGTAACACAGCAGTCTGTGTTAATTTGTACTCTGTGGGACTGGGAGGGTTTACCTGGGAAGGGAAGGGAAGAGGCACAGAGTCCCTAAATGCAGGGAGAGAGATGTGGCCAGAGGAATCACCAAGAAAGGGCTCTGTACTTATCAGCCCTGCTCAGTGAAGGACTTTGACACCTAAAAACTGGATATTAGGCCTCCCCTAAATCCCAAAGAAAGGCAATGCCAAAGAATGCTCAAACTACTTCACAACTGCACTCATCTCACACACTAGTAAAGTAATGCTCAAAATTCTCCAAGCCAGGCTTCAGTAATATGTGAACCGTGAACTTCCAGATGTTCAAGCTAGCTCAAGAGGAACCAGAGACCAAATTGCCAACATCCACTGGATCATCAAAAGAGCAAGAGAGTTCCAGAAAAACATCTATTTCTGCTTTATTGACTATGCCAAAGCCTTTGACTGTGTGGATCACAATAAACTGTGGGAAATTCTTCAAGAGATGGGAATACCAGACCACCTGACCTGCCTCTTGAGAAACCTACATGCCGGTCAGGAAGCAACAGTTAGAACTGGACATGGAACAACAGACTGGTTCCAAATAGGAAAAGGAGTACATCAAGGCTGTATACTGTCACCCTGCTTATTTAACTTATATGCAGAGTACATCATGAGAAACGCTGGGCTGGAAGAAGCACAAGCTGGAATCAAGATTGCCAGGAGAAATATCAATAACCTCAGATATGCGGATGACACCACCCTTATAGCAGAAAGTGAAGAGGAACTAAAAAGCCTCTTGATGAAAGTGACAGAGGAGAGTGAAAAAGTTGGCTTAAAGCTCAACATTCAGAAAACGAAGATCATGGCATCTGTTCCCATCACTTCATGGCAAATAGATGAGGAACCAGTGGAAATAGTGTCAGACTTTATTTTTTTGGGCTCCAAAATCACTGCAGATGGTGACTGCAGCCATGAAATTAAAAGACGCTTACTCCTTGGAAGAAAAGTTATGACCAACCTAGATACCATATTCAAAAGCAGAGACATTACTTTGCTAACAAAGGTCCATCTAGTCATGGCTATGGTTTTTCCAGTGGTCATATATGAATGTGAGAGTTGGACTGTGAAGAAGGCTGAGTGCCGAAGAATTGATGCTTTTGAACTGTGGTGTTGGAGAAGACTCTTGAGAGTCCCTTTGACTGCAAGGAGATCCAACCAGTCCATTCTAAGGGAGATCAGTCCTGGGTGTTCATTGGAAGGACTGATACTGAAGCTGAAACTCCAATACTTTGGCCACCTCATGCGAAGAGTTGACTCATTGGAAAAGACCCTAATGCTGGGAGGGATTGGGGGCAGGAGGAGAAGAGGACAACAGAGGATAGGATGGCTGGATGGCATCACTGACTTGATGGACATGAGTTTGAGTGAACTCCGGGAGTTGGTGATGAACAGGGAGGCCTGGCGTGCTGCGATTCATGGGGTCTCAAAGAGTTGGACACGACTGAGCAACTGACCTGAACTGAACTGAAACACCCAGTATCAGAGAAGGCAATGGCACCCCACTCCACTACTCTTGCCTGGAACATCCCAATGATGGAGGAGCCTGGGAGGCTGCAGTCTATGGGTTCGCTAAGAGTCGGACACGACTGAGCAACTTCACTTTCACTTTTCACTTTCATGCACTGGAGAAGGAAATGGCCACCAACTCCAGTGTTCTTGCCTAGAGAATCCCAGGGATGGTGGAGCCTGGTGGGCTGCCATCGATGGGGTTGCACAGGGTCTGACACGACTAAAGCAACTTAGCAGCAGCAAACACCCAATATAAAGCTGATCCTCTTTTAATTGCTGGGGCTCTGAAAAAGACTGGGGTGTGGGCGTCTGTCCAAACACAAAAAATACAGGGCAGGCACAAGCTTTACAGGCTCTCAGCATAACCTCCTGCCACTTCCAAAAGCTTAAGCAGAATCATATTTTACAGTTTTTATCAGATTTTTACAAGGCTCTTGTGATCTAGGCAGAACAGATAATAGATTACTTTTACAAATTCAGTCTCAAGGGTTTCTGGATATACCCACAGCCATGCAACTCTGAGTGCATGACAGCACTGAGACTTGAACCCAGGTCTCACTCTTAATTTAAGGCTTCTAAAATTCCAGGAATCCTGGCATAATTTCTGTTAATTTACTGTTTCTTTTAGAAATACTTAATGAATATAATCACCAGAAAGTGATTTATCAAAAGACAAATAGAGGCATATTCAGGCAACATAAGAGTCCAATGACAGTTCTCAACAATGTCTCATTTTAACAATTTACCAGCAAAAATGGGCTAGTCAGAATTTAATATATATGCATTAGATATATACAGAATGCTTTTCTAATGAAAACACTGGTATCCCAAACCTGTCATTGACAGTCTGTTTATGTATCTTGTTGCTATTTCAAATGTCATTAATAGCAATTATAGTATCACTGACTGCTGTTAACTGGAGCATTTGCTCAATATGAGTGGGCAAGGCCCTGTAACATGCCAGTCAAAGGAATTCAGGTTCTGGTAACAGAGCAGTAGCCACACATGGCCTGTGTTCTCACCACTCTGTCACTTTCATGTAACTTACAATAAAAACAACAGTATTTTTACGATGTTAGAACGTAAACTGCCATTAGAACCTTAGAGCAGCAAGATGCTATTTGACTGCTTAAACAGGCATTTCTAATTCCTGCACATCATTTGACTTGCCCTTTCCTAGGGGACTACAAAGAAATAGAAGCATTTACTACTACCTTGGATGTTTTCCATTTACCTCATCCCCTACCATCCTAATGCTCACTAGCTTAAATCTTTTGTTCTCCAGCTTCCCTGGTGGCTTAGAGGGTAAAGTGTCCGCCTGCAATGCGGGGAAACCTGGGTTCAATCCCTGTATCAGGAAGATCCCCTGGAGAAGGCAATGGCACCCCACTCCAGTACTCTTGCCTGGAAAATCCCATGGATGGAGGAGCCTGGGAGGCTGCAGTCCATGGGGTCGCACAGAGTCGGACACGACTGAGCAACTTCACTTTCACTTTCTTATAAATGCTGATCTCAGGCTTTTGTACTTACTAGTTTGTTGTCCCCAAATTTTCACTTGGCTGCGTCCTTACCACTCAGGTCTCAGATCAAATGTTACTTTCATAGGCCTTCCCTAATCACCCTAGTCTAAAACAGCTCCCCTCGTGGTCTTAACTATCACCACACCTAGATTAGTTTTTCCCAGTATTTGAAATATACTAGTAATGCATAATTCATCATCACCTTCCTTGCCCCATTAGAAAGCAGATCCCAAAAGGGCAGGAGACCTGTTTCATTGCTGTAGTTCTACCCCCAACATAGTTGTGTTTGTTTTTTTTCCCCCCATCTTTAAGAATTTTTTTTTTTTAGCTGAATGGCAAGTGGAATCTTACTTCCCTGACCAGGGATTTAACCCATGTCCCCTGCAATGGAAGCATGGAGTCCTAACCACTGGACCTCCAGGGAATTCCCCAACATAGATTTCAATATTGGTTGAGTGAATGAAGAAATGGCTGGGAAACCTGATGTGTGTGCTCAGTCACTTCAGTCATGTCCTATTCTTTGTGACCCTATGGACTGTAGCCCACCAGGCTCCTCTGTCCATGGCAATTCTCTGGGCAAGAATACCGGAGTGAGTTGCAATGCCCTCCTCCAGCGATCTTCCCAACACAGGGATCCATCCCATGTCTCTTATGTCTCCTGCACTGGCAGGCGGGTTCTTTTCCACTAACTATACCTGGGAAGCCCAACCTACCAGTCAATCCACAATGGCAGAAAGCCCTGCATTTTATCTTTGCCATTAAGGTGGCCTACACTTCATGCAGGTTGACCCGTCCCTACTCTATACGGTCAGAGTCTCAGATCCTAATCCACTGGCACTGAGGTGTTGGGGATACTGTCATTCTCTCCTCCCTGGTCCCCCACTGCCCCAGCCCAAGCTGGGAGGTTGGACAGGGGAATAGGGATTCACTGGGCAGGGGTCAGAGGACTCCCTGGTGCCCTATCCCCAGTCAGTCCTAGTTCCTGACACCATGAAGGACTTTCGCATCATACTGGATGAGGGTGAGCTGCATTAGAGGGCACAGGTGTGGCATCTGCTGGAGGAGGCAACAGATGACAAGATCACTGAAGCTGGAGTGAAAGTTACTCTGGATGGAATGGGCAACTCACAGCAACCTTGGGGCCAGACTCAAGAGGCTAGCAAACTTATGACAGAAGGGACTCAGGTCCCTGTGATCTGGAGGATGTATGTGTCACTCGTCTGCGAATCGCAGCTTCTTCCTTTCTGTGCAGCTGAGATTTGATCTAACTAAAGGGGAGGGAGTGAGAGGAAGCTCAGTGAAAACTACTCGATGAGCAAAGGTTTGTTGTTTTTGTTTTTGGTTAATCTATTATAGAAGTTTTCAAACAATCAAAAGCAGACTATCGGAATGCAATGAATCCCTGTGTATCCATCACCCAGCTTCAGTATTTAACAAATGGCCAATCTTTCTTTGTTAACATGAATCCCAATCAACTCCCATATTTCCCAAAGGTGACTCAGGGCTTTCTGGAGACATACCATAGACTCCTCTGCCAGGACCTCACTAAAAAGCAAAAGAGAAGCCAGCTACAGAAGCCACTGTCTGCAGTCTAAAAGCAGTATTTACAGAAACCAAAACTAGCTTCTCAGTGTGGTCAAGCATAAAAAAATTGGAAACAGCAATCAACTTAACTCATCTTTAACTACTCCCCTATCCTTCCCCCTCCAACAAAACAACACTGGCAAAGCAAAGTATCATGTTATACTGTGGAAATTCAATATTTTTAATAACACTCAGAATCTGAACTTCAACGGTTCTACCTACAGCAGTATAATACAGAATTTTAAATGCTTTTCTTAAAGAAAACACTGACAAAAATGTCAGCGCCTATAAAACAGCTGGGAGTTTTTTATGAATTTGATATTCTTTTTTTCCCCTTCCAGTTTTATTACACTATAATTGATACACGGCACTGTGTAAGTTTAAGGTATACAGCACAATGATTTGATTTATATACATCATGCAGTGTATCACATGTTTAGTAAACATCCATCATCTCATATAGGTAAAAAAAATATTAAAGAAACAAAAAATTACTTTTCTTATGATGAGAACTCAGTATTAATCTCTTAACAACTTTCATAAATAACATACAGTGATGCTATGTTTATCATGTTGTATGACACTGCTACTGCTAAGTCACTTCAGTCGTGTCCGACTCTGTGCGGCCCCATAGATGGCAGCCCACCAGGGTCCCCCGTCCCTGGGATTCGCCAGGCAAGAACACTGGAGTGGGTTGCCATTGCCTTCTCCAATGCATGAAAGTGAAAAGTGAAAGTGAAGTCACTCAGTCGTGTCCGATTTCGCGACCCCATGGACTGCAGCCTAGCAGGCTCCTCCATCCATGGGATTTTTTTTTTTTTTTGCTTTATTTTAATTTACAATACTGTATTGGTTTTGCCATACATTGACATATCCATGGGATTTTCCAGGCAAGAGTACTGGAGTGCGTTGCCGTTGCCTTCTCCATCATGTTGTATGTTATATTCTTATTACTTATTTATCTTAAAACTAATTAATTTGGACTTCCCTGGTGGTCCAGTGGTTAAGAATCTGGCTGCCAATACAGGGGACATGGGGTCAGTCCCTGCTCTGGGAGGATTGCACATGCCATGGGGCAACTAAGTCTGTGCACCACAGCTACTGAGCCCATGCGCCCTGGAGTCCGTGCTTTGCAAGAGCCCATGCTTTTCAAGAGAAGCCACTGCAGTGAGAAGTCTGTACACTGCAACTAGAGAGTAGCTCCCACCCACTGCAACTAGAGAAACCCCACAAAGCAACGAAGACCCAGGGCAGCCAAAAATAAATTAAGAATCAAATTAAACAACTTCCAAAACTGACATAAAATCTTTTGACTGCCTTCATCCAATTCTCCTTTCTCCCCACCCCAGACTCGTAAGCTAAAACCCTAATCTGTTTTCCTATGAGTTTGTTTTTGAAATATAATTGACTCATAACACTATGTTAATTCTTGCTAGAGAACATACTGAATATTTGTGAACATATTTCTATACATTTCAAACTGATCACCAGAATAAGTCTAGCTACAATATATCACCATACAAAGGTATTACATAATTATTGACATTCTATACACTGTCCATTTCATACCTGTAACTCATTTATTTTGTAACTGGAAGTTTGAGTTTTTCTTTTTTTTAATTTGGCTGCACTGGGTCTTAGTGCTGTGGGATCTTCATTGCAGCATGCAGGATCTTTCAGTTGTGGCATATGGGATCTCAGTTTCCCGACCAGGGATCAAACCCACATCCCCTGAACTGCAAGGCAGATTCTTAACCCCTGGAAGACCAGGGAAGTCCTTCGTCGTTCTATTTTTAATCTTCTGAGGGATCCTCAACTTCTCCATGGTGGTTACTCCAATTTATATCCCCACCAACAATGCACAAGACTTCCCTCCCCGGTACCCTCACCAATACCTGTTACCTCTTGTCTTTAACAACAGCCCTTCTGGCAGTTGTGAGGTGATTATCTCATTGTGGTTTTGATTTTCATTTCCCACTTGATTGTGATGTTAAATAAGTATCTTTTCATGCGCCTGTTGACAATCTGTATGTCTTCCTCGGAAAAGTGTCTATTCAGGTCCTCTGTCCATTTTTCAGTCGGGTTGTTTTCTTAACATTGAGTTCTGTAAGTTCTTTGTATATTTTGGATATTAACCCCTGATCAGTGTTGGTGATATAGAAAAGCCAGGACCATCAACTACTACTGGTTGGAGTGAATTAGTACACCACCTTGAGACTGTTGGCGGTATCTGCTAAAGTTAAACTCCGAACGTGTTTTGCTACCAGTCAGCCAGGAGGCCCAGAGCAAGTTACTGAAGCTCTTCGTGTGCAATAGATGAGGCTAGAGGATCTCACTGGCCCCCTCTCTACTGCAGCATTTTTAGGGGTTCTGAATCACCAGCCTAGATCTACAGGATCATCGGTTTCGCCATAGTTTTAATATATTCATTTCCAAGACATTTTTTCCTAGCTAAGAAATCCCAACGTAAAGGCTGCCTGTCCTAGTCGAAGAAAAGCTTTTACACAAATACTAGCTGCTACCTATACCAGATGGCAATATCAATGTCCACATAATCAAGAGTGTTTAAAAGAATTTACTGAGATTTCCCTGGTGGCTCAGTGGCTAAGAATGTGCCTGCTGACCCAGAGCACATGGGTTCAATCCCTGCTCTGAGAAGATTTCACATGCTGTGGGGCAACTAGGCCGTGCGCCACTACCACTGAGCCCATGCTCTAGAGTCTGTGCTCCACAGAAAGAGAAATCATTGCAATGAGAAGCCCATGCATCACAACAAAGAGTAGCCCCCACTTACCACAAGAGAAAGTCTGTGTGAAGGAATAAGACCCAGGGCAGCCAAATATAAATAAATAAAACTGTATGGTTCTCATGATGCCTAAGTGCAATCATTATGCCAGAGAGTTAAGCAACGGGCATTAACTCTCCCAGACTTCAAACAATACTGCAAAGCTACAGTAATCAAAACAGCATGGTATTGGCACAAAATTAGACATTTGGATAAATGAAACAGAATAGAGAGACCCAAAATAAACCCATACATCTATGGACAATTAATCTTCAACAAAGGAGGAAAAGTCAGTCTTCTTCAGTAAGTGGTGTTCAGAAACACTTCCTAGATATGTCACTGGGCAGTGTGCGTCACCCCACCTGTTCTGCCCCAACCACACCAAGACGCCCTCACATCTCCAAGGATGCTCAAGCCCCTGACAGTCAGGACCCACCATCTCTGGCTCTGGCCTGCCCAAACCACATTATCCCACCCCCAGACATTTGGCCCCCACCCCCATACCAGGTACCCCCACTTCAGCCTGGCCCCTCTGCCTGGAGGCTCTTCTGGCCCAAGCTCTAGACAGGCAAATCCACCCACTCTTCCAAAGGGGTACCAAGCCCCTGTGCCCCATGCTAGGTGCTCACACCTTCCAGCCTGGGCTCCTCTGGGGCCAGAGTCACACTCAGGGTCTGATCCCCCCACACCCCCCATCAGCCCCCATCCAATCCTCTCCTGACTCCACCCAGCTCTAGACAGGGATCAGAATGATGGAACAGAGCAGGCACTTGGGAAATACCTGTTGGATGGACTGCTGGATGGATGGATGGTTGGGTGGATGGACAGGTGCTAGACTGATGGATGGATGGATGGAAGGGTGGATAGATGGTTGGATGGATGGTTGAATGGATGTGTGGATGGTTGTTTGGATGAGTGGATGGCTAGATGGATGAATGGCTGAGTGAGTACATGGGTGGATTGATGGATGGATGATGGATGGTTGGATGGACAGACAGCTGGATGGATGGATGAGTGGATGGGTGGGTGGACAGATGGATGGATGAGTGGATAGGTAGGTAGGTGGATGGATGGATGAGTGGATGGATAGATGAATGAATGGATGGTTGGATGGAGCCCCTGGCAAAGGGGCTCTGGGGTAACTAAAGAGAAGGCACCCACCCCAGCACTAGCACTGCAGAGACCTCACAGATGAGAGGGCTGGGAGGGAATGCTAGGGGCTGCCATTAAAGTGCCTGGCACCCCTTTTGTCATTATCAGACAAGTCATCTCATAATGGATGAAAGAGCAACACATGCAGAGTTAAGGCAGGGTCCCCAAAGCTGGGAGTAGGGTGAACATTGCCATATCCAGGAGCCCCCAGGGCAGCTCCCTCATTAAGTCAACGCAAGGGAGAGATGTCTCTGCCTCTGATGGGGGCGGGTGGGGGGGCATGTCACAGCCATTGAAGCTGCACCTTTCTCACTGCTGATTAAGCACTGACCAGCTTGTGATCAAGAAGAAAACTATTCCTTGAGGAAACACAATTAACTGACAAGCCAAAAACTGTGAAAGTCCAAAGGAGACACACAATCAAGAGCTCTGTCTGGAGGGGCTCCTGCTCTGAAGAGTTGCAGCGCAGGGACATTCCCTCAAGAGCAGACGGCACCATCCACCCTGCCACACACCAGCTCCCTCCTGTCTGCCCCCTGAAGAGCAGGGAAAGGTCACAGGTAGAATCTTTGCTGCACACGGACATGGAAAAAGGCTCATCCAGGCGGGGCTGAGGTCAGGACTGCCTCAGGGACTCACGATCGAGCAGTCAGGCCAGGTGGGCAGCACCAGAACTCACTCTCTAGCTAGAGATCCAAGGTAGCTCCTGGTGTGTAGGCCTGGCAGGCAAGCTGGGACACACACACACACAACACACGACTGACACTTAGCAGGCACTCTACTGTAACAGACGTTCATGCACATTATTTCTGGTCTTGCTCCATCCTCGCCATAGTGGCTGGCTGGCAAGAAGCAAAGAGCAGGCCTCAATGTGCCCCTCTCAGGAGGAGGCCCTTGCTGGCCAGCAGCTGCTGGGGGCTTCCTGGACCTCCTAATTCCCTACCCCATAGCTGTCACCGGCTCAGGGTGACACGCACAGATTTCAGAACACACGGCCCATCATCACACTGGAAGACCCAAGAACACAAACCGCGTTTCATTGGAGCAACATGCACCCTTGCTGCCCCGTGGGGGTGGGGTGGGTGGGTTGAGAAATCCATCACTGCTAAACACAGGCATTGGCTCAGCAAACAGGTTTCCTAGTTTCCAAATAATGGATTTTTCCAAGACTTTGACAGACCAACCCGGGGAAAACTACACAACATTTCTTTTTCCAACTTTAAACTTTTCTTTTGTATTGGGGTATAGCTGATTAACAATGCTGTGATAGTTTCAGGTGAACAGCAGAGGACTCAGCCATACATATACATAAAAATTTCTCACAGTAAATGTTACAGGCTATTCAATTACAAATGCCAAAAATGAGTAAATTATCAGACGTGTTATTTGTGGGCCCCAAGAAGAAAGACCCATCACGAACAAAGAGCTACACAAGCTGAATATTGTAGAATATGTCCAGTCTACAACCACTGTCGACACCCAGCAACATCGATACACCACTGCTTTCTTTTAAAAATAGCTCTTTTGAGTGGAAAATTAGGTCTGGGATTAAATTTCTGTACCTGTGTTAAACCATATGCTAAGAGTCAACCATGTGAATTCACTTTGTTAGTATTTAATTATGCTTCCAGAGTTCAAAACCTGAGTTGGTCAATATGTCTGTCAAACAAATTAGGCAATTTTAAAATCTTTCCCCCCTTTCTTGGTAGAAAAACCCATTGAGGTTTGAGTATAAACTGCTTGAAATACCATTTTTAGTCACTAAAGTTTGCGTTAAGGCAAAAAACTCCAGCTGTCATAAAATGTATCAAAACCAGAAAATAGCTGGGCTAACTTATTGGAGAAGGCGATGGCACCCCACTCCAGTACTCTTGCCTGGAAAGTCCCATGGATGGAGGAGCCTGGTGGGCTACAGTCCATGGGGTTACTAAGAGTCGGATAAGACTGAGCAACTTCACTTTCACTTTCACTTTTCACTTTCATGCACTGCAGAAGGAAATGGCAATCCACTCCAATGTTCTTGCCTGGAAAATCCCAGAACGGAGGAGCCTGGTGGGCTGCCATCTGTGGGGCCGCCCAGAGTCGGACACGACTGAAGTGACTTAGCAGCAACAACTTAGTAGTCATGAGTCTGAGCAAGCTCCGGGAGTTGGTGATAGACAGGGAAGCCTGACATGGTGCAGTCCATGAGGTCACAAAGGGTCGGACACAACTGAGCAACTGAACTGAAAAACTATTACATATTATACCAGAACACAAGAAATATGCCAAAGAATGTAAAACAAAACAGCTGTATACCCTAGTTTCTATAATATTTTCATCATACTACAAATGGTTCAGCTTTGCTCCAATATATATTTACATTACAACTGTGCAAGAACTAAGAAGCATATGCTTCTATCATTTTATGACACAAAGCCTCCTTGTAAATTATAAATAAAAATTGCTTTAAAAAATCTAGTACTTTTTATTCCAACCACTGAAATGTAAAAAGTATTTCACTTGTTTATCCTTTATGGCAACCTTTACAAACTGAAATAAAAAAGAAAAATTCACTTAGAAATACTGAAGGAAAAAAAAAAGACTACCTGAGTACAGTTATCTTTCAAAGACAAGCTCTACACGGAAACTCTTTAGTGGCCAAAATGAGCCTAATGAGCCTCTTGAAAAGAACATCATTTAAGC
The DNA here is from genome assembly GCF_023091745.1 of Budorcas taxicolor. Taxonomy (NCBI): domain Eukaryota; kingdom Metazoa; phylum Chordata; class Mammalia; order Artiodactyla; family Bovidae; genus Budorcas; species Budorcas taxicolor. Next base: position 530,967 of record NC_068930.1, on the reverse strand, counting down.
CTTTACACCACTTAAGTATTCAAAGTTATACTGCCGAACAGTCATAAAGTCACTTGTTGGGAGTTAGTCCAACAAATCTGAAGCACCATAAGCACAGAAGCTCACCCTAAACCTTTAAATCAATGGGCTAGATAAGCTATCCAAGAATAGCTAACAAAAGTTGTAGTTGTGCTTTCTCAAAGTCCAACTAGTTAAAAAGCTACAATGCAAAAACAAATTCAGTTAAAGAAAAATACTTATACCACGTTATTTTAAAAGTTCATTAGTTTACACAAGTCAGTAAGCTATTCTGCTGCAGATTATCAGCAACCAGCAAAGTGACAGATGAAAAACATCTTGTGTTCTTCTTGTGGGCTGTCGTTTCAGTCGTGTCCGACTCTTTGTGACCCTATGGATCATAGCCGGCTAGGCTCCTCGGTCCATGGAATTCTCCAGACAAGAATACTGGAGTGGGTTGTCATGCAGTTCTCCAGGGGGTCTTCCCAACCCAGGGATCGAACCACGTCTCTTATATCTCCTGCACTGGCAGGCAGGCTCTTTACCACTAGCACCACCTGGGAAGCTCCATGTTCTTAAAAGCAGCCAAACAAATTAAACTAAATTAATAGAGGAAGTCATTAACCATGAAAAAGTGATGACCATCTGGTTTGGGATTTTAAAAGTTTTTATCAGAGGCAAACCAAGAGAACCACATAGTTTAAGTTATTCCAATCCCTATTTAAAATTGTTGCCCAGTATGTTTCTGCCACCAGAGCAGAAAAAGTTACCAGTTTAGTAGAGCCTGCCAGGAGCTGGCAACAACAGAAACAACTTTTAACGTCATAAACCATTGATAGGACTTAAAATGCATTTATAAACTGTATTGGTATTATACCATTAAGATATATGTACACACACATAAAGTTCTTGACTATCTCCATGAATCCAATTTCAGTCATTTTAGAACTTTAAAAACATACATCTATTATGTATTCAAAATAAGTAAAATGGTTAGCAACATTGACACTTTACAATTAAGGCTGTTTTTCACAGACAAAAACTATTCACCAAGAACACACATAGAAATTGCCTTTAACTCAATATTACACTGTTTATTATACCGCTTATTTTCTTTTAAAAAACTACAACTGTCAAATATAGTTGACACGTCTCAAATATCTGTGCTAAACGTTAACAGAAACAAAATACTAAGAATATTAAAGCATCATCCCATTTATCTCTGGCTAAATGTAAAATCAGTTTTTATTACCTAAACATAACATCAATACACAGAAAAGGAACCTTCCAAGATTCAAACTTTGTCAGATAATCCAACAAATAAAAGTTAAATGTACTCATTTTAAATGTTAGTTTTATCTTTAATGTAACGACTCAGTGCTTACTCAGCAAATTATCAGTCAGTCAGTTCAGTCGCTCAGTCCTGTCCGACTCCTTGTGACCCCATGGACTATAGCACACCAGGCTTTCCAGTCCATCACCAACTCCCAGAGCTTGCTCAAACTCATGTCCATCGAGTCTGTAATGCCATCCAACCAACTCATCCTCTGTCGTCCCCTTCTCCTCCTGCCTTCAATCTTTCCCAGCATCAGGGTCGTTTTCAATGAGTCAGTTTTTTGCATCAGGTGGCCAAAGTATTGGCGCTTCAGCATCAGTCCTTCCAATGAATGTTCAGGACTGATTTCCTTTAGGACTGACTGGTTTGATCCTGCAGTCCAAGGGAGTCTTCTGCAACACCACAGTTTGAAACCATGAATTATTCAGCGCTCAGTTTTCTTTATAGTCCAACTCTTACATCCATACATGACTACTAGGAAAAACCATAGCTTGGACTAGAGGGACCTTTGTTGACAAAGTAATGTCTCTGCTTTTGAATATGCTGTCTAGATTGGTCATAGCTTTTCTTCCAAGGAGCAAGCATCTTTTAATTTCATGGCTGCAGTCACCATCTGCAGTGATTTTGCAGCCCCTCAAAATAAAGTCTGTCACTGTTTCCATTGTTTCCCCATCTATTTGCCATGAAGTGATGGGCCTGGATGCCATGATCTTAGTTTTTTGAATGCTGAGTTTTAAGCCAACTTTTTCACTCTCCTCTTTCACTTTCATCAAGAGGCTCTTCAGTTCTTCGTTTTCTGCCAGAAGGCTGGTGCCATCTGCGTATCTGAGGTTATTGAGATTTCTCCCAGCAATCTTGATTCCATGCTTAAATATGTTGTACCATTGTTTAACAAGAGAAACTTTAAAGTTTAAAAAAGAATCATGAAAAAAGCTTTCAGTTCAGTTCAGTCGCTCAGTTGTGTCAGACTCTTTGCAACCCCTTGAATCGCAGCACACCAGGCCTCCTTGTCCATCACCAACTCCCAGAGTTCACTCAGATTCACGTCCATCGAGTCCGTGATGCCATCCAGCCATCTCATCCTGGGTCATCCCCTTCTCCTCCTGCCCCCAATCCCTCCCAGCATCAGAGTCTTTTCCAATGAGTCAACTCTTCGCATGAGGTGGCCAAAGTACTGGAGCTTCAGCTTCAGCATCATTCCTTCCAAAGAAATCCCAGGGCTGATCGCCTTCAGAAAGGACTGGCTGGATCTCCCTGCAGTCCAAGGGACTCTCAAGAGTCTTCTCCAACACCACAGTTCAAAAGCATCAATTCTTCGGTGCTCAGCCTTCTTCACAGTCTAACTCTCACATCCATACATGACCACAGGAAAAACCATAGCCTTGACTAGACAGACCTTAGTCAGCAAAGTAATGTCTCTGACACTGTTTCCACTGGTTCCCCATCTATTTCCCATGAAGTAATGGGACCGGATGCCATGATCTTCGTTCTCTGAATGTTGAGCTTTAAGCCAACTTTTTCGCTCTCCTCTTTCACCTTCATCAAGAGGCTTTTTAGTTCCTCTTCACTTTCTGCCATAAGGGTGTCATCTGCATATCTGAGGTTATTGATATTTCTCCCGGCAATCTTGATTCCAGCTTGTGCTTCTTGCAGCCCAGCGTTTCTCATGATGTACTCAAAGTGCTGCACTCAATATGCCAGCAAATTTGGAAAACTCAGCAGTGGCCACAGGACTGGAAAAGGTCAGTTTTCATTCCAATCCCAAAGAAAGGCAATGCCAAAGAATGCTCAAACTACCGCACAATTGCACTCATCTCACATGCTAGTAAAGTAATGCTCAAAATTCTCCAAGCCAGGCTTCAGCAATACGTGAACCGTGAACTTCCTGATGTTTAAGCTGGTTTTCGAAAAGGCAGAGGAACCAGAGATCAAATTGCCAACATCCATTGGATCATCAAAAAAGCAAGAGAGTTCCAGAAAAACATCTATTTCTGCTTTATTGACTATGCCAAAGCCTTTGACTGTGTGGATCACAAGAAACTGTGGAAAATTCTGAGAGAGACGGGAATACCAGACCACCTGACCTGCCTCTTGAGAAATCTGTATGCAAGTCAGGAAGCAACAGTTAGAATTGGACATGGAACAACAGACTGGTTCCAAATAGGAAAAGGAGTACGTCAAGGCTGTATATTGTCACCCTGCTTATTTAACTTATATGCATATTTTCACCATTACAGAAGCTGAATTCTTCTTCAGTGTTTTCATAAAATTGTTAGTTCCAAAAGAATATTCCTTTCTCCTTACGAGAAAGGAACTAACTAACTTTGCGACCCCATGGGTTGCAGCACCGCCAGGCTTCCCTGTTCTTCACTGTTTCCTAGACTTTGCTCAAATTCATGTCCACTGAAGTCTGTGATGCTATCTAATCATCTCATCCTCTGCAGCCCTCTTCTCTAATTCACTGCTGCAGTAAGGATACCCCTGTACTCTATCTCCTCTCCCACTATCATTCCGCCAGTTTAGAGGTAAAGCACTTCCTCCAGAAAGCCATCCTTAACTATCCCAAATCTGCGTCATTTTCCTTTGATGTCCTACAGTGAGGATTAATTTTTTGTGCCATGGATCCTTCACAGTCTGGTTGTCTTTGCGCATTTACCCAGAATTTTTGTACAAACATGTAAAACAGTACTACAAAAGAAATCAACTGTATTGAAAGAGTTATAAAGGCATTTAGAATATCATGTGTTGTGGTATTCTATGAGCTCCTTAATTGCTACAACAAACATTTAGCTGCTGATCCACGAACTACCACAATTATGAAACAAGGAACAGCATGTATTACACCTGAATGTATCTCCCACAGCTTTATGCTGGGATGTGAAAACATACAGCTAATACTGCTGTGGGAGGGTTGTTTTGCTTTTTTGTGGGGGAGGAAACCTAGTCATAACTGAACTACAAATTTTAGTTAGAAAATAGAAAAAAAACTTTCTCCCGTCAAAGTTCAAGGGGTGTTCTGAATTATAAACACCCTACATCAAGAATCCTTGCTCTAAAACATCTGGTTTTAAAAAAGCTATCCACCGAAGTAGTCACATAGCTTCTCCGAGTGGGAGAAAGCAGGTATTAAGAGTCAGTTACGGGGAAAACAAACTTGGCAACCTCTTAAATATTCCATAGTTACAATACACTTGGGTTTTGTGTATATGACTAAAAGTAATTCTAACGCACATCAAAGTTTGAAAATCCCTACAATTTTTTGCAGACATCTTGACATCCATGGTAACTAACAATAATAATGAAGGAGAATTTTAAAGTTGCTAGCCTTACAAAACTTTACTTCCACTTAAGTTTGCTGTTAAGTCTCCACTTCAACGTAAATTAATAGATGGCAGTAATTGTGAAAATCACAGCGCTTGTCTTCCCCTGGAAATCAAGCTCTCTACAGTCAGCCTACACGTTGATCGGAGACAGTAAAAACTCAACTTTCAAATCACTGTTGATCAAATATTACCGCAATTAGCCAAACCACTACCGTACTTAAAAGGCTGACATCAAGGCAACGGGACTTCAAAATGAAAACATATTAAGGCAGTTTTCAGTTGTTGTTTTACAATCCACAGCGCGCCGAGAGCGCGCTCACGTTCCCATAGGACCTTGGCACTCGGGTTTTCGGACGGCAAAGCCGAGTCGGATGCTCGCGCTTTTTTCTCCTGTCCCCACCCACCTCCCCGCCGGCCACTGCGGAAGAACGAGTTCCCGCTCCGAGGCGGGGGAAGAAGGAGGCACTGCTCTGCCCTAAAGCCGCGTGTGCGGCCGCGAGCCGGGAACCCAGGCGCCGGCGCCTGTGATGGGGCGGCCATCTTAAAACACAGTTCTCCCACCCCGAGGCGCACAGCTCACGCTCGCCGCGAGGTACCCCACCTCCCGGCTCCGGCTGCCCCGGAGCGCCAACCTTCGAACGCCCACGCGGACGGGGGAGCCCCGCACGGCGCCCGAAACAGCCGCGGCCGCCGCCACCCTACAATAGGTTACCTGCTCAGCGCCCTCTTCCTCTCAACGGCAATCACGGTACCAAGGCTGTGCCACGGGGCAAGGGCTCCCTCTACCACTGTAACGCCTGCCTAACGCTTCCGCCTCCCAAAATATTTTTATCCTCACGACGCACAGAAATACCCCGCCGCGATGCGCTTCCCCCGCACAAAGTCCTGCCCACCGGGTCCCCAGGTCGCGACCCCCGCCATCCCGGCGCCGTTAGATGCCTTTCCCCAGGGGTTCAGACTCACCCTCCTGGAATTGAGTCTCCAGGTCCTGCTTCGGAGTCATTTATAAGTGATTCGCTGCCGCCTCCCTCCTTCTCCCACCTGCATCAACTACAGCCCTCTACTTTCTACCCCACCCAGCTTCGTGTCAGAGGCGCCACCAGGCACCGCCAACTTTACATACTAGGCTGGGTTTGCCACCGCCCGCAGAGCCCATCTCCGCAACCCAGGCAACTGCTGGTCCAGCCAACGGCTGCCCACTGCGCAGGGGCCCCTGCGCCCGCGCCAACCGGGGCACGCTGGGATTGGTAGTTCCCACGCCCTTGAGGCTTACCGCGGGGCGCGGCAGGGTCGGAGGGTTCCCCACTTATCCACCCTTAATGCCAATGCCCAACCCCCACCCCCGCCCCCGAGGCGCCTGCGTTTTTCACTTCAATTCCCTTCTTTCGCTCAGTCCTGTCCGACTCTGTGACCCCCACGGACTGCAGCACACCAGGCTTCCCAGTCCATCATCAACTCCCAGAGCTTGCTCAGACTCATGTCCATGGAGTCAGTGATGCCATCCAACCATCTCATCCTCTGTAGTCCCCTTCTCCTCCTGTATTCAATGTTTCCCAGCATCCGGGTCTTTTCCAATGAGTCAGTTCTTTGCATCAGGTGGCAACATCAGTCCTTCCATTGAATATTCAGGACTGATTTCCTTTAGGATGGACTGGTTGGATCTCCTTGCAGTCAAAGGGACTCTCAAGAGTCTTCTCCAACACCACAGTTCAAAAGCATCAGTTCTTCATTGCTCAGCTTTCTTTATATAGTCCAACTCTCACATCCATACATGTCTACTGGACAAACCACAGCTTTGACTACAAGGACTATTGTTGACAAAATAACATCTCTGCTTTTTAATATGCTGTCTAGGTTGGTCATAACTTTTCTTCCAAGGAGCAAGCGTCTTTTAATTTCATCTGCAGTGATTTTGAAGCCCAAGAAAAGAAAGTCTGTCACTGTTTCCATTGTCTCCCCATCTAGTTGCCATGAAGTGATGGGACTGGATGCCATGATCTTCGTTTTTTGAATGTTGAGTTTTAAGCCAGCTTTTCCACTCTCCTCTTTCACTTTCATTAGAGGCTCTTTAGTTCCTCTTCACATTCTGCCAAAAGGGTGATATCAGCTGGATATCTGAGGTTATTGATATTTCTCCCAGCAATATCAATAACATCAGATATGTGCAGACGACACCACCCTTATGGCAGAAAGTGAAGAGGAACTAAAACGTCTCTTAATGAAAGTGAAAGAGGAGAATGAAAAACTTGACTTAAAGCTCAACATTCAGAAAACTAAGATCATGGCATCTTGTCCCATCACTTCATGGGAAATAGATGGGGAAACAGTGGAAACAGTGTCAGACTTTTTTTTTTTGGCTCCAAAATCACTGCAGATGGTGATTGCAGCCATGAAATTAAAAGACGCTTACTCCTTGGAAGAAAAGTTATGACCAACCTAGATAGCATATTCAAAAGCACAGATAGTACTTTGCCGAAAAAGGTCCATCTAGTCAAGGCTATGATTTTTCCAGTGGTCATGTATGGATGTGAGAGTTGGACTGTGAAGAAAGCTGAGCACCGAAGAACTGATGCTTTTGAACTGTGGTGTTGGAGAAGACTCTTGAGAGTCCCTTGGACTGCAAGGAGATCCAACCAGTCCATCCTAAAGGAGATCAGTCCTGGGTGTTCATTCGAAGGACTGATGCTGAGGCTGAAACTCCACCTCATGTGAAGAGTTGACTCATTGGAAAAGACTCTGATGCTGGGAGGGATTGGGGACAGGAGGAGAAGGGGACGACAGAGGATGAGATGTCTGGATGGCATCACCGACTTGATGGACATGAGTTTGGGTGAATTCTGGGAGTTGGTGATGGACAGGGAGGCCTGGTGTGCTGCAATTCACGGGGTTGCAAAGAGTTGGACACGACTGAGCAACTAAACTGAACTGAATCTTAATTCCAGCTTGTGCTTCATCCAGCCCAGCATTTCGCATGATGTACTCTGCATATAAGCCAAATAAGCAGGGTGACAATATACAGCCTTGACATACGTCTTTCCCAATTTGGAACCAGTCCACTGTTCCATGTCTGGTTCTAACTGTTGCTTCTTAACCTGCATACAGATCTCAGGAGGCAGATAAGGTGGTCTGGTATTCCCATCTCTTGAAGAATTTTCCAGAGTATGTTGTGATGTACACAGTCAAAGGCTTTGGCGTAATCAGTAAAACAGAAGTAGATGTTTTTTCTGGAATTATCTTGCTTTTTCAATGATCCAGCAGATGTTGGCAATTTGATCTCTGGTTCCTCTGCCTTTCCTAAATCCAGCTTGAACATCTGGAAATTCACGGTTCATGTACTGTTGAAGCCTAGCTTAGAGAATTTTGAGAATTACTTTGCTAGCTGTGAGATGAGTGCAATTGTTTGAACATTCTTTGGCATTGCCCTTCTTTGAGATTGAAATGAAAACTGACCTTTTCCAGTCCTGTGGCCACTGCTGAGTTTTCCAAGTTTTCTGGCATATTGAGTGCAACACTTTCACAGCATCATCTTTTAGGATTTAAAATAGCTCAACTGGAATTCCATCACCTCCACTAACTTTGTTCATAATGATGCTTCCTAAGGCCCATTGACTTTGCATTCCAGGATGTCTGGCTCTAGGTGAGTTATCACACCATTGTGGTTATCTGTGTCATAAAGATCTTTTTAATGTAGTTCTTCTGTGTATTCTTGCCACCTTTGCTTAATATCTTTTGCTTCTGTTAGGTGCATATCATTTCTGTCCTTTATTGTGCCCATCTTTGCATGAAATGTTCCCTTGGTATCTCTAATTACAGCCTAGCTTTGATTTTACATTATTGTCAGGGCGAGGGAAAGTGAGGCTTTGCCTAACCCAAACAAAAGTAGGGGAAAAGCCCAGTTGCAGAAGTCTATAGGCAATATAGGACTGCAACGACGTGGGCTTGAGAATGGCCAGAGAGAAACAGCAGCTTCTGAAGCCCCTCGTCAATAGCATTTTGAGCAGCTTCTGCACAGGTAAGCCTCAGGGCCAGCAATCTGGCCAGAAAGGGGGTAGGTCATGCAGTCTGCCTCTGGATGTTTCGTCATTCAGCAAGCTCACTGCCATTTTATTTGGTGGGACTGACGGCCATCTGTGGGGTCCTGCGCCTCCCTTCACCAGGGTCCTGCGGAAATGGAATGAAGTGGGTGACACTGGGCAGGCTGAGAGGTCGACCTCTGGCTTTTTGAGATAATGGAGCTCTGCCCGCCACTGAAAGAGGCGACCGTGAATAACACTACATGATACCGATGTTGGGGTTCTATACCTGTCTTACTTGTACAATTTTTTGTCACTTAATTGTTATTAGGTGACAGGTGCTGTTATTGAATATACATGAGTCCACCTGCAATGCAGGACAAGTGCCACCCACAGGTTCGCTCCTTGGGTGGGGAATATCCCCTGGAGGAGGAAATGGCAACCCACTCCAGTATCCTTGCCTGGAGAATTCCATGGACAGAGGAGCCTGATGGGCTGCAGACCATGGGGTCACAAAGAGTCAGACACGACTGAGAGACTGAGCACAGAATTGAAAGGATTTTCTCCTGTCGTTCACCTGTTCAAAAAATCCTTAGTTTGCTCAGCTGCAAAATGGGGAGAATAAGACTACCTTCCCATCGGTTTCCTGTGAGAATTGTATAGACAGGCTGAATGATGAACTGATGCTCAAAAAACGGTTAAAGAGGACACATCCCAAAGTCCTTACCTTGGTGTTTGAAGTCCAAACAACCCCCAGCTGTCCCTCCAGGCTTTATTCTTGTCCTCACAGCTTTCTAAACCCTCTTGTGAACAGGCTATGCACCCCATGAATTTATGCACCCTCTTCATTTATCTGACTAGTTTTTCCTTCAACTTTCCCTTAATACAACCCCTTCTCTGACCACAGAAACCCACAAAGAACCCTCACTCCCTTTTTCTGCATAGCATCTATCAAAGAAAGAGGCAGGGGCCTCCTGGCAACCCCATCACCACACCAAAACTCTGAGGTACATGTCTTGTTTTAACATTTTGAATACAAAATATTTTAAAATCATTGAAAAAATGAAAGTTGCTCAGTCATGTCCAGCTCTTTGCGAACCCATGGATTATACATTTCATGGACTTCTCCAGGCCAGAATATTGGAGTGGGTAGCTGTTCCCTTCTCCAGGGCATCTTCCCAACCCAGGGAAGAACCCAGGTCTCCTGCATTTCAGGTGGATTCTTAAACATTAAACACCTCCCTATTCCCCCTCTGCCCCTGGTAACCACCATTCTACTTTTTAAATATTTATTTATTTGGCTGCACCCGGGGCTTCCCTGGTGGTTCAGCGGTAAAGAACCCGCCTGCAATGCAGGACACCTGAATTCAATCCCTGGGTTGGGAAGAGCCCCTGGAGAAGTAAATGGCAACGCACTCCAGGATTCTTGCCTGGAGAATTCCGTGGATAGAGGAGTCTGGCAGGCTACAGTCCATAGGGTCACAAAGAGTTGGACATGACTGAGCGACTAAAACCATCACAACCTATCTGGCTGTGCCAGGTCTTAGTCGAAGAACACAAGATCTTCCATCTTTGTTTTGGCATGTCAGAGCTAGTTCCCTTGACCAGGGGTTGAACCCAGGCCCCCTGCATTGTCAGCATGTAGTCTTAGCCACTGGACCACCAGGGAAGTCCCCCTGCTTCCATCTTTTGATTCCTGTGAATCATGCTGCTCTGAATGTGGTGTACAGATATCCAGTCGATTCTCTACTTTCAGTTCCTTTGGGTGTCTTTGCAGAAACGGAATTGCTGGATCACATGGTAATTCTATGTGTAATCTTTGAAGGAAGTTCCTTTGGAACTTTAGCCTCTATTGTAAGTCACCTCCATAGTGCTGGCCTCTGTTTCTTCTTCTACAAAATATGAGACGGAGGGGAAAGATGAAATGAGAGGGGAGGCTGAGATAAGGCAGGGCTTAAGGAGGTCTAAGAAGCTCAGAAATTCGTGAACACCTGGGAAAGTGAAGTGAAAGTGCTAGTCGTTCAGTCATGTCCGATTCTTTGTGACTCCATGGATTGTAGCCCACCAGGCTCCTCTGTCCATGGGATTTTCCAGACAAGAATAATGGAGTGGGTTGTCATTTCCTCCTCCAGTGGATCTTACTGATCCAGGGATTGAATCCAGGTTTCCTGTATTGCGGGCAGATTCTTTACCGTCTAAGCTACCGCAAACGTGCTGGTTGCCCTTCCTTGAGTCTCACTGAGTGTAAGGAGGAAAGCTTTCTTTATTACAAAAAGGAAATGCACAACTTGATTTTCACTGGATATTGGGCCTGGGGACCCCTAGAGTTAGAGGGTGGAGGATGGGTGGCCAAGGTTGCACCAGTTGGCCTGGTGGCATGGTTGGGACCCCTCTGCTTCACTGCGTCCCAGTCCAGCATTTCCTCCTCTCTTCCCTCCAATTCTCAGTTTGCCTGTCTGTATTCAGAAGAAGAAGGTGAAGCCAGGGTTGAAGTGTGTCTGCAATCCAAACACTCTCGAAATTGTAATAAGAAAATTGCCTTGAGGGGAACTGTAGCATCTTCCAGTGTCACCATGGACATGGCTGAGATGAGCACTCTGAAGACCCTGGTACTCCTGTCTTCTTTTCTCCTCCCTCTGGGTGTACTAGCCGAAGCTAAACCCCACTCCTTAGTGGTCTGGGGAGATCTTTGTAGCCAACACTTTCTTTCTTCTATTTCCCTTAAAACTCTCCAAGGTCATCCACTGCCTCAGGATCAAGCCCCAGGTGCAAACACCTTAACAAGACCTGTGTGGTCCTGGCCTGCTCTTGCTTCAGTCTACCTCTCTGGTCTTGATTACCCATCCCCTCCTGCACTAGATGCTCCAGCCACATTGGGCTAGAAAGAGCAAAGCCCAGTGGACTTTCAAGCTTCCAGGATGCCACATGCACTTTTTGTTTTTCTTCTTTTTTTCTTGGCCATGCTGCTCAGCATGCAGGATTTTAGTTCCCCAACCAGGGATCAAACCCACGGCCCTTGAAGTGGGAGTGCAGAATCTTAACCACTGGACTGCCTGGGAAGTCCCTCACAGTTAACGTTTAAAGACACTGTGAGAGATGGGAGGTCCAGAGATGATGGCCCAGCACTGTCCTCAGTCTTGGTTGGCTGAAAAGGAATTAAGTATCATTGGAAGGGCTTGGTGCTCCAGGGCCAGGCAGACATGTGAAGGGACCAGGGCTGCCTGAGAGACTAGAGGTCTGACCTCAGGGGAGCCACTGCCGGGCAGGCAGGCCCAGCACCACCAGCTCTTCTGACTTTATGTAAAAAGGAACCAGAAATCTGGATTTTAAGCAGAAAGGCCTGATTTACAAATGTTGACAACTCTTTTAAAATGCCAGTATGTGTCGACTGAACAAAACCCACCTGTGGGTCACTTGTAACCTGCAGACTGCCAGTCTTCACCTCTGGAGTAGATTGAGTCAGTCCCTGAACCTTGCAGGATGGGTTCAGTGGGTGGGGACAGGCCTCCATGCCCTCCTGCTGTCTCAGATCTGGTGGGAAGAGTTGTGCCACCAAGAGTGAGAGCAGGTGCTCCATGCCTGTCACCAAAGACACCCCTCCCTGGCATCCAGCACCTCCCAACCTGAGTCCCCCAGTCCTCAAGGAATTAGCACCTGATCTGGTGGGTCAGACCAGGATGCCAGGCTAGGACATAAAGGGAGTGGTGGCTCAGGCAGTGATGGGAGGGGAGCAGGTGGCAATAGTGAATGGAGTCAAGTCTAGAGTCCAGCCTCATGTGCCCGTGTCCCTGGGGGTTGTTCTGAACCCCTCACCCTTTGTCTCTGTGGCCAATGTTTCTCATAATAGCGTCAATTTGATCTCTTGTGTCTGAAATTCGTAGTGTATGTACTATTGACACTTTTATCTTTCTGTTTTCTTTTTTACAGTATGAAAGTGAAAGTGTTAGTCACTCAGTTGTGTCTGACTCTTTGATACCCCACGGACCCACTAGGCTCCTCTGTCCATGGGATTCTCCAGGCAAGAACATTGGAGTGAATAGCCATTCCCTTTAGGGATCTTCCCGAACCAGGAATTGAACCTGGGTCTTCTCATTGTAGGCAGATTCTTTACCATCTGAGCCACTAGGGAAGCGTCTTTTACCGTATAGAGCTTCTCATTTAGTTTTCCAAGTGAACGTTAAAATCAGCTTGTCTGACTGCAAGAAGAAAAAAAAGTGCTTCTATTTCTTATGGGATCATGTTAAATCTACAAATGAGCTTAGGAAGGAACAATAAGTACAGTCCTCCACATATAGGACATAGTGTGTGAGATTCTACTTGTGTGCCTTTTGGAGATAGTATCATTTTCCCATATATGTGTTTCACACATCTCAAGTTCACTTCTCAATACTTTTGCTTTAATTAACATTATAAATGAAATATGCTCTTTCATTATGTCTTCTAACTTCCTTTTGTTTCTTGTCGTTGTTCAGTCATGAAGTCGTGTCCTACTCTTTGTGACCCCATGGACTCCAGCATGCCCATATCCTTCATGTCCTTCACCATCTCCTAGAGTTTGCAAACTATGTCCATTGAGTTGGTGATGCCATCCAACCATCTCATCCTCTGTCATCCCTTTTTCCTCCTACCCTCAATCTTTCCCAGCATCAGGGTCTTTTCCAATGAGTCTGCTCTTTGCATCAGGTGGCCAAAGTATTGGCCAATGAGTCCTTTAGCATCAGTCCTTCCAAAGAATATTCAGGGTTGATTTCCTTTAGAATTCAATGATTTGATCTCCTTGCCAGTTCAAGGGACTCTCAAAAGTCTTCTCCAGCACCACAATTCAAAAGCATCCGCTTTTGTTTCTGCATGAAGGCTGTTTTTCACGTGTGTCAATTTTACATCCTTTTTGTTCATGCTGTTCACAGACTATGCCTGGCCGTCTGCTTCCCTCTTGTGGGGACATGGGTGCATTGCCCATTCTGGCCCCTGTGGTTGGATGCACCCTTTGCTTCAACTGCCTTTTACCAAAACTCCATTCGTTCTTGACCCACTGGAACTCATCTTCTAGTAATCTTCTCATGAAAGATCCATCCATTTGATTAGTATTTCCAGAACTCATACATGTTTTTAAATGATGCGTCCGTAGCCTTTATCCATGAAGAAATAGCCTCAGTTCAGTTCAGTTCAGTCGCTCAGTCATGTCTGACTCTTTGCGACCCCATGAATTGCAGCACGCCAGGCCTCGCTGTCCATCACCAACTCCCGGAGTTCACTCAAACTCATGTCCATAGAGTCGGTGATGCCATTCAGCCATCTCATCCTCTGTCGTCCCCTTCTCCTCCTGCCCCCAATCCCTCCCAGCATCAGAGTCTTTTCCAATGAGTCAACTCTTCTCATTAGGTGGCCAAAGTACTGGAGTTTCAGCTTCAGCATCATTCCTTCCAAAGAACACCCAGGTGCTCGCTTCGGCAGCACATATACTAAAATTGGAACGATACAGAGAAGATTAGCGTGGCCCCTGCGCAAGGATGACACGCAAATTCGTGAAGCGTTCCATATTTTTTCCCACTGGGACCGTCTCCCCGATGGCTCCCCCCGGTAGCACTTGTCCTTCTAGAAGCTTCACTCCCTCTGTCGCCCCAGCCCTGCCCGGCGCCCTCTGCAGGGGCCATCGCTGTGTCCTGTGCGCCTCCCAGCCAGACGCTGCGCTGCACCAAGGCGTTTTTTTATACTCAACTTTAGTATTTTTACTATTATGAGACTATCCCTCCAAATTCTTCAATAAAAATTGCTTTTCAAAAAAAAACACAAAGAACACCCAGGACTGATCTCCTTTAGAATGGACTGGTTGGATCTCCTTGCAGTCTAGCCTAGATGGGTATAAACATTTCTCAGCTCACACCTCTTTATTTCTTTCAGTATCTTGTAAATGTGGCCCCCTGTGTCTTCAGGCATTGAATTTGGCTGCCAAGAAGTATGTTACCAGCCTGACTTTCTTTGTAGCTAACATATTCAAATAATTCTCTTTTATCTTTAAAACTTAATAATATTATGAGGCTATATCGTGGTGTCAATTATGTTAGGACAGTTTCCTTATATACAGTGTGCCCTTTCAGTGTGTAGATCGAGTGTTTACATCAGAAGTTCTGTCTTTTGAAAGGCTAAATCTGTGAGTGCTGGTCTTAGATTTCTCTTTTAAAACTGCCATCTGTGCTGCTCTTGATTCTCCTCCACTTTTCCCTGATTGAATATCCCAGATCACTCTACGATGGCTAACCATTTTTGTCTCTTCTTTTCCAACACAGACATCATATATTTTTATTTTATTCTTTTAATTATTTTTTAAAATTTTACTGTTGGAGTATACTTGCTTCACAATATTGTGTTAGCTTCTGCTGTACAACAACGTATTTCAGCTATCTTTGTACATATATCCCTCATTTTGTTTCTTCTTAATTAATGAAAGGATATTAAGGGGATTGTACATCTTAAATTCTTTTAGTATTTACATTTGTGTGCAAGCCATTTTTTCTGAAATGATGAGATAAAGCCATATATGGTTATGGTGATTGTTGTTGTTGTTTAGTTGTTAAGTTGTGTTCGACGCTGCGACCCCATGGACTGTAGCCCACCAAGCTTCTGTGTCCATGGGATTTCCCAGGCAAGAATATTGGAGTGGGTTACCACTTTCTCCTCTGGGGGAACTTCCTGACCCAAGGATTGAACCCATATCTCCGTGTCTCTTGCATCTCCTCCACTCATAGGCAGCCACCTAGGAAGCCCTTCTTTACCTCTAGTCTCTTCTGTGCCATTTGCCTTTAGCCTTTACTTCATTCCCTTGTGGCTCAGCTGGTAAAGAATCCGCCTGTAATGTGGGAGACCTGGGTTCGATCCCTGGGTTGGGAAGATCCCCTGGAGAAAGGAAAGGCTACCCACTCCAGTATTCTGGCCTGGAGAAATCCATGGATCATGTAGTCCATGGGGTCACAAAGAGTCAGACATGACTGAGCGCCTTTCACTTTCACTTTAGTTTATTACTCTTCTCTTTTGTTCATTTTACTAATTTTCGTTTTTTACAGTCATTACTATGCTGGCTGTCCCTGTTCTCTCTCTGCTCCCTTATAATTGGATTTCATCTCTGAAATTATTTTAACCTTTTTTTGGTTTGCTTTTACCCTGAGTTTAGTCAACTTTTGTTTTACATCTCCCCATGGGCTCATACGTCTCTGCTTCAAGGTTTTCCTTCACGGATGGGATGCTTTAGTGCTAAATTAAAGCATGATATACCCTTTTGAGAGACAAAGCAAAATAAACTGTTTAACTTGAGGTCGAACCCCACTTGATGTTCCTTTAAAGACAATACAAAATAAAATAAAATGAATTCGAAGTTTAAAACACACCCCTAGCAAAATGTGCTAGAGGGTGAAACCTGTACCTGCTGCCCCTGGATCACCTGCCATGCATGACAGTCACAAACCCATGTGGAACCCACAGAAACTGCTCCTAACAGATGACTGTTCTAGAACAGTGTTTCCCAGATTGGCTTGATTTGAAGATCCATTAGTTCAGTTCAGTTCGGTCGCTCAGTCGTGTCCGACTCTTTGCGACCCCATGAATCGCAGCACACCAGGCCTCCCTGTCCATCACCAACTCCCGGAGTTCACTCAGACTCACGTCCATCGAGTCAGTGATGCCATCCAGCCATCTCATCCTCTGTCGTCCCCTTCTCCTCCTGCCCCCAATCCCTCCCAGCATCAGAGTCTTTTCCAATGAGTCAACTCTCTGCATGAGGTGGCCAAAGTACTGGAGTTTCAGCTTTAGCATCATTCCTTCCAAAGAAATCCTAGGGCTGATCGCCTTCAGAAAGGACTGGCTGGATCTCCTTGCAGTCCAAGGGACTCTCAAGAGTCTTCTCCAACACCACAGTTCAAAAGCATCAATTCTTCGGTTCTCAGCCTTTTTCACAGTCCAACTCTCACATCCATACATGACCACAGGAAAAACCATAGCCTTGACTAGACCCATAGAGGATGCTTATTTAGAGTACTTGGCATGGAACTCTGCTCAATGTTATGTGGCAGCCTGGGTGGGAGGGGAGTTTGGAAGAGAATGGATACATGTATACATAAGGCTGAGTCCCTTCGCTGTTCACCTGAAACTATCACAACATTGTTAATCGGCTAGACCCCAATACAAAATAAAAAGTTCAAAAGAAAAAAATAAAGAGTCCTTGGGTCCGTTCGCCTTTACCAAGCGCTCCAGGGAGCCATGCGCCCCATCTAAAGAGGGAGCCTCTACCCTCTGCCCCCACCCACGGGTGGGATGCTGGGCCAACCCTCTCTGTTGGTGACTCTTGGAACTTTGGGAGTGGCTCCTGGGAGTGGTCCAAGGGCGGCTGTTTGGGAACCAGCCGGCAGTCTCCCTGGGCGTTGACTCGCCGCAGCTCAGCCCTGGGAGGGGCGGCTTCTGTGTGTCACACCACACCAAGGCAGGACCTAGCCAGTCTCTGGCCGAGGCAGGGCAAGCCGCCCTCTATCTTCCAAACCTGAGCACAGTGCCGCCCAGCTCCATCCACCTGGAAAGGAAAATCCAGGGGCAAACCTGTTTTTCCCTTATGGGGGGAGGGCATGGGGAGGGGATGAGTTGGTTAAGAGGATTATCTGTGTAACTTTGTCAACACTAGAGGGCAGCACTGAGCCAGTGTTTCCGATTTACAGGAAAATCCACTATTCATGGTATTCGATCTTGGATTTTTATGTATTTATTATTTATTGATTTGCCTTTCTTTTTATGCTATGACACACTTGCCATGAATCTTGGGGAAATGACAGACTCAAGGCCAGCACCTGGGGATGGGGAAGAGGAGGAGAAGTAAGGAAGAGGATGTTAGGTAAACCTCAGCAGGAGCCCGGTCCCACTTCCTGGAGTGGTGCCTGGGGGCTCAGTGTCAGAGATGGGTTCTTGGTGCCAAAGGAAGCAGCATGCAAAAGACCCCAGGTGCTCAGTCAGGATGGGAGAGAGGAGCTCCAGGGCAGGAACAGGTGAGGGTGAACAAAACAGGGAGGCTCCCCCACCTCACCAGCTGTCAGCTCCTCATCCACTTCCTCAATGATGAATGGGGCCAGCCACACCTGCCGCCTGAGCCAGTGGGACAGCAGAGGTGAGACCTCCTGGTGGAGGTCCTGGCAGGGCCTGTGTGAGGCTGCAACAAGACCCTGCACCCACGTGTACCATCCCCAGCAGAATTTCACACCCAGTTCTCCCTCCACCAGTGACTGGCACAGAGCCGGGAAGCCCACCTCCAGCAAAGCAAGCAGTGGCCTGGCCAGGCTCCGGGCTGTGCTGCTCTGCTGGGCCTGCCGTGCAGGGGGTCTGCAGGGCATCTTAGTACAGCCTGCCCCCCCACCCCCCAGCGAGGCTGCTGCTCGGTTCAAGGGCAGAAATGGGGTGACTCCCACTCTCTCTCCCCATTCTCTCTGCCCCTGACAACAGGGGTCAGCACATCACTAGGGTGCTGATCTCACTAGGCCCAGAAGGGCCCCTCAGATCCCAGACAAACCTGCAAACACAGGCCTCCACCCCAGCCTTTCTGATGTGGGCCCAGGTTCCTCCCCCCAGCCTAAATCAATCCATCGGGGCAGAGGGGGGCCCATCTCTCGTCGTCACTGCCTTGTCCACCTACACACTCTCTCATGGGAAGGCTTGCTGGCTGGCCTGCCCTAGAAAGGCTTGCCAAAGCTCCCTAGGTCTGCAGTTCACCACCTGACAGCTGAGCAGTGTGCCACTTGTCTATCCTGTCCTGGGTACAGGATGTGAGCTCCTCTGGCCAGGGTTCCTGGATCCCTGGGTCCCGCACCGACACACATTTGCTGAATGAATGAATGTAGGAGCAGGTGGGCCGCCAGCCCTCTCTCCCCTTCTCTGGGAGGAGATGGGCAGGCCTGGCCCCAAGCCCCCTCCTGGGTGACCATGTGTGGTACTCCATCTGACCCAGGTCCTTCCTCAGAAACTGCAGCAGCAGTAACAGCTTTTTTGGTCTGCTGCCCAAGGAAGGCACCTGCTTTCCAGCCCACGTCTCAGCCAGGTGATGTCTCCAACTGTTCTTTAGTGTCCACAGTAAAGAGGAAATACTTAAAACGGCTAGTGGTGGTTTTGAAGGCTCTAGCCACAGTGCTCATACGGATGCAGACATTCTGTGTACACCTCCATTTGGTTTCCTTCTTATTATTTTTATTGGCTGTGCTGGGTCTTCCTTGTTGCACAGGTTTTTTCTCTAGTTGTGGTGAGCGGTGGCTACTCTCTACTTGGGGTGGAAGGGCCTGTCATTGTGGTGGCTTCTCTTGTTGTGGAATACCGGTTCTAGAGCACACACTCAGTAGCTGCGGTTTGGGCTTAGTTGCTCCATTGCATGTGGGATTTTCCCAGATCAGGAATTGAACCTGTGTTTCCTGCATTGGCAGACAGATTCTTTACCACTGAGCCAACACGGAGGCCCTTTCTGGGCATTCTTATCTTCTGAAATTAAGCAATCATTCAATTGGAAACCTAGCATCACTTAATGAATTTTCCCTTTAAATCAGTGTGTGTGTGTGTGTGTGTGTGTGTGCTCAGTCATGACTCTTTAGGAATCCCTGGACTGTGGCCCACCAGACTCCTCTGTCCATGGGATTTCCCAGGCAAGAATACTGGAGTGGGTTGCCATTTCCTCCTCCAGGGGATCTTCCCCACCCAGGGATTGAACATGTGGCTCCTGCATTGGAGCTTCCTCCGGGAAGCCCTCCATACAGTTTCTTTAATCATGGAGACATCTGGTCTCTGTGGCCCTTTCCTGTCCTCAGTGAGGGTTGCAGAGGCTCTGAGCCTCCGTCTCCTCCTGGGCCACCTGGCACAGGTCTCTCTCTTTTGCGTTCCAGCCGGGATCCCTCTGAGGGACTCTGCACTTTGCAGTGGACACTGGGCTGGACTAGGGGTGGGATAACGCCCGC
Source organism: Budorcas taxicolor (assembly GCF_023091745.1). NCBI lineage: Eukaryota > Metazoa > Chordata > Mammalia > Artiodactyla > Bovidae > Budorcas > Budorcas taxicolor. The sequence continues at coordinate 511,331 of NC_068930.1, read as the reverse complement.
AGGGCGGGCCTAATAAGATCCTACCCTATGACGCCTCCCCGAGCGCCATACAGGGCGGCAGGCTGTCTCAGGTTTCTGTAGAGAGGCTGGGGGCGGTGCCTGGGGCTGGCCGGCCTGCGGCCGGGCCGGGGTACACGCTGGAGAGCTGGGCTCCGTCTCACTCAGTGTGCCTCTCTACAAACACCGATCCTGATCCTGTCGCTAGAAGCTAAGCTGGACCTTCTTCGCAGCTGCATCAATGTGACGCGTTTATGGATCCCTTCCGAGACCCGGGGAAGCCTGGCGCGCGCCGGGACGGACCGGCGGGCGGGGCGCATCCTCCACGCGGGGGTTCCCAGGCCTGCCCTCGGTCGCCGCCGCCCGGGCTCCGTCTGGAACGCGTGCCTGTGCGCTTGTGTGCGGCGGGTCGGGACGTAGGCGCGCGCTCTGGCTAGGGGAGTTTTTGTCCCTTTAGTTTCTCCAGAAGGAGAGGCATAAACACGCCTATGCAGAAAACAAACCGTAGGCAAGTCACAACCAAAACTCTCTCTGCCGAGATTGGAACACGATATGCTGCCACGGAGGGGAATTAATTTTAACACTGTGTGGGTCCTTGGGAAAAGCTGGGAACCGAGGGAGTAATTCTTGGGCACACCTCCTTCTCTTCTCCTCCTCCCGGGAGGGGAAGGCAGTGAGAAAGGTGCCTTCCACCCCCTGCAACTCCACCCCCCTACCCTCAGGGAGGACCCATGTTCGATATGCCTCCGGTTGCTCAAAGTATCTGACTGATTGCCGCGCGCGATCTCAATAGTAAAGCCCCAGGAAAAAGGATTTGCTTTAAAAAAAGAAGCAGCTTACAAATAATTGCTCTCCTACCCAATGTTTTAAAAAATGTTTATTTATATTTGGCTGCACCGTGTCAAATATAAATGAGATGATGAGATGGTTGGAAGGCATCACCGACTCTATGGACATGAGTGTGAGCAAGCTCCCGGAGTCTGTGATGGACAGGGAAGCCTGACGGTGCTTCAGTCCCCGGGGTCACAGAGTCGGACACGACTGAGCGACTGAACTGACTGACTGCACCGAATCTTAGTAGCAGCAGGTGAGATCTAGTTCCCTGTCCAGGGATCCAACTTGGGACCCCTGCATTGGGAGCTCGGAGTTTTAGCCACTGGACCACCAGAGAAGTCCCGTAACCAGTACTTTTTAAGTTTCAAGAGGAAAGCAAGTGAGGGGCATGACTGGCACACAGTCAGTACCCAGGACAGGTTGGCACTTCCCCGGGGCGCTTTCCTCCTTCAGCATTTTCGTGTATCTCGTCTTCACAGGCTCCCAAGGCAGGTCCCCGTGTTATTGATTGCACAAGTGTCAGTCGGTGGCAGTGTGGCCCCAGAGTCCAGATCCTGGGCTATATCGTGACGTGGTCGTGGGTGTCCTTAGAGAAGACCGCGCCGTCGCCCACGTACAAGGCGGCGGGCCCCAGGCGACAGCTGGAAGTACAGCATGGACGTGAAGCTGAGCTCAGCATCCTGCGCGCCGCCGTGCAGGGCGAGCAAAGGTTCATCTTCGCGGGCCTGCTGCTCACCAGCCACCGGCACCAATTCCAGGAAGAGGTGATCGGCTACTACCTGATCCGCGCGCAGGAGTGCTTCAGGAGCAGCGGCGCCGCGAAGCCTCCCTCTCTGCCTCCAAGATCAAGTGGCCGCCGGGTAGGCCAGAGGCCGAGAGCTCGCGGGGCTCGCGGGGCTCGCGGGGCCCGACGGGCCGGCTGCCCACCGAGCTGGTGCTCAAGCTCAAGGAGTGCGCGAGCCTCGTACCGGCGGCGGGCATTCGGGCGGCGACGTCCAGGCCTCCATTGCAGCCTCTGGGCGCCGGGGAGACAGAGCGTCCCTCAGGTGCAGGCGGTGGGCGCGCTGTGGCTGTGCGCCATGTATTGGCAGCAGAACCGCTTGCAGCCAGGCACCCGGGCCGGGGCGGCGGGGGCGGAAGAACCCAAGTCGCAGAGCTACACTGAGGCCTTTGGCCCGGCTCAGGCCGGCCTGGTGTTAGCCAATGCCAACGCGCGGGCCGCGCACTTGAACTGTTAGGGCAGCTGGGGTGCAGGGCCGGCACAGCGGCGCTGCCAGGGCGAGAACTACTGGCACCCGAGATCCAGCGCTGCAGCTCACGCCGCTGCTGCTGGGAGCGGCGGCGGCGGCGCAAGGAGCCTGCGGCCTAGATCCTGAGCGCGCGCCGCGGCCCCGCCTGCCCGGCTGTCCTCTCCACGCGGTCAGTGTCTCCTTTGCGGTCTGGTCCACCCGGAGGCCAGCGATCCTCCGTCCGTGCTCTGTATGCGTTTGGTCACAAGGTCCTCGTGGTGCCGGAACCTGCACTGACGCCAGCCACCCAGGTAGTAAGTACACAGATACGACACAAGTTATGCTGCGGAAAGTGGTGTGCTAGCTGGTGTCTGCCTCGTGCCTGTGGGAACTCAACAGCCATTGAATGGGGAGAGAAATAAAGACATTTACAGCCCTTTGCTTTTTGATGGGTATATTTTACATGCTTTGGGGGAGGGGCTTTTCCCCCCTAACCTTGGCAACTGGCCTCTTCCATGGAGCGGTCACCTGAGTGTCATCGGGCCCACTCAGGGTTTTGAAGTGAATTTGCCTCCCTGGGATGCGGGTGGCGGCTCTGCCCTGGCCTCCCACCTGTGCCCCCATCCCTCTCCCCGCGCCCCTTGAGGAGAGGGTGCTTGGATGTCCACTAGCGCCTTTAGGAGTACTGGTTCCATCTCATAAGCAAAACCTCCTCCCACACCCTCAACTCAACAGCGACATTCACACATCATCAGAACTGCCAGGGACTGCAGAATGGGCCTCTCCAGACAGCCTACCTCTCAGGTTGAAGGCCTCTGGAACTGTAAGATGCACACAACTCCCCTGGAATCTTTAAAGCAGATTGTGACTTAGGTGTGTGGCAGCCTGAGATCTCTGCATTTCTTTCTTTAAAAAAAGAAAAAAGAAAAGAAATTGGCCACCTGGGCTTGTGGAATCTTAGTTCCCTGACCAGGGATGGAGCCTGAGCCCCCTGCACTGTAAGTCTGGAGTCTTAACCACTGGACCACCAGGGAAGTCCCTGAATGAGGTATTTGTAATGAGCATAAACATGGGACATAATATTTCCATACGTTAAGAGAGCTGTCTACAGATGTCTTCCTTTGTTACCACATCTGCTGGTCACAGACCTTTGAATCCTGTTCTTTTCAAGTTCCTGACCATCCAGTAAACTGTCTTCCCCTACCCATAAATCAGTGTGGATTGGGATTTCTTTTTTCTCTCTCTTTTTTTTAAATCTTATTTTTTTAACACCGAAAACATTTTGTATTGGGGTATAGCCAATTAACAATGTTGAGTTAGTTTTAAGTGAACAGTGAAGGAACTCAGCCATATATATATATATGTTGGATCGAGATTTCTCTACAGTGGCGCTAATCACATTTGGGATTAGACCATCCTTTTTTTTAGGGGAAAGTCCTGTGTGCACTATAAGAAGTGCGCCAACGTCCCTGGCTGACCTCTACCCCCTAGAGGCCAGTAGCTCCCTCCACCTAAATATGACCAACAAAAATGTTGCCAGACATTGCCAAAGGTCTCCAAAGTGGTGGGGGAAGGGAAAGAATCACTTGTGTACTTGAATTCTTCTGGCCGTCTTTCAATCCAGAAAAGCAATAATCAGTCATTCTGCTCAAGCGCCATCCATGGGGATGGTTTCCCTTCCCCGCTTTCTTCCAGGGACACTTGACATTGGGGCTGTCATGCCCTCATAGCCTGCTCTCAGCAGAGCCAGTGCATCATGGAGAACAATCTGAAATCATGCTGCCTTGACCATCTGGTCCCTGGGAATATCCCAGGAGGTGTCAATGGAGGGAAAAGAGTTCACAAGCAAGAGGACATGTTGCAGGGTTTGAGCTACCTGTTCACTCAACTGCCATGCACCTTCTGGGTTTTCTCAGGCTCCCATGCATTACCTCTGTGAGATGACAGAATGCTACCATGTAGACCCAAATTCATGGAAGGGTGGGCCAGCTCACACTCAGTCCATCATGCACTGAGCTCAGGACTGCATTTCGCTGACATCCCAGCCAGCCGTTCAGTCCCCACCAAGACCCAGTAGTAGCCAGGAGCTGTTTCTTGGAAAGAGGAATTGTCATGTGCAGAGAGGAGGGTTTGGCTTTGTCCAGAACATGACTCTCTGCTTTGTGGTCTGCCCCCTGGGCTCCCTGCAGCCTTGCTATTGGCCTCAAACACTGAGTGCCATTGGGTCTGTTAGGAGATGAAGTCAGGGGCCTCTACCCATACCTGGTGGCCTTACAGGTTCCTTGGTAAAGGCCTTTGGAGGGCACAGCCAAATGGCCCACATGCATGTGTATGCGCTAAATTGCTTCAGTTGTGTCCAATTCTTTGCAACCTCATGGACTGTAGCTCGCCAGGCTCCTCTGTCCATGGGATTCTCCAAGCAAGAATACTGGAGTGAGTTGCCTTGCCCTCCTTCAGGGGAACTTCCCAACCCAAGGATCGAACCTGCTGCATCGGCAGGTAGATTCTTTACCACTAGCGCCACCTGGGAGGCCCAAATGGCTCACAGGTTGCCTTCAAAATCCAAAAAATGGGGACTTCCCTGGTGGTCCAGTGGTTGAGACTTCACCTTCCAATACAGGAGGTGCAGGTTAGATCCCTGGTCAGGGAGTTAAGATACCACATGCCTCAGGGCCAAAAATACAAAACAAAACAAAACAAAAAACAGAACCAATATTGTAACAAATTCAACTACAGTTGGGCACGTTTTGACAAATGTCTACTCCCTGGACACTATCTGGATAAGCTCTTATCCAGGCCATTCTAGATTTGCTCTGTTCTTACAGACACACAAAGGGAATCCAAATATGTCCTGTTTGGGGCCAGTTCTCATTTGTTGCACAGGTTTTGGGGATTCACCCAGACTGATGTGGGTCTTGGTCATCTGTAGCTGTTTTATGGCTGGACAATGTGACTGTACCACAATTTGTGTATCCAGTTTTCTGTTAGTGAACAGGTTGCTTACAGTTTGGGATGTTATGAATAAAGTCACCATGTACCTTTGTGCATGTTTTGTGGACACTAGGTTTCATTTCTTCTGCATAAATACAAAAGAAGCAAAATTCCTGGCCCACAGAATAAGTATATTTTTCACTTTATTAGAAATTTCCAGGGACTTACCTCATAATCCAGTGATTAAGACTCCATGCCTCCAACACAGGGCATGTGGTTTCAATCCCTGGCTGGAAAACTAAGATCCGACATCTTGCAAGGCCAAAAAAAGAAAAAAATCCCAAACAGTGTTTCTAAATATGTTTATTGGATTTCCAGTCCCACCAGTAATGGTTTTGGTTACTTGAGACATGAGCATACCCAGTCCATCTTTTCTGGATCCCTGTGCAATAGCCCCCTCGATCTTCCAACCAACCCCATCCCTGGAGCAGCCCGGGTGGACGTGGACTCCTGGCATATACAGACTTTTACACACCTGAGTGGGCATGTGTGTAGAAGCACGGGGCTGGTAAGGCCCTGTGGTGTGTTTGCACAGAGCTGCGCCATCTGTCTTTCCTGCCTCTGCCCTCTCCCCATGACTCCCTTTCTCCTGGAAGCTGAGCTCCATCTGTTCTCTGCCCTAGCCACACTCACACAAGCACATCTCCGTGCTTGCATGTTTGTCTCTGGGACATCAGGACGTCTGTCTGATTTTGCCCGATGCCCAGGGGGCACAACCCATGGGTGTGATGGCACCTTTCCCCTCCATATGGAAAAGGAGCTCTCCCCTGTGTGCCAGGTGAGCCCAGCAGGCAGCTGCCCAGGGAATAGGGCTGAGGACCCTCTCTGCATTTCCCAGAGCCCGGCTGGGCTCCAAGCAGGAATCTCTGGATAAGGAGTGGAGAGTTGCATCAGATGGAGAAGGGGTTAAGGGTATTCCGGCAGGTAGAGTGAGCATTCCTTACAGAAACACTGACCTGACCTGACCAGGAGACTGCTCTGTGCTGGGCACACTCACGCTGGGGACCTGCCTGGGAAGAAGACAGACCAGCTTCCTGCCCCTGGGGTCAGGAAAGGGGTAGTGACTGATTACTGTAGAAGCTCCTGGCAAGAGGATGGACAATGACAATTGCTTCATGGCAGTGGCCACTTCCACCCTGGGTCCCAGGACCAGGGGAGGCTTTAGGGAGCCCCTGCAGGAGGGTTGGGGATGTCCTGGCATGGCCTGGCCACTCTTACACCACCACAGAGGATCATCATGGCAGCTTGTGTACCAAGAAACCATGGCCCACTGAGAGTAACAACATCCACCTTGGGCTGCACACAGAGCCATCCACCGGCCCTGAGTTCCACATTTGTCCCAGACATGCCCGGAGAGAGAGGGGAAGCTGGGGGTCTTAGGAAGGCCATGTGTCCAGCAGCTGGCGATGCTGGCCTGCACTGGAGGTGGGGGGCCAAGAGGAGCATCCTATCTGGGTTGATGGATCTCCACCTGTCAATGACACACCTGCTTGGGGGCCCCAAATGCAAGTCCTCGCCCCAGCCCAGGCTGCCCCCAGGAAGACAGAATGGCCCACCCTGCACTGCACTCCGCTGTCTCTGCCCCATGCCTGTCGGAGTGGAACACACATGACTATGCATAGCACTGTCTGCACTCTCTACCAAGGGCTGGCACATGGTCCCATTCTGGCAGGAGACGTGCCTTAGAACAAGCCCCAGGGAAGTGGTCAAGGCCCCCTGGCAAAGTGATGGGGATAGTCCTGCCTTCCTAGGGCCCCCTCCGCCCTGGCAGAGCCCTGATATCCAGTAGGTCCAAATGCGTGGTCTGAACGCTTGGACTCACAGATTTCAGTAAAAGCAGCACAGCTAGTGGAATGACCACTCAGTGTGGAAACAGGGTCAGGAGTGTGTGGGACTCAGGAATGTACGGGATTTGTGTGTGTCCTTTGCCTCTAGAAGCCCGGCCACCTGAGGAGGAGGGTTGGGAGGAGAGGATGGAGAGCCCAAAGGACAAGCAAGCGACTCAGAAAAGGTGATGGGTCCTATGCGTGCTGTGCTAAATCGCTTCAGTTGTATCAGACTCTTTGCGACCCTATGGACTGTAGCCCACAAGGCTCCTCTGTCCATGGGATTCTCCAGGCAAGAATACTGGAGTGGGTTGCCATTTCCTCTCCTCCAGGGAATCTTCCCTACCCAGGGATCGAACCCTCATCCCTTATGTCTCCTGAATTGGCAAGCAGATTCTTTATCACCAGTGCCACCTGGAAAGAGTCCTGGGAAGTGTAAATGACACTGCCCCAACTGGGGGCTAAGGTGTCCTTTGGATTGGTGACTAATTCTAAATCTGTTGATTAATCATTTTAAACATCTACAGTAGTAAACATATTCATTCTGCCCTTCACAGGTGACCCAGCTGGAGATTACATGTGAATTTTGTATTTTCTTCTAGAAAAGAGGGAAATATGTAACGCAGTGTGGTGCACCCAACAGTAACTAAATCAGAAGTTTGGACTCAACACACAATTTTTTTAAAGATTTTTTTTTTTTTGATGTGGATTGTTTTTAAAGTCTTTATTAAATTTGTTACAATTGTTGTTCAGTCTGTAAGTCATGCCTGACTCTGCGACCCCAGGGACTATAGAATGCCAGGGTTCCCTGTCCTCCACTATCTCCCGGAGTTTGCTCAAATTCAGGTCCATTGAGTCGGTGATGCTATCTAGCTATCTCATCCTCTGCCATCCCCTTCTCCTCCTGCCTTCAGTCTTTCCCAGCATCAGGGTTTTTCCAATGAGTTGTCTCTTTTTGCTTCTGTCTTATGTTTTGGTTTTTTAGTTGCAAAACATATGAGATCTTAGCTCCCTGACCAGGGATCAAACCCCTATTATCTGCAATAGAAGGTGAAGTCTTAACCACTGGACCACCAAGGAAGTCCTCAACATTTTGTTTACGATAAAACAAAGACCAATCTCTTTGCCACCAATGAAAGGGTTGGGGATATGCCAGATCCATTCATTTCCCTGCCGAGAAACAAAATGAATAATGACACCAAGCAATGCACTTCAAAAACAACTTTTTATTTAAAAATGATCAATGCCATCAGTTAGATTTTTTGATACCATGTGTTAAAAAGTTCTTCTCTGGGTGCTTGAAAGAGAGATGCAATAGATATAATCACAAATCACTGCCTCTGAAGGAAAAATGTTTTAAAAGTAGCTTTAACCTTTGAATATTTTTTGAAGGCTCCTCCCCACCACTTTCCAGGGACAGGGGAGCCTGGTGGGCTGCTGTCTATGGGGTCGCACAGAGTCGGACACGACTGAAGCGACTTAGCAGCAGCAACAGCAGCAGCTCCACCACTTCCACCCTCCGAAAACACCCCTAGGGCCCCTTCCCACTTGGTCAATGCTTGTGCTTATTTCCTGCTGCAGGTAATGTGATTCTGGCAGCCATATGGCAGGTGCTTTGTGACCATGGATGAAACCCATTAGGTTTCATCTCCTGTGGATGCCCTGGACTCCCAGATGCCCAAGGGTGGGTGGTGAAAATCATGCCTCAGGAGAGGGCAGCGGGTCCCTGAGCAGAACCTGGCTGTGAAGAACGCTTGCTGGGGATCCCTGTCTCCTGAAAGTGGTCTGGTAATAGTTGCGATGCTCCTTTGTCTTTGCTTTCTGTTACAGATGGTGATGAACAAAATATTTGGGTCCCCATCAAAATTCATATGCGGAAATTCTATGCCCCAATATGATGGCATTTGGAGGTGGGACCTCTGGGGTGATTAGGTCATGGGGGTGAGGAGCTTGTGATGGGATTAAGGTCCTTATAAGAAGAGGCCAGAGCTGCTTCTCTCTCTCTCTCCTTCCACCTCTCTCCACCTCCCCCCTCCCTCCATGTGAGAACACAGCAAGGAGAAGGCCCTCTGCAAACCCTGTAGATGGCCTGGGCCCTGGAGTGCTGCTTCCCCCCACTGCTCCCCGCTCTACCTGGCCTGGAGCTGAGAAAGTGCTCGGTGAACCTTTGCCGGAGGAGAGGCCCAGAGAGGGTGGAGGAGCTGGAGGCAAGGCCAGGGGACAGCAGGGACAGAGGGATGGCTAGGGTGCACACCTTTCAGGAGCACTGGAGGCCAGTCCCCAGAGGCTCAGGGCCGGATGGGGTGGGGAGGGCCAGCTGGGCAGAATGAAGAACAGCGGGGCTGGGAGGACTGACAAAGGGGCAGGACCCACCAGGAGCGACCCCTGGCAGGGCAGAGGGCCTGAGGGAAGAGGGCTGCACGCATCCACCAGTCAGCTGCTTCTTGGAGGAGAAACGAGCCTCAGACAGAAGGTCTGGGTAAGGGTGGCCAGATTAGAAAGAATAAAATGTAGGATACCCAACCCAGTTGAATCTGAATTTCTGATCAATGATGAAGACAATATTTAGAACATACTTACACTAACAACAGCTTTCTGTTGATTTTCCACTCAAATTTAACTGGTGTAGTGACTTAGCAGCAGCAGCAGCAGTAATCTGTTGGGGCTGCTAGAACAGAATTCCAAAGCCTGAGCAGCTTGTATACAACAGAGATTTGTTTCTCATGGTTCTGGAGACTAGGAAGTCCCACGATCAAGGTGCTAGCAGGGTCATGTGTGGTGAGAGCCCACTTCCTAGTGTTTTATTTATTTATTTATCCTTGGCCACGCCGCACGACATGTGTCATGTTGGATCAAACCCCAGTCTCTGCACTGGGAGCCAGACTCTTAGCCACTGGACCACCAAGGAAGTTCCTCTGTGCTGTCCTTAGAGGACACCAATCCCATTCATGAAGACCCCACCCTCATGACCTCCCAAAGGCCCGCTCTTCATCCCATAACCTAGGAGATTAGGGCTTAAGGTAGGAATTGTGGGTGCAGGGTTGTCACATAGAAACTGAGTCCACAGCGTGTGGGTGTCAGGATTTTCTCTGGCAAGCCCAGCTTAGTGACCTGAGGGACAGGTGTCCCCTTCAACTACCCAGGCACAGAGGTGGGAGAAGGACCATCTCCGCTTATGTTGACGTTAAACCATCACAAAAACTCCGTTCCTAGAATTCATCTCTCTTCCTATCTGAATCCTCTGAATCTTGGGACTTCTCTTGAGATGGAAATCAACCTGGGAGAATGGAAAGAATTGAAGAGAACCTGCCACTGCTAATCACCCGTCACTGGACTGCTCGGCCAGCCACAGGCCTGTGGGCAGGGTGAGCTTGGTGGGGCTGGGGGGAAGAGCGACCCAGGACGCGCTGGCTGAGGGCCCTGTGACTTCATGCTCCGAGGGACCATCTACCTCCTGGCCTCTGCAGCCCTGGACCATGGAGGCTGCTCCCTCCTAACTGTGGAATTACTTACTAAAGTCTGAAAAATAGCAGAGCAGAGCAGCAGGGGCTCAAAATGGGCTCAGAGGCCACAGGCAAGGGGAGGGGAAGCAGCAGGGAAGGGACCAACCCTTCCTACAACCCTCTCCCTGCCCCCAGGGTGGATGTAGGGGTGAGGCTGGCATGTCTGATGGTCTTGCCTGCAAGCCTCCGAGAGAAAAGACTCCCAATGTCAGGCCTGGCAGGGCAGCCACAAGCTTGGCTGTGATGTGGCCTTCATGGAAGGAAGAGGAAGTGAGTGTATAGGAGGCCTTGGCTGAGGGGAACGAGTGCCTCTGAGTGTGTGTGTGTGTGCGTGCGCATGTGTGTGCACATGTGCATGTCCATGCCTGCTAGCATGTCTGCCCAGGGAGGTGTCTCTGGTCTCTCTGGGGATCTCCTGTGTACACATTATGCCCATCTCGGGGGCACGTTTCTTTTTTCTTCTTTTTTAAATTATGAAAGTATGATAACATTTACAGGAAACTTGGAAAATACAGAACAAAGTCACATATAGTTCCACTACATATTACAATTATTTTTTAAGTAAATAAATTAAGATTTTTAACTGGAGTTTCAATATCAGACTCACAAAAAATTAATAGAAAGAAAAGACAGAGAAGTAGAAGTATATAGTTAGATCTGAAAAGCACCATGAACCAATTCAATATAATAAAGATCTATACAATTTTCACACAACAGCAGGATACAAATTCTATTCAAGTTCCCATAGACTATAAATCAGGAGACACTGGAACATATCCAGGGGCGTAAAACAAGGTGCAAAAATTTCCTGGTCTAAAGGTGATGAAATCATACAGTCTGTTCTCTTATCACAGTGAAATTATATTAGAAATTAATATCAAAAGATATTTGAAAATAACCCACATATTTTCAAGTGCAATGTGACTGTTACCAAGAGAGACCTCTGACTTAGCCATTGAAAGGGGGGTACAGTCCTTCCTCCACAGCCACCCCCCAATTCTGCGGCAGGGAGGATAGAGGGGCGACAGGCCTGCTCTGTTCCAGGCTGAGATCTGGTTGTCTCCTCTCTCTTGCTGGAAGGTGTCCTGTGGGGGTTTCCCTCTGGTTCCAGGTGCCTGGAGCCTCCATCTGCTGCAGTCCACGGTGGGCAGGGGCCGCTGGGGTGGGAAGGTTTGAGGTGAGTCACTCTTAGCTACCCGGCCCAGACATCTCCTTGCGCCAAGTTGACTGCAGTGGGGGGAGGTGGGGCCGGAGTCCCGGTTTGTCTGGAAGCCCGGGTAAATAAACAGGAAATTCCCAAGCAGCTCGTGAAAATGACTCTGCGTCCAGTGGGGGTGCACATGGAGAGTCTTTTGGAAAAACAGGACTCAACGTTCACACTTTCTTCCCAAACTCACTTTTCCCCAAAGAGATGTTTTGATAAAGTTGTGAATAGACTCTACACATGCATGATAGAAGGACGTGGAAAGCAATCTGAAAAGGGGTGGAAACCAGATTTAGGAAAAGGGAACAGTGAGGCAGGGAACTGGGGTCTGGTCACCCATACTCCAAGGCAGCATCCGCCCACCTGCGGAGTGTGTGTGTTGTTTGGGTGTCCTGGCTGGTGTGAGCCTGGATGAAGATGCCGGGTGAGAACTTCTCCACCCATGCGAGCTAACTGTGTGCATATCAAATACAACATCAAAAGCAGAATTCTGGGAACTCCCTGGGGATTCATTGGTTAAGACTGCCTTCTGGGCGTCCCTGGTGGCTCAGTGGTAAAGAATTCGCCTGCCATTCAGGGAATATGGGTTGAATCCCTGGTACAGGAAGATCCCATATGCAGCAGAGCAACTAAACTTGTGTGCCACAACTACTGAGCCTGTGCTCTAGAGCCTGTGCTCAGCAACAAGAGAAGCCCATGCACCACAGCTAGAGAGTAGCCCCTCCTTGCTGCAACTAGAGAAAAGCCTGAAGAGCAATGAAGACTGAGCGCAGCCAAAAATAAATAAATAAATAAAATTTTAAAAGACTTCACCTTTCAATGCATGGGGTGCAGGTTCGATCCCTGGTCAGGGAACTAAAGTCCCACATGCTAAGGAATATTGCAACAAGTTCAACAAAAACTTCTAAAATGGTCCACATCAAAAAAAATATCATTAAGAAAATGAAGCAGAATCCTGCTTTCCAGCAGCAGACACGGCCCACTGTGTGAGTGGACGGCCCTAGCCTGAAATTGTGCTCCTTGATGAACTTGTTTCTTTGGTCACAAGCCCTCCTTTGTCACTTGCCTTCACTGTTTTGAGTCCCTTTGCAAGATCACACAGAGAAGGCAATGGCAACCCACTCCAGTACTCTTGCCTGGCAAATGCCATAGACAGAGAGCCTGGTGGGCTGCAGTCCATGGGGTCGCTAGGAGTCGGACACGACTGAGCGACTTCACTTTGACTTTTCACTTTCATGCATTGGAGAAGGAAATGGCAACCCACTCCAGTATTCTTGCCTGGAGAACCCCAGGGATGGGGAAGCCTGGTGGGCTGCCGTCTATGGGGTTGCACAGAGTCGGACATGACTGAAGCGACTTAGCAGCAGCAGCATATATATATATGTATGGGGGCTTGATATATATATATGTGTGTGTGTATATATATATATAGACTTCCCTGATGGCTCAGTGGGTAAAGAATCTACCTGCAATGCAACAGACACAGCAGACACGATTCGATCCCTGGGTTGTGAAGATCCCCTGGAAAAGGGCATGGCAACTCATTCCAGTATTCTTGCCTGGAGACTCCCATGGATAGAGGAGCCCGGCAGGCTACAGTCCAAAGGGTCGCAGAGTTGGACATGACTGAGCGACTAAGCACACACATACACACATATGGATATATGGATATATATGTGAATATATTGTTTAGATGTGATTAACATTTGAATCAGTACACTTTGAGTAAAGCAGATTATCCTCTGGAAAACAGACGGGCCTCACCCAATCAGTTGAAGTCCCTTTGGTTGTGAAACGTTGTTGTTGAACCACGCAAAGACGCCAGGATTCTTGGCCTCTGGAGGAGAAGAATTCAATCCAGGGCCAGAGATGAGGCTTGATCGCTCAGAGCTTCTGTGTAATAAAGTTTTGTTAAAGTATAAAGGAGATAGAGAAAGCTTCTGACATAGACATCAGAAGAGGGTAGAAAGAGTACCCCCTTGCTAGTGTTAGCAATGGAGTTATATACTCTCCAATGAATCCAAAGAATGTCTGGAGGTTGTAAAGACCTCACCAGACCTACTCGCATAATTTACATTTTAAAATAACAGAATTAGCCAGAAGGTTTAATCCAGAGACTGTCCTCAAGCAGGATACATTGTTATATAATCCTTGTAAAGACCAGGCCTACTCCCATAATTTACATTTTAAGATAACAGAATTAGCCAGAAGGTTTAATCCAGAGACTGTCCTCAGGCAGGATACATTATTGTTATATAATCCTAAGGAATGTAGAGGAAAAAAGGTTTGTCCTTTCTTCCTCCTTGAGAATTCCAGACCCCTCTTTCCTTGGGGCCCCTTAGACTTCTTATCAACCTGCCTAGGAAATGACTCTATCAGTTGTTGAGGTGTCACATGGTATACAAAAATTAACTCCAAGTGAAACATAAATCCAAATGAAATACCTAAGGCTATAAAACTCTTAGAAGGAAACAGAAATAAATCTTCATTAGCTTGGGTTAGACTAGATACAGCATCAAAAGCAAAAGCAACAGAAGTAAGACAACCCACAGAATGGGAGGGAAAAAACTGCAGATCGTGTATCTGATAAGGAACTTGCATTCAGAATATACAAAGAACCATGACATCTCAACAACAAAAACTCAAATAACCCAATTAAAAATGGGCAAAGGATCTGAATAGATATTTCAACAAAGAAGTCATAAGATGTTCAACATCATTAACTGACAGGGAAGTACAAATCAAATCCACAACTGATACTAGTTCACACTCACTAGACTAGATCCAACTAGAATAAAAATCAAATTACAACAAGCGTTGGCAAGGAGGTATCCCTGACTGCATGGAGTGCAAGTGCCAAGGGATCGGGTGCGGGACTATGAGGCCCACCAACACAACCACTTCCCTTTCAGTGCTTGCTAACCATTGACACATCAACTGTGATTTCTAATGTATGGACACAGTTCAGTAGGAGACAGCTGGCAGGAAATGGGGTGGATCACACATCAAGTGTATCACACACAGGGTGAGTTGATGTTTCCTAAATTTTACATCAGTTATAGATTCACATTTATGTTTGTGTGTGTGCAACTATACAGAAAATGTGCATGTATCACAGAGAGGCTGAGTGCGGGGCACATACAGCCAGTGTTTCTTGTGAAAATTGTCTCTGTTATAGATAAACATTTGTCTACACATGTACACATGTTTATACACACCTGCATATATACATGTGTACAATTGTGTGTGTGTGTATATGGGGTTGCCATGTGCATTGTGTCATCTCCTGTGAGTCACAGCCAAGGATGTTGGAGAAACCCCTTTGTATTCTGTTTACCTAAAGAGAAAGGAACACTAGCAAACCAAAGTTCCCTTGATCTCAGGAAACCATTAGCAGACACATTTAGCAGAGTGGGGCCGAGGAGTGGGGGAAGACTGGGTGCCCGGTGGCACAGACACTGGAGGGAATGTTGACATGGCCCATGGATGTCCAGGAACAACTTGGACTTAAGATGCAGGAAACAGTGTCTCCAAGATGCAACCACAGCTTCCCTGGTCCTCACATTCTTTACCTGTCTTACCTGCATCTTGAGGCTGATTTGAGACTAAGCATGATGTCACCTGTGAAGGTCCTTACCTGTGGCCCTAAGGAGACCCTCCTTCCTGTTCATTCTCACAAGCAGAGGTTTTTCACTTACAGAGAAAACCCAAGTCATCTCCGACATCCGCTTCAGTGACAAAGGCCTCTTAGGACGAACCCCACCCCTCTCGCGTGCAACTTGAAAAGGAACAAGACGGTAGACATAAACTTAAAAACAAGCAACAACAACACACCCTGAACCCGCCCGGTCCCCCAGCCAGTGTGCGTAAGACACACACAGGAAGGAAGTGGCCGAGTGATTCAAAGAGGCTGAGCTTCTATGTCTCAGGAAAGGAATATTTTCCGACCAACCCGCCCCGTCTGTGGTTGGGAACAAGGTCTCAGATGTAGCCTGGGCCAGCATCCCTTCCCCCACCCCTTCCAGTACTGTAGACAAAACAGTGAGGCCAGATCCCGCAGGAAGGCACCCTGCAGCACAGCAAACCTGCTCCCGCTGGTCCTTGGGTCACTGTGGTCCTGGCCATCCAGCAAGCAGGCGTGGGCAGCCACCCGGTCTGCAGATGCTGAGGGAAGACCTCCAAGAGGCCTGTTTCTTTGTGCGCTCCCAGCTACTGACTCACCCACAAACCTGTTTTAGATTTCTCTTCATAACCAGCTTCAGGCCCCAGCAGGTCTAGCCCTATGAAGGGAGTCACTACCTAGCAGAATACCTTCCACACCCCTGCGACCTGGAGTTGGAGGGGGGGTACCCAGACCTGAGCCAGTCCTGCCCCTGCCACATACCCCAGGGCCAGGCTCAGTGGATGGCCAGCACCCTGATTCGTCTATGCCCTTTGTTCTCCGCCCTTCCTCTCTGTTCTCCGTCCGCAAGCCCATCCCCGGAGCCTAGGTCAAGGCCACCTTCTCTGTGTACCCTCCCTGCCTGTCTCTTGCTGGGACTGATTTGGCATTTTACCGTGTCGGCTGCCACCTGTCTGGCTGTGTGAGTCTGAGCAAGCGGACAAACCCTCCGAGCCTCCTTCTCCATCTGTGGAATGGGGATGATCAAGATGCCAGCTGGGACAAGATCAAAGCTGCAAGGCAATGAGCTGATGCGCAGTACCCCAGGCTCCAGTACCAGCCGTCAGGAGGATACTGGCCTTCCATCCTCTGACAGGCATAATTTCCTGCAGTAGGATTCACTGGGCCTCATTCCATCTTCCCTGCATGCAGCAGGTACTCAAAAGAGAAAGGTGAGGAGCTGTGTCTTCTAGCTGTCTGGGGCCTGGGAACCCTGCAGGGTGGAGGGCAGCTGAGACACAGATCATGGCGAACAGCACCCCCCATGGAATGCACAGGAGCAGCTGGGGTGGCTGCATCCCTGAGGGACTGGCTCGGGGCCAAAGATGACGATCAGTGTCGGCCTTCCTCCAGCCGGGCCTGCCTGCGTCCAGACTGAGGGCTTGGGAAGACCTCTCAGGCTGAGCGTCCAGTGTGGGTGTGTCTTAGTTGATGATCCCTGGGGCCCTCAAGGACTCTAGAATCCAAGCATACCCACCAGCAGGGAGAAACCGAGCACACTCACCCACAGAGGCCAGTGCTGACCAGGGCACTGGGCTGTCACAGCCCCAGTGAACATGGGGCAGCCACCATTGGCAGAGAAGCCTGGATGCTTGTCTTCGTCCTCTGGAGGTCAGCGAAGGAAGGAGGATGGAAGGCCAGCATTCCCAGGCCCTGCAGTATGCTCAGGCCAAGGGAGACCCCAAGAGGGAGGCAGTCTCGGCCTGGCGTGGGGTGACTGGGCCTGCCATGTGGTCTAAGGAGACCAACAGCCAGACACATCTGTCCAGGGAGAATAGGGGCTGGGCCCTGTCCCATGTTGTGGAAGCACTAGGACAAGAAGCCAGGCCACCACCAGCAGAGGCTGAACTTCCCTGTGGGCCAGTCTTCTGCCTCAGCACAGACAGCCCTGCACGTCCTGATGAAGTTCATAGAAAGGTGGGGGCCGGTGGTCTGTGCGGTTCATTTGAATATCCTACTGATGCTGGGGGCTTCCCTAGTGGTAAAGAACCTACCTGCAGGAGACATAAGAAACCCGAGTTTGATCCCCGGGTAGGGAAGATTCCCCCAGAGAAGAGAATGGTTGCCCACTTCAGTATCCTAGCCTGGAGAATCCCAGGGACAGAGGAGCCTGGCAGGCCACAGTCCATGGGATCACAAAGAGTTGGACACAACTGAAGTGACTTAGCATGCATGCATGCACTGCTGTCGAGGGTTTCATTGTTGAAGTCACTCAGATTTTCCAGGCAGAGGCTCAAGTTTAAAAAAAACAAATTCTTCTTGAGAATTTCAGGACAGAGAATTGTTGAGGGATTCTGGCTTTACCCAAACAAACGACTGTTCTCAGGCTTGTGAACTAGGGAGGCTGGCAGGACCAAGGCCGAGAGGCTGGCCTTGGATGAATTGATCCAGCACTGGGGCCTGAGAAGAGGGGTGACTTTGAAAGAAGGGTTATAGAGGGGAATCTCAGTGGGGTAGACCCAGGGAATCATGTTTCCCTGGCGATCAAAAGCAAGGACTGGTCACCCCACCTAGGCATGGACCACAGCCTGAATGCCAGAGCTGTGCTGGGGCTTGCCCGGCCCTCTGGTCAAGGGGCTTCTGGGCCTCTGTGCTGCTGACATCACGCAGGGTCCCCTGATGCTCTGGCTCTCCTCTCTCCCCTGTACTCTCTTGTCTCCTCAGGCCTCCTCCCTCTCCAACTCCTGCCTGTGAAAAAAGGCAGCAGAGAGAAATTCTGAGACCCCTGCCTGCCCTGTGCTCAGAACCTTCTCTCCTGTTCCACCCGTGGTACAGCCCACCCGCCATGGGTGCACCCAGGATGGAGCTGCAGGGGCCAGATTTGCCCTCCCTCCCGAAACTACCAACACAACCAGACAAGCTTGTGAACAGCAGGACATTGGTCAAGGAAGGACAGTGGTCCCTGGGAGATGGGAAATGGATGAGTGAGCCCCGTGGTGGCCCCACTCACTGCCCGAGAGGTTTATGGGCTGCAGAGCACACAGGGGGCCTCCTGGATGAATGGAGAGGGCTCCCCAAATTCAGAAGATGGAGCTGGACATCCAAGGAGATAAAGACAGCTAGAGTTTTTAGGACAGAGGACCCCAAGGGGACTGCTGCTGAGACAGAGCCGTGGGGGTGTGCAGAGTGCTCCCTGGGGGCACTCGCACATGCCTGTGAAGAGCACTGTAAGAAGAGACCAGTGCTGGGTGTTCACATGGGGCTCCACCTCCACCAGCCAGACTGGAACCTCACATTCACCAAGTAACAGATTCACTGAGTAGCAGGAGTGGGTGGGTGCTCAGGGTTAAACCAGACTCTCCCTTCTAGACTGAGCTCAGCTCCAAACTCACCTGACAAATCACAAAAGCACTACCAAAAAAGATAAAAAAAGTTTCTTAGTAACTTAGTTGCATCTTAGAATAAAAACCTCAAGAATATTTCTCAAAATACAAAAATATCAAGCCTCCAATCTGGCAAAATCCACACTACCTAACATCCAATTAAGATGAACTTGCAAAAAATTTTTTTCAATTTTAAAAACCAAGGGAAAAAAATTAAAAACAAACAAACAAAAAATAGGATGACTTTGCCTGAGAAGAGGCAGGAAGACGTATGTCTAAGGAGGACAGCTGGGCATGGTTGGCTGGCCAGCACAGAACGTCTTGTTTGGGTCAGAGGCTGTGTCTGCCTGGGTGGCAGTGATATAGGAACAATGTTCAGGAGGGTCCCCTCTCCTGGGGCATGATGAGGGGGTCAGGGTGGGGAAGAGGTCTTCAAATATGACCATGAACCAGGGAAAAACGTCTCAACTCCACATCTGCCTCCAATAACATGGCATGGAAGGGTTTCACAATTGCTCTCATCTCTCTCCTCCTATTTTCCCTCTTAATTGTGAATATAATATAACATCCAGAAAAATGCTTTAAACATAAGTGCTCAGGGACTTCCCTGGTGATCCAGTGATTAAGACTAAAGGCTTCCACTGCAGGGGGCACAGACTCTATCTCTGGTTGGCTAACTAAGATCCCACATGCTACATGGCCAAAAAATAACCTCAAAACAAACAAAAAACTATAAGCGTTCAACACCAGCCAGACGCATCCCAGCAGTCCCTCCTCCCTCCCTGGATTTCTGGTCCCCCTTCCCTGGATTTCTGCCCCTGGCATTCCCAGGAAGCACTTCCTGAAATGGTTTTATGGTTGACCAGGCATTCTTATGTCCAGTGAGGACAGCTACACAGCTTAGTCTCCAGCACACTTTGAATAAACGTGGCAAAAGCAGTCTTGGTCCTGATCTGAGGAGGAAGGGTCTAGTCTTTCACCAAGTACGATGCTACCTGTGGGTGATTCACAGATGCCCTTATTGGGTGGAGGATATTTCCTTCTGTTTCTTAGCTTTGTGAGTAATTTTTATCATGAACGGGTGTTGGATTTTGGCAAATGAGTTTTTAATAATTTTCTTTCTTTATTTTTTGGCTGTGCTAGGTCTTCATTGCTGCGAGGGCTTTTCTCTAGTTGCAGCAAGCCAGGACTACTGTTTGTTGCTGTGCTGGGGCTTGTCATTATGGTGTCTTCCCTTGTTTCAGAGCACGGGCTCTAGAGCACAGGGTCAGTAGCTGTGCGCACCTTAGTTGCCCTGAGGAATGTGAGATCTTCCCAGACCAGTGACTGAACCTATGTACCCCGCACTGACAGGCAGATTCTTAACCACTGAGCCCTCAGGGAAGCCCCATCTATTTCTTTTTACGTCAGTTTTGGTAACTAGTATCTTTCTAGGAGTTGGTTGATTTCATCTAAGTTTTCTAACTTGCTGACATAGAGCTGTTCATAGTGTTCCTTTATGATCCTTTTTATTTCCATAAAGTTGGTAGTAATGTCCTCTCTTTCCTTTCTGATTCTAGTAATTTAAATCTTCTCTCTTTTTTTTTAGTCAATCTAGTTAAAGGTTTGTCAATTTTGTTGAACTTTTCAAAGAACCAGCTTTTGGTTTCACTGAATTTTCTATTATTTTTAGATTCTCTGTTTCACTAATTTCTGTTGTAATCTTTATTATTTTTTTCCTTCTGCCTTGTTAAGATTTATTTCGCTCCTTTCTTCCCCCAGTGTTTTTAGCTGGAAGATTAGATGTTAAATTATTGATTTGGAGGTTTTTCCTCTTTCTTTTTTTTTTGGCCTCATGGCATGTGGGATCTAATTCTCCAACCAGGGATAGAACCTGTGCCTCCTGCATTGGAAGCACAGAATCTTAACCACTGTACCACCAGGGAAATCCCTCTCTTAATGTAGGCATTTAAAGCTATAAATTTCTCCCTAAGCACTGCTTAAGCTGAATCCTATTAGTTTCTGAACTGCTATTAGACATATTTTGGACATCCTGGACTGACACCACACAACTCTTAACTGTCTCATATTTTTCATCTTTTTGCCCTAGTCTGGGGAGTTTCCTTGACTCTGTTTTCCAGTCCTTTTCCTGATTTTTTGTATGACAATCACATTTTTAATCTCTCTGAACTTTTTCTTGGTCCTTGACTTTTCCTTTTTCTGGCTACCTGTTCTTGTTTTGTGAATGCAGTACCTCCTCAAACACCTCTGAGATATTAACTATGATTTCTAAGTTCTGCTCATTGCCTTTATTATCTGCCTTCCTAGGATGGCTCTTACTTGGTTATCTGGGTCCTTCTCTTTTGTGGTGACTATTTCTCTCAGTTGCCAGTTTGCACATCCGAGACTGAGGTGTTTGGACAGCCAGCAAGGCTTCCCCTGTGGTCTAGAGCTGTTTCCTCAGCAGGCCTCACCCCTTCCTGGGAAGGCTGGCTCTGGCTCCGTCCAAAGAGTGACTCATCACAGCCTTCAGTGGAGGGGGCTGGGCCTTTTCACCCCAGAGACCTGGCCAGTGATACCCCAGGGTCACTTACAAGCCCAAACCGGACAATGCCAGCCTTCTGGTGGAGCTTCCAAGCAAGCGGAGTGCTCACCCTGAGGCTCTGTGGTCTGTCCCTCCACCATCATTCCCCTTCCCTGCAGGAAAGCCCCCAGACGGTCCTGTTCATCAATTGCAAACTGAGCTTGCAGCCTCCCCAGGTGGTGAGGAGCCTAGCACCTCTACCCAGGCTGCCTCCTGCACATGGGCTGAGCTGCAGTCTCCTCTGCCTTGGCTTACAAATCTATACAGTCATGCCTGTCTTTATTTTCTGAAAGTATGTCAGGCAGGAGCCCACCGTTACTCACCTGTGCCCCTCACCCATCCCTTGGGTCTGCTTGGAATGGTGCTCAGTTGCCATTTCCAAGGGGTTGGAGAGGGGAGGAGAGTAGAAGGGTGCTCCGTCTGCCCCTGGACACCTGAGCTGGTTTCCTTCTCTTGTGTGCCTGTAAGTCCCAGAGTTGGACCATAAAGAAGGCTGAGCGCCAAAGAAATGATGCTTTTGAACTGTGGTGTTGGAGAAGACTCTTGAGAGTCCCTTGGACTGCAAGGAGATCAAACCAGTCAATCCTAAAGGAAATCAGTCTTGAATATTCATTGGAAGGACTGATGCTGAAGCTGAAGCTCCAATACTTTGGCCACCTGATGCGAAGAGCCAACTCATTGGAATAGACCCTGATGTTGACAAAGATTGAGGGCAGGAGGAGAAGCAGATGACAGAGGACAAGATAATTGGATGGCATCATCAACTCCACAGACAAGAGTTTGAGCAAACTCTGGGAGACAGTGAAAGACAGGGAAGCCTGGGGTGCTGCAGTCCATGGGGTCACAGGGAGTTGGACACAACTGAGTGACTGAACAAGTCACAGACACACACCATTGTCACCGCAGTCATGGTAACATGGCCACATGTAGGAGGCCTCGTCCCTGACAAGACCAGGGTCATCCCTAAGTAAACTGCCTGAGCTTAGCTATGGTGCTCCTGTGCAGTGAAATCACTTGTAATCACTGGCTGATTTTTCTCATGAGAAATGTAATTCAAGCTGTGGTACATATACACAATGGAGTATTACTCAGCCATTAAAAAAGAATATATTTGAATCAGTTCTAATGAGGTGGATGAAACTGGAGCCTATTATACAGAGTGAAGTAAGCCAGAAAGAAAAACACCAATACAGTATAGTAATGCATATATATGGAATTTAGAAAGACGGTAATGATAACCCTGTATGCGAGACAGCAAAAGAGACACAGATGTATAGAACAGTCTTTTGGACTCTGGGAGAGGGAGAGGGTGGGATGATTTGAGAGGATGGCATTGAAACATGTATAATATCATATAAGAAACGAATTGCCAGTCCAGGTTCAATGCAGGATACAGGATGCTTGGGGCTGGTGCACTAGGATGACCCAGAGGGATGGTACGGGGAGGGAGGAGGGAGGGGGGTTCAGGATGGGGAACACGTGTACACCCGTGGTGGATTCATGTTGATGTATGGCAAAACCAATACAATATTGTAAAGTAAAAAAAAAAAAAGCCCTAAACAGAATATCAGCCAGTCCATCTATATATAAAAAGAATAATATGTCACTGCTAATTTGGGTTAATTCCAGGAATGCACAATTGGTTTAACATTAAACAATCAACCAATGCAAAAAAAAAAAGAAATATAATTCTCTCTAAAACCTCTGAGAGTGGTATAGCAGCTAGGACTGTCTTCAGCTGTGAGTGAAAGATATCCCAAAACAACAGTGACTTAAACAAGACACCAGTTTCTCCATGTGTGAGAAGGAATGTCTGTTAAGGAGGGTGCAGCATATTGAGGCTCTGGCTCCACCGCTCCCAGGCTCACCTACGTGCAGCTTTCATTCCTAGGATTATCTCATGGCCCAAGGTGACTGCTTCAGCTCCAGCCATCATATTGACATTCTAGCAGCAGAAGGATAAAAAGGGAGGAAGGACTTGCCCTATCCTTTTAAAACTACTTCCTGGAAAATAAAATTGAATTAAATTAAAAAGAAAAAACACCCAATTCCTGGAATGGAAGTTATTCTTGGTGATGCCACTCATACCCCATTGGTCAGAATTGGTTCAGATAGCCATCTATCACTCTCAAAATCAAGGGTCCCATTAAGGAAAGAGTAGATACAGTGGGGCCCACTGAGGGAGCCCAAGTAGACGACATATCGCCACCCTGAGTTTACTCTTCCAGTGGCCTGCATGCCCCGGGCACTTGGGAAGACAGCCAGTCCACGTCCGTAGCTCAGATGGCCCAGTCACTCCCTACCTCTTTTTGCTATGGTCTGAGCATCCTGTCCCCACCAGATTCACATGTTGGAATCTGTACACTCAGTGTGATGGTTTATTGGTGGGTGCTTAGGTCGTGAAGACCTCATCAGTGGGTTTAGAGATTACTCATTAGAGATTATAAGAGACGTAGAGCTCCTTAGACTGTCCCCTCTGCCTTTGTGAGGGCACGATGAGAAGTCTGCCACCCAGAAGAAGGCCCTCACCCAACCCTATAGGCACTTCAATCTCAGACTTCCAGCCTCCAGACAGTGAGAAGTGTATTTCTATTGTTCATAAACCACCCAGTCTGTGCTTTGTTACAGCAGCTGGAAAGCATGATGACACCCTTTCTGGGCCTGTCATTCTCTATCTAGAGACAAGAATTCTGGGGCCAGGGTCTTCCCTGGTGGCTCAGTGGTAAAGAATCCACCTGCTAATGCAGGAGACATGGGTGTGTTCAATCCTGGATCCAGGAAGATCACACACAATGCAGAGCAAGTAAGCCCAGGTGCCACAACTACTGAGCCTGTGGTCTAGAGCCCAGGAACCACAACTACTGAGGCCCATGTGATCTAGAACCCACGCTCTGCAACAAGAGAAGCCCACACACCACAACCAGAGAGTAGCCCTAGATCTCAGCAATTAGAGAAAAGCCTGCACAACAATGAAGACCCAGCCCAACCAAAATACATAAATTAATTAAAAAAAAATTATTATAGGGCCAGAGTTAATGAGCCATCACTTGCCAGGCACCAGGTTTCATTGCAGCCTTTGAAGCTTTGAAGACATTACCAAGCCTGGAGTGGAGGTTCTCCCCCAGGGTGGTTCCCAGCAGAAGAAGCCCTCAGAGAATCAGGGACTTCTGTGTCCCCAGACGTCACGGGGGCCAGGGGAGGCCATCCGGTGGAGTTGACGACAGTGCTGTGCAGAGAAAGTAAATGGAAAACCACCCACCCTTCCTCCCTTCCTGGGGCCTGGGCCCTGTGTGTTGGTTCTGGTGGAAGGAGCTGGGCTTGCAAGAGTCCCCAAGAAAGAAAGGATGGGTCACGGGGATGCTGGCCCGACCCCTCAGTGCAAGATTTTTCCACAGCAGCTTCCCCACATTTCCCGTCCCTTGTTTGGATGAGGCCCTGTCAATGCTGTGGGCTGGGCCAGAGCGTTTCTTCCTTCCCTGGGAGGCCTGCCCTGCAGAGAATTCCAGATAACAAGCTGTCTAGTGTCTGCTTCCCCAGCTCCACCCTGGGCTTCCTGCTGTGGGGGGTACAGCTCCCATCCCAGGCTGGTTGTCTGGAACATGTGCTTGCTGGCTGGGGGAGGGAAGCACTGGGTCCTGCTGGCTTTGAGCTCAGCCCCCTCCACCGCCCACTACCCCCCACCTCCCCACTGAGCCTTTCCGCCGCTGACTGAAACTGCCTTTCCAGGGCCTTTGTTATCTGTGGCTGCCTAGGGGAACCTGGGCCCACAATGTCTGCCCAGCATCTCTGTACCACTTGCCTGGCAGCTCAGACAGTAAAGAATCTGCCTGCAATGTAGGAGACCCAGGTTTGATCCCTGGGTTGGGAAGATCCCCTGGGGAAGGAAATGACAACCCACTCCAGTATTCTCGCCTAGAGAATCCCGTGAACAGGGGAGCCTGAAGAGCTACAGTTCATGGGGTCACAAACAGTCGGACATGGCTGAAACGACTTAGCACGCATGCACAGGACTGTCCCAGAGGCATGTGAGGCAGTCAACTCTTCAGAAGATTCAGTCCCAAGCCCAAGGTCCCCTCTCACGTGCCAAGCAAGATGATTGGCCAGAGACAACCCAGACCCTAACCCCATCACCATAAAATTTAAGACTGGGAGGCACATGGCAGAGCAGTCCTCCTGGGTTCTCTTAACCTCCTTCTTTCTGCCCAGGAGGCTCTTTACAATAAAGTCTCTTGCTTTTTCAGCATGTGTATCTCCTCGGACAATTCATTTCCAAGTGTTAGACAACAGCCTACTCTTGAGCCCTGGAAGGGGTCCCCCTTCCTACAACAAATTTAATTCCCTCCTGACATCATCTACCAGGAGAGAGCACCAGATGCCACAGGTTAGGGGTTCAGTACTGCAAGACAGCCCCTACTTCAGACAGTCCCAAGCCCAGGTAGTCACCTGTGCTTCTGACCAACTAGCTATAAATTGGAGGGTCTCGAAACCTGCTTTTCAGGTTCAATTAATTTGCTACAGCTGCTCACAGAATTCAGAGGAACACTGATTTACAAGCACTAGTTCAATGTAAATGGCGTTTAAAGGACACAGGTGAGGAGGTACATTGGGGGAGGCCTGGAGGGGTCCAAAAGCCAGTGTTTCTGTCCCTGTGGAGCTGGGCTGCATCACACCCCAACAGGTGGACATGCTCACTCACCCTGAAGCTCATCCCATCTCCTCGTTAAAGAGTTTTTATAGAGCTTAATCTGAGCCCCAACCCCCTTCCCAGGCTTTCCTGATAGCTCAATTGGTAAAGAATCCGCCTGCAGTGCAGGAGACCCCGATTCGATTCCTGGGTTGGGAAGATCCCCTGGAGAAGGAACAGGCTACCCACTCCAGTATTCTTGGGCTTCCCTTGCGGCTCAGCTCGTAAAGAATCTGCATGCAATGAGGGAGACCTGGGTTCGATCTCTGGGTTGGGAAGATCCCCTGGAGAAGGGAACAGCTACCCACTCCAGTATTCTGGCCTGGACAATTCCATGGATTGTATAGTCCATGGGGTCACAAAGAGTCGGACATGACTGAATGACTTTCACTAAACCTCTTCCCAGGGGTCAGCGGGTGGGGCTGCAAGTTCCAAGTAACCAAGAGGTTATTCTTGGTTTTGATGCTGACCGCATCCTCAGTCACCCCATTAGCATAAATTCACCTGGGCTCCAAGGGCTCCTGATGAAGAACAGAAGACACTCACCACTCAGGACATTCCAAAGGTTTAGGAGCTCTGCCGGGCCCTGGGTGAGATTACATACATGTCCTCTCCTTTTTTCATTATTCTTATGATTATTATCATTGGAGTAAAATTGCTTTACCATGTGGTGTTAGTTTCTGCTGTACAACAACATGAGTCAGATATATGTATACATACATGCCCTCCCTCTTGAGCCTCCCTCCCATTTCCCTGGTGGCCCAGTGGTAAAGAATCCGCCTGCCAATGCAGGAGACGTGGGTTCGATCCCTGAGTCGGGAAGATCCCCTGGAGATGGAAATAGCAACCCACTCCAGTATTCTTAACTGGGAAATCCCATGGACAGAGGAGCCTGGCATGCCTTTGTCAATGGGGTCACAAAAGAGTCGGATACGACTTAGTAACTAAATAACAATAACACACATAGATGATAATGCTGTTTCCAACTTTCTTCTTCCCACTCCCCACCCACCATCATCCCACCCTCTGTGTTATACAGCAGCTTCCCACTACTTATTTTACACATGGTGGTGTATATATGTCAATGCTATTCTCCAAGTTTATCTGACAGTCCCCTCCCTGCCCATGTTCACATGTCCATTTTCTATGTCTGCATCCCTATTTCTGTTTTACAAATAGGTTCATCAGTACCATTTTTCTAGATTCCACATATATGGGTTAAATATACATTATTTGTTTTTCTCTTTCTGACTTAACTTCCCTCCGTATGATAGTCTCTAAGTCCATCTACAGAGACTAAGTCAGGAATCTCTACAAATGACCCAGTTTTGATCCTTTTTTATGGTCAAGTAATAGTCCATTGTATGTATACACCACATCTTAAACTGTGGAAAATTCTGAAAGAGATGGGAATACCAGATCACCTGACCTGCCTCTTGAGAAACCTATATGCAGGTCAGGGAGCAACAGTTAGAACTGGACATGGAAAAACAGACTGGTTCCAAATAGGAAAAGGAGTACGTCAAGGATGTATATTGTCACCCTGCTTATTTAACTTACATGCAGAGTACATCATGAGAAACGCTGGGCTGGAAGAAGCACAAGCTGGAATCAAGATTGCTGGGAGAAATATCAATAACCTCAGATATGCAGATGACACCACCCTTATGGCAGAAAGTGAAGAGGAACTAAAAAGTCTCTTGATGAAAGTGAAAGAGGAGAGTGAAAAAGTTGACTTGAAGCTCAACATTCAGAAAACTAAGATCATGGCATCCGGTCCCATCACTTCATGGGAAATAGATGGGGAAACAGTGGAAACAGTGTCAGACCTTATTTTTGGGGGCTCCAAAATCACTGCAGATGGTGATTGCAGCCATGAAATTAAAAGATGCTTACTCCTTGGAAGAAAAGTTATGACCAACCTAGAGAGCATATTCAAAAGCAGAGACATTACTTTGCCAACTAAGGTCCATCTAGTCAAGGCTATGGTTTCTCCAGTGGTCATGTATGGATGTGAGAGTTGGACAGTGAAGAAAGCTGAGCGCTGAAGAATTGATGCTTTTGAACTATGGTGTTGAAGAAGACTCTTGAGAGTCCCTTGGACTGCAAGGAGATCCAACCAGTCCATCCTAAAGGAGATCAGTCCTGGGTGTTCATTGGAAGGACTGATGCTGAAGCTGAAACTCCAATATTTTGGCCACCTCATGTGAAGAGTTGACTCACTGGAAAAGACTCTGATGCTGGGAGGGATTGGAGGCAGGAGGAGAAAGGGATGACAGAGGATGAGATGGCTGGATGTCATCACCGATTTGATGGACATGAGTTTGAGTGAATTCTGGGAGTTGGTGATGGACAGGGAGGCCTGGTGTGCTGCAATTCATGGGGTCGCAAAGATTCGGACACAACTGAGTGACTGAACTGAACTGAACCCTAAGACCAGATACATTTCTTCCTAGCCCATGGGCCTCGTCACCCTCTGCCCTCCTCTCACCAGCCTCATCAACCTCTGCAGCTTGCTTTTGCCCTTCTCTATTTGGAAACTCTGCCCAGGTATCTGATAGGCTCCTTAGCTCACCTGATCCAGGTCCTTATTTAAACATCACCTGTTGAGGGAGGCCTTCCTGACCAACCCCTTTATGGCTGCTGAGCCCCCTCCACTCAAGTCCCCTTCTCTTCATTATTGTTTTCTTTTCATCCTAATCACCACCTGACATGCCGGCTTAGAGGTTTACTGCCCCTTCCCCAATTAAAATACAAGCATGAAAGTGGAGGTGGGGGACTTTCCCAGTGGTCTAGTGGTTAAGACTTTTTACCTTCCAAGGCAGGGGGTGGGGTTTCAATCCCTGGCGGGAGCTAAGATCCTACATGCGTTGTGACCAAAAAAAACCCCCAAAAAACCATAAAACAGAAGCAATACT
This sequence comes from Budorcas taxicolor, assembly GCF_023091745.1. NCBI lineage: Eukaryota > Metazoa > Chordata > Mammalia > Artiodactyla > Bovidae > Budorcas > Budorcas taxicolor. The sequence continues at coordinate 482,598 of NC_068930.1, read as the reverse complement.
GTAATGAATTCAATAAAACCTTTAAAAATGGTTCATATTTTTTTTAAATCTTAAAATAAAAAAAAGTATGGGAGGAATTTAAAAAAAAATAGTGAAGGTGGCCCTCACTCCAGCGATGCTGGGAGAGAATGACTGTGAAGACATCCCTTTCCCAGTGAGAAACCCCAGGCATAGGGAGGGGAGGGTGGCCTGGGAGTAGGACCACCCCTGATAGGTACTGAGAACCACTTAAGCAGCCTGTGGGTCCAGGCCACACTGATGGATGCTTGGTGGTCTGAACCACCCTCTCCATGGGTAGCACAGTAGAACAAAGGGATCATGAAAGCTGTGAAGGTCATCCAGGAAAAGGCCCCTTGAGAGGACCAGACAGGGAGGTATGGGGCTCAGAGCCAGACTCTCAGCTCCTCCCTGCCTGGTGTGCCAGGACAGGCCAGGCCTGAGGCCCGATGATTCCCTGGGCCACAGGACCCTCCCTTCCAGTGGCTTGCGCCCCTGGGCCGTGCAGCAGGCACACCCCGCACATGCACACAGGTGAGCCACTCTGACTCAGAGCTCACCCCTGTCTGGCACCCAGCCCGTGGATGGCAGTTAGTCTTCAGCACCTTGGGCCAGGTCTGGGTATAAAGGCAGCAGGCCTGGGCCTGGACCCGGAGCAGCGGGTGTCCAGGACCTCCTGGGGCCAGCCCGGCACCAGCGTGGGCCGGTTCTCTGGTGGTTTGGCACATGGACTCCAGAAAATGCAGGGGAGCAGATACCTAGCCTGGTGAGCTTTCTTTCTCAGGAGGGGCTGGGCTGAGGGACCCCTTCCATTTCCAAAGGGAGCCCTGCTCCATCGGAGGGGGATTGGGTAAGCCAGGCGCCGGGGGGAGGGGGGCGGGGCTTGGCGCCACCTCCTCCAGGAAGGCTGGGAAGGGGAGGGAGCAGGGCTCTGCCCAGAACACACAAGATGCTCGGGGTAGGACTGGGGGTGGAGCTGTCTCCCTCAGCACCGTCTCCATGGAAACCTCTTTGCTGATGCAGGCAGGCCTGCCCAGTGGGGTGGATCAAAGAGCCCAGTGAGTGAGCATTTTGTAGGCATCTGGGCGGGCCCTGTGCTTCCCAGGCCTGGCTACAGGGCCCTTCTGCCCACGGGGGCATGTGTGGCTGCCCTGGGCAGGCGGGGAGATGGGCGCCATGGTGAGGTCTCTACCTCCTGACTTGTGGCTTCTAAAACTTGGGCTTTCTGCTTGGTCTCTCCAGTGTCTGAAGACTGCGGGCAACATATCTGACACTGTGACCCCAGGGCAAAGGTGGCTCAGAGGGTCCTGGGTGGGCCCTGGGGATGTGAGCAGCCCCCAGAGGCACTGGCCACTTGCTGCACAGCCCGTGGGCACTGGCCACTTCCTCCAAGGCCATTCCTGCACCGTTGTGGGAAGAGGGGAAGCCACCCTGAACACCTGCCCAGAACAGGCACTGGATGGGAGTCCAGGTGCTGGCTGAAGGGCTGGCCCCCACACCGGGCGGCTCCCCACTATCCATCCCACCTCCCCACCTGAGCAGACCAGAGCCAGAAGCTGGCTCTGAGTTACCCTCCGATTGTCATAGGTCCTCGCAGCCCAGTGCCCTGAAGCTTATTCCCTGGGGCTGGGCTCTCACACGCGTGGGGGCGGGAAGCCTGAAAAATAACATCATTACCGCCCCACCCGAACCTGGCCTGGTTAGTAGTGGGACCTGTCCAGGCAAAGGCCTTAGTCGAGCGGTCTGGCAAATTACCGGGTAGCTGTCGGAGCAGAGCCCAAGCGCAGACTTGCGTGCAGCAGGCTCCTTATTAGGCTAATTACGGCTCTGCGGGCCCCAAACGGCATGAAACGAAGACAATCTTGGCGCTAGCCAGGATGGCAGATTTAAGGTGGTGTTAGCCTTGGGAGGAATCTTGCCAAAGGCAGGAGGGAGACAGATAGAAGAGGGGGTGGGGACCCCAGGAGGGGTCTGCAGACCCCACACTGGTCCCCAAACTCGCCCCCCCCTTCCTCATCTGTCAAGTTCATCCCTCTGCGTGTATGAGGTGCCAAGAACCGGGTTTGGTCCCTAATAATGTTATTAAGAAAACTGGCTTCCAGCTGTACACAGATCAGTTCATTTAATCCTGGCAACGAACCCATAAACACGAACCCATAAAGATGAGGAGTCCGAGGCCTGGCGAGGTCGAGTGACTGCCTAGCTAGCTGTCAGAGCCGGGAACCCAGAAGCAGCGCCTGCCAGGAAGGGGAGCCAGGCCCAAGAACCTGCCAGAACCAGAACAGACAAACGAGTGGGATGTGGGATGTGGCCTAGAGCCGCCCCAGTGCCCCTCCCTGAAGGGCTGGGCCCCCAGGCTTGCGGCCTGCTGGACTTCTCAGCTCAGAAGCCAACGTGGAGTCCCGAGGGGAGCGGAGGCGCTGCGCCCCAGGCCTTGCTCATGGAGTCCCCGTGGGCGCCGTACAGCAGCAAGCTTGGCTCCTGTCTGGTAATTACGGTAATTAGGTAATTACGTCGGGCGTGGCCTGGGCCCAGCGCCAGGTGACCTACCTGTCCGCCAAGCACACCACTGCCCTAACCTGACCTCCAGGCCCTGGCCTCCCTCAACACTCTCCCCCACCCCAGGCACCTTCTCAATTTCGACTCCGTGGGAAATGACCTCGGGCTGTCTGGTCGCAGAGTCAAAGGCAAGACATGGACTGGAGGAATGAGGAGGCCCAGGGGGTTCACAAGATAGGGGTGGGGGTTGGAGGAAGGTTGACACTGGCTAAATAAGCTCAGGAGCCTGTTTTCTCACCTGCCAAGTGATGCTTTCAACACGGTCTTTTATTCATACCTGCACTCGGTGAACTTGGGTGAATATGTATTAGGCACTTACTCCCACAGTTTCAGCAAACCCCGGGAGATAGTGAAGAACAGGGAAGCCTGGCGTTCTGCAATCCATGGGGTTGCAAAGAGTCGGACTTGACTTGGCGACTGAGCAACAATAACAACAACTTACTCCTGTATCAGACGCTGCCCCAGGCACCCAGAAGCCATCTGCAGACACTTGGCAGGAGGCTGGGCTGCGCTTAGTCACTCCATCGTGTCTTTGAGACCCCGTGGACTGTAGCACACCAGGCTCCTCTGACCATGGGGGTTTTCCAGGCAAGAATACTGGAGTGGGTTGCCATGCCCTCCTCCAGGGTATCTTCCCAGCCCAGAGAGTTTGATCTCCTGGATTGTGGGAGGATTCTTTACTGTCTGAGCCTGAGGGAAGCCCAGGAATACTGGAGTGGGTAGCCTATCCCTTTTCCAGGGGATCTTCCCGACCCAGTAATCGAACCAGAGTCTCCTGCATTGCAGCAGGATTCTTTACCAGCTGAGCTACCAGGGAAGCCCAATGGGGGAGGCAGTGAACATCAAAGAGAGAAAAGAGAAGGGCGATGGCAGTGAGGAGAGAAGGAAAAGTAGATGCAGGGGACACCTTCAGACTGGATGAAAATGATCTAACTTTGTAGTGATGGTTACATGTGTCTGGGAATATACTAAAATCCAGTGAACTGTGTACATCAAATAGGTGAATTGTATGATATATAGATTATATCTCAATAAAGTTGTTATAGGAAAAAATGTACACCTAGAGAAATCTTGCTATCACTCGAATCCCCTCTGCCCACAGTCACATGACTTCTTTTTGCAAAAACTGATATACAAAAAAATTTTTAATATCCTCTACTTTCTTACACAAGTGGTAGTATCTTATAGGTACTATTTGACATTTTACCTTAAAAAAAAACATACACACACACACACACACAAAACTTAGACCCTCTAAGGCTAGCTATTCCCATCTGTGCCCTGTTTTTTTTTTTTTTAAATTGTTTATTTTTTTGGCCACACCGCAAGGCATATGGGGTCTTAGTTCCCTGACCAGGGATTGAACCTTCGCCCCCCTGCATTGGAAGGCAGCATCTTAGCCACTGGACCACTGGGGAAGTCCCTGTGCCCTGCTTTTTGATGAGTGCACATACTCCCTGGTGGGGGCGAACACCCAGGCTTGCCTGTGGCTTGATTCCCCAGGGAAGGTGCCCTGATCTGAGAGTGTACTCTCCCCACTGTGGCCACGGAACAGGCTTGCTCTCCTTTCAGCCATGCAGATGGTGTTTGTCCAAAGACAACTGTTTCTTCTCATTTGTAAACCGGCTATTGTGGGAATCAAGCTTGTTGGCACAGGTCAGGGGTGTAGAACAGTGTCTGGGACATAATGAACATGATTTGAGTGGGATTCCAGAGGGTAAAAGTAAAATGTTCGCTGCAAAGGAGCAAGAATCACAGTGGGACCAGACTTCCCATCAAAAGCACTGGGTGTAAGAAGATAGTATTTTGAACCCAGTTTTCAGTATAGGCAGATTTCAGAAAGACTGAGTGTTCAGACCCAACCACCACAGTAAATACTGCAATAAAGCGAGTCACATGAATTTGTGGATTTCCCAGTGTATATAAAATTTATATTTATACTTTAGGAAGTGCGCAATAGTATTGTCTAACATTGTACACACATAATTAAAAATTGTTTGTTGTTTAGTTGCTCAATCGTGTCCAACTCTGTGCAACCCTATGGACAGACTGTAGCCTGCCAGGATCCTCTGTCCATGGGATTTTCCCAGTAAGAATACTGCAGTGGGTTGACATTTCCTCTTCCATAATTAAAAATACTTTATTGCTAAAAAAAAATGCTGTCATCTGACAATGCAGCATTGCCACAGACCTTCAACTTGTGAAAATCAAAATATCTTTGAGATGCAATAAAACGAGGTCTGCTTGTACTCGGCCAAATTACCAGTCACGTATGTGGCAGAACGTCAGTATCGTCACACCTTCAAGGATTCAGAAACACCTTCAAAGGATTCACATCCTTTATTGGACAGTTACTAGAGGATGTTTTTCAGCAAAGCGATAAAGAAAACAGAAAAACATGGTATTTGGACTCCAAAATTACTGTCCTGGGGCAGGAAAGAAAGTCCCGGAGTTGACAGCTCAGCACAGCCAGGTAGGGGCGAGAGTAGGGAAAGGGCTGGGGAGGAGGTCTTAAAACTGAGGCTCAGGCCAAGGCACCTTTATTAGTTTGCTAACAAGAAGGAAGAAAGGCATTAAACACTACAGAGAGGGACTACCCTGGTGGTCCAGTGGTTAAGAATCTGCCTGCCAATGCAGGGGATATGAGTTTGATCCCTGGTTCAGGAAGATTCCACAAGCCACAGAGCAACTAAGCCTGTGCACCATAACTACTGAGCAGTAGCTCCCACTCTCAGAGAGTGAGACTGCATGAGCAACAAAGACCCAGCACAGCCCAAAATTAAGTAAAAAGTTAATTAAAAAAAATGAAAACTACAGAGAAAAACAGGTATACTACAAAATTAAGTTCCAGATACAAGGCAAACTAAAATGAGATATGATTTTTAACTACTGTTGGTGTGTAAAATGTGCTCACCCAATTTGCCCTGGGTGCTAAAAATATCTTCCTGGAATGGTCCAAGATGAGGATGACTGTAGGTTCACAGAGAAGACTCTGCCTTCATATCAGGAAGCCCATTAATCACAAAAACCTGAGGACAGATAAATGTTCCCCTGAGGCTTTAGGGAATAACCAACAAGATATTTAAAAACAGAAATTATATAAAAGGCTTATCCCTGGAGTGGTGAACTTTCCGGGGGAGGGTCAGGGGTGAGTGGGGAAGAGAGAAACATTTTATCACTACGTTTTGGGAGGGTATTCTTTGGTTGTTTAGGTGGCTCAGTGGTTAAGAATCTGCCTGCCAATGCAGGAGACACAGGAGATGTTAGATTTGATTGGTTGAGAAGATCCCCTGGAAAAGGGAATGGCAACCCACTCCAGCATTCTTGCCTGGGGAATCACATGGACAGAGGAACCTGGAGGGGTAGAGTCCATGGGCTCACAAAGTGTCAGACATGACAGCATTCATGCACATGCGTGAGTGCATACACACACACATGCACATTTGGTTATTTAATCTTGTTCATATGTATTACTTTGATTAAAATTCATAACTGTTAAATAGGAAAGCTATGATCACATGACTCCCAAAGTTCACCATGCCATGATCCACAGAGTAAATACATTTTGCTGTTTTACTTTGTAAAGCATTTTCACTGGCACTTTTGCAATTAGTTTTATAGCCCATGTGTAAGGAGCATGCATCCTGTATACCCTATTGTATACGAGAAGGGGAAAAAAGACCAGTTTCAAATATTTACCTAACAGCACAGTGCCAGAGGGGCTGGGGGTGGGGTGGGTGAAGAAGAAGAATAATGATAAGTATAACAGCTCCCCCCACCCCCCAGGTGGATGCTTCAAGGTACCAGAGCAGGTAACAGGACCCCTTCCTGACCTCAGGGCCGCATCTCCCATAGTTTCATATCAATGAATCTTTCTTTTGTTTCTGAGGATCCCAGTGCCTGCCTCCTTTTCTCACAGTTTTATTTTTACTTTTGGTCACTGCTTATGGCTTGTGTCCCAGCCAGTGGCTATGCTCCCGGTGCCAGACCCCCTGGTAGCACCCATATTTCAGGAGCAGAGCTCCTCCTGGAACAGGCACAGCCTGTTGACCTGCTGGAGGAGCCCAAATGACACACATGGGCCCCATCCGTGGACAATGTAAAATTGTCCAACATTTCACACCTGAAGCAAATATGGAGAAGCTGACAACCCCAGAGCTCCCACCACCCAGCTCAACTCCTAAATACATGCTGTGTTGAAGGTACTCGTGAAAGCCCTTTGGGCCCTTCTAAGCCACCTGAGCCTGCTCTCCCCACGTCCTCTGGACTCCAGGATATGGGTACCAATGCTGATGCTCGAGGAACAGGGTCATGGCTTCAGGTGCTCTCCAGATTTCACAAGTTGGCCGCTACAGCAGTCTTCCAGTTTGCAGCTCGCCTTCTTTGTGCAGCAGTGTTTTCGGATATCATAAGGTTAATGTCCTTGATTCTGCATTGGTCACAGCACAGATGCGCAGACAGCCAGTGGACGTGTCCCTCCTTATGTGGATGCATGAGGGGGCCTTTGAGTGTGTCCAAATTTTGCTCTCCTGGAAGGCACTGCTATGAAAGCTGGTGGACATCTCCTGGCGGTGGAGTAGGTGCTCCCAAGTTAGCTTGGGCAAGTTTTTAGCCACACAAAACTGCTATTGAAATATTTTTAATTATGGTTTTAATTGGAGGATAATTGCTTTATAATATCCTATTAGTTTCTGCCATACATCAACACGAATCAGCCATCGGTATTTATATGTCTTTCATTCTAAACATCAGTTCAGTTCAGTTCAGTCGCTCAGTTGTGTCAGACTCTTTGAGACCCCATGAATCGCAGCATGCCAGGCCTCCCTGTCCATCACCAACTCCCGGAGTCTATCCAAACCCATGTCCATCGAGTCAGTGATGTCATCCAGCCATCTCATCCTCTGGCATCCCCTTCTCCTCCTGCCCCCAATCCCTCCCAGCATCAGAGTCTTCTCCAATGAGTCAACTCTTCACATGAGGTGGCCAAAGTACTGGAGTTTCAGCTTCAACATCAGTCCTTCCAATGAACACCCAGGACTGATCTCCTTTAGGATGGACTGGTTGGATCTCCTTGCAGTCAAAGGGACTCTCAAGAGTCTTCTCCAACACCACAGTTCAAACGTATCAATTCTTTGGCACTCAGCTTTCTTCACCATCCAACTCTCACATTCATACATGACCACAAGAAAAACCATAGCCTTGACTAGACGGACCTTAGTTGGCAAAGTAATGTCTCTGCTTTTGAATATGCTATCTAGGTTGGTCATAACTTTTCTTCCAAGGAGTAAGCGTCTTTTAATTTCATGGCTGCAATCACCATCTGCAGTGATTTTGGAGCCCCCAAAAATAAGGTCTGACACTGTTTCCACTGTTTCCCCATCTATTTCCCATGAAGTGATGGGACCGGATGCCATGATCTTAGTTTTCTGAATGTTGAGCTTCAAGTCAACTTTTTCACTCTCCTCTTTCACTTTCATCAAGAGACTTTTTAGTTCCTCTTCACTTTCTGCCATAAGGGTGGTGTCATCTGCATATCTGAGGTTATTGATATTTCTCCCAGCAATCTTGATGCCGGCTTGTGCTTCTTCCAGCCCAGCGTTTCTCATGATGTACTCTGCATGTAAGTTAAATAAGCAGGGTGACAATATACATCCTTGACATACTCCTTTTCCTATTTGGAACCAGTCTGTTGTTCCATGTCCAGTTCTAACTGTTGCTTCCTGACTTGCATATAGGTTTCTCAAGAGACAGGTCAGATGGCCTGGTATTCCCATCTCTTTCAGAATTTTCCACAGTTTATTGTGATCCACACAGTCAAAGGCTTTGGCAGTCAATAAAGCAGCAATAGATGTTTTTCTGGCACTCTCTTGCTTATTCGATGATCCAGCAGATGTTGGCAATTTGATCTCTGGTTCCTCTGCCTTTTCTAAAACCAGCTTGAACGTCTGGAAGTTCACAGTTCACGTATTGCTGAAGCCTGGTTTGGAGAATTTTGAGCATTACTTTACTAGCATGTGAGATAAGTGCAATTGTGTAGTAGTTTGAGCCTTCTTTGGCATTGCCTTTCTTTGGGATTGGAATGAAAACTGACCTTTTCCAGTCCTGTGGCCACTGCCGAGTTTTCCAAATTTGCTGGCATATTGAGTGCAGCACTTTCACAGCATCATCTTTCGGGATTTGAAATAGCTCAACTGGAATGCCATCACCTCCACTAGCTTTGTTTGTAGTGATGCTTTCTAAGGCCCTCTTGACTTCACATTCCAGGATGTCTGGCTCCAGGTGAGTGATCACACCATCGTGATTATCTGGGTTGTGAAGATCTTTTTTGTACAGTTCTTCTGTGTATTCTTGCCACCTCTTCTTAATATCTTCTGCTTCTGTTAGGTCCATACCATTTCTATCCTTTATCAAACCCATCTTTGCATGAAATGTTCCCTTGGTATCTCTAATTTTCTTGAAGAAAAGAAAATTTTCTGACAGAATGCGGTCCACTGGAGAAGGGAATGGCAAACCACTTCAGTATTCTTGCCTTGAGAACCCCATGAACAGTGTGAAAAGGCAAAAAGATAGGACACTGAAAGATGAACTCCGCAGGTTGGTAGCCCAATATACTACTAGGGATCAGTGGAGAAATAACTCCAGAAAGAATGAAGGGCTGGAGCTAAAGCAAAAACAATACCCAGTTGTGGATGTGACTGGTGATAGAAGCAAGGTCCGATGCTATAAAGAGCAGTATTGCATAGGAACCTGGAATGTTAGGTCCATGAATCAAGGCAAACTGGAAGTGGTCAAACGAGATGGCAAGAGTGAACTTAGACATTCTAGGAATCAGTGAACTAAGATGGACTGGAATGGGTGAATTTAACAAAGATGACCATTATATCTACTACTGTGGGCTGGAATCCCTTAGAAGAAATGGAGTAGCCATCATGGTCAACAAAAGAGTCTGAAATGCAGTACTGGATGCAATCTCAAAAATGACAGAATGATCTCTGTTTGTTTCCAAGGCAAACCATTCAATATCATGGTAATCCAAGCCTATGCCCCAACCAGTAACACTGAAGAAGCTGAAGTTGAACTGTTCTATGAAGACCTACAAGACCTTTTAGAACTAACACATAAAAAAGATGTCCTTTTCATTATAGGGGACTGGAATGCAAAAGTAGGTAGTCAGGAAACACCTGGAATAACAGGCAAATTTGGCTTTGGAACATAGAATGAAGCAGGACAAAGGCTAATAGAGTTTTGCCAAGAGAACCCACTGGTCATAGCAAACACCCTCTTCCAACAATACAAGAGAAGACTCTACACATGGACATCACCAGATGGTCAACACTGAAATCAGATTGATTATATTCTTTGCAGCCAAAGATGGAGAAGGTCTATACAGTCAGCAAAAACAAGACCAGGAGCTGACTGTGGCTCAGATCATGAGCTCCTTGTTGCCAAATTCAGACTTAAACTGAAGAAAGTAGGGAAAACCACTAGACCATTCAGGTATGACCTAAATCAAATCCCTTATGATTATACAGTGGAAGTGAGAAATAGATTTAAGGGACTAGATCTGATAGACAGAGTGCCTGGTGAACTACGGATGGAGGTTCATGACATTGTACAGGAGACAGGGATCAAGACCATCCCCATGGAAAAGAAATGCAAAAAAGCAAAATGGCTGTCTGAGGAGGCCTTACAAACAGCTGTGAAAAGAAGAGAAAGGAAAAGCAAAGGAGAAAAGGAAAGATATTTCCATCTGAATACAGAGTTCCAAAGAATAGCAAGGAGATAAGAAAGCCTTCCTCAGTGATCAATACAAAGAAATAGAGGAAAACAACAGAATTGGAAAGACTAGAGATCTCTCCAAACATTATACCTGAGTAGTTTCGAAATTTAGAGAATTAGCCAAATAAGTAAGCAAAAGTAACCTATGCTTTCCAGTACTTAAAGATAGCAAATGCTTGAGCTTTTTCTTTTACGAGTATTTTTTTTCTGTGATTATAAATATTTAATCACAATTACATAGCTATAAAAAACATTAAAAAAAAAATGTGGGTACTTCCCTGATGGTCCAAGAGCTAAGACTCTGCTTTCACTGTTGGGGTCTAGGTTCAGTCTCTGGTTGGGGAACTAAGATCCCACAAGCTACATGGCATGGCCAAAAAGAAAAATGTGATTGTACGTTGCATGTTGCTTTATAACCTGCCTTTTGACTTAATAATATAGTGGATATGGAACATACTGGATGTTACATGGTTTGTTTAACTACCCCTATTCCTATTTATGCTATTTAAAACGTTTTGGTAATTTTAACAAATAACTTTAACTTTTTTATTATTTAACATTTGCTGCGTTCATAAGAGTATGTGTAGTAGAAGGGGCTTTCCTGGCAGTCCAGTGGTTAAGAATCTGCCCACCAATGCAGGGGATATCAGTGTGATCCCTAGTCCGGGAAGATCCCACACATCTTGGAGCAACTAAGCCTGTGCACTACAACTACTGAGCCTGTGCTCTAGATCCCATCCTCCACAAGAGAAGAGAAGAGGAGCCACGGCAATGAGAAGCCTGAGCACCACTGCTGGAGAGTAGCTCCTGCTCACCACAACTAGAGAAAGCCCATGTAGCAGTGAAGATTTATCACAGCCAAAAAAAAAAAAAAAAAAAAGGAATATATATATATATATATAATGGAAGTTTCGACCCCCCACCCCAGCGAGATCTCATCTCTGACACTTGCTGGGTGCGCCTCCCTACCCCGTGTCCCCCGCCACAGAGGATTTGGGGTGTGTGCTTCCACTGCCATCAAAGTGGAACACTAGCAGCTGTGTTCCCAAATGGAAAGTTCACAGAAGAAATCCCCCAGACCATGGCTTGGAGAGAGTGGCGGAGTCCTGGATGAGCCACCCTCCCAGATCTGGGTCCAGGCAGTTAACCCTCTGGAATGTGCTTATGGTTGCAAAGAGCAGGAGATGAATGGCCAGCATAAAAAATCTACAAATAATAAATACTGGAGGCTGTGTGGAGGAAAGGGAACCCTCCTACACTGTTGGTGGGAATGTAAATTGGTATAGCCACTATGTAGAGAAGTATGGAGGTTCCTCAAAAAACTAGAAATAGAGGCCATATGTCCCAGGAATCCCACTCGTGGGTATATAACTGGAGAAAACCATAATTCAAAAAGATACACATACCCCACCATTTATTGCAGCACTGTCTACAGTAGCCCAGGACATGGAAGCAACCTAAATGTCCCTCAGCAGAGGAATGGATAAAGAAGATGTGGCACATAAACAATGGACTATTACTCAGCCATAAAAAATGATTAAATAATGCCATTTGCAGCATCATGGATGGACCTAGAGACTGTCATCAAATGTTAAGTAAGTCAGACAGAGAAAGACAAATATATGCTATCATTTGTATGTGGAGTCTTAAAAAGTAGATCAAATGAACTTATTTATAAAATAGAATCAGAGTCACAGATGTAAAAAACAAACATGGTTATTAAAGGGGGGAGGGATAAATTAGGAGATTGGGATTGACATATATATAGTACTATACATCAGATGGGGCTTCCCAGGTGGTTCAGCAGGTAAATATGCCTGCCAATGCAGAAGATGCAGGACACTCGGGTTCGATCCCTGGGTCAGGAAGATCCCCTGGAATACGAAATGACAACCCACTTCACTATTCTTGCCTGGAGAATTCCATGGACAGAAGACCCTGGAGGGCTACAGTCCATGGGGTTGCAGAGTCAGACACGACTGAGGACTCATGCATTATATATAAAACAGATAACCAACAAGGACACACTGCATAGCACAGGGAACTATACTCAATACTTTGTAATGACCTATATGGAAAAGAATCTAAAACAGAGTGGATATATGTATATGTATAACTGAATCACTTTGCTGTATAGCAGAAACTAACAACATTGTAAAATAACTATACATCAATAAAAAATTAATAAAAAGGAAAGAAAGGAAGAGCAGGAGACAGACAGAGAGGGGAGTAGCTTATATCTATCAGGGCCAGAGTTTGATACTCATTTTCCCAGAGCAATAATGGATCACCAAGCGGCAGCCCTTGTGTGGCTGGTGTGTGTGCTGATGACTCTTCCTGGGAGGTCCAAGGAGAAGCCTATTGACTGTGTAAACCATATTGATAATTATTGCTGGTACTCACGCAGGACTCCTGTGGAATTCACAGATAGCTCGTTGCCACGTTGTATTAATAGGTGTCGGGAATGGAAGACACCCTGACCGGGGCAGGGGTAAAGGACTCACCTCAGGGGCCACTCACTCCTGTGGAGCTGCGTTCCTAAATGAGGGTGACCACGATGTAAAACTACAATGGTCCCCATGCTTCTCAGTCAACACCTGCTTTTCTCGGGGCCACTACTACAGGATCTCTGACCCTGGCTGTCACCAGGTCGATATGCTTTCCTCCTGGAAGGCCCTAGGAGTGGTGCTAATGGCAGAAAGTTCCCCAGAGGACAGAAGAGGCTTGACTGGGGAGCTGCTTGAGCCACTCATGTGCCTGGAATAAGTTGCACAGTCTAGCCTGCATCTCAAGGCCCTCTGCCTTGAGCCCAGCTCAGCAAAGGCCAGTCCACATCCCATCAGGATTGCCAAGGCCACGAGGAGATAGTTTTGGATTTTCTCCGAAATACAGTGTCCTCATTTTGCCTCCCGGTCAGGCTCCCCTGCAGAATCCAGATCCCTATCTGGCAGTCCTGGCAGGCTCTGCCTATGCTGGGAACCCCTCCCCCCGACAGTGGGCCACTGGCAGGCCAGTGCTAGGAGATGGGAAATGCTTGGCCAGCCTCTGTCCTCCCAGTCAACACTCCCTCCACCAGACAGCCCCCCCCACCCCCCCACTCAAAGACAGCTCTCTGGTCAACTCCCTGCACCAGAGATCCGCTGCAGGCCAGGCTGTCCAGGCTGTGTCCCCCCAGTATTTGGTTGGCTAAGATGGGTCTGTCCCAGTCTGGAGTGGCACATGCTGGTGGCTCCGCTGCGGTCACATTCTCGTTGACATCCTGTTAGCCTGCTGGTGCTAGAATTCTCACTCTGGTAACCAAGTCATTTTCCCAGTGCACACCTATATGCACTTTCCCCACACCCTCAGCACTGCACCTGACTGCCTTCAGTTTGAGCTTTTTACCTGATAAAAATGCAGAGGGAGCGGGACCCGGTGCTGAGGCCCCATCTGTACAGCCCCTTTCCCCATGGTTGATGTGCTGTGTTTGTGGACACAGGCTAGTACATTTGCTTTTCAAGCAACTGGGAAAACCTATTGGTTCCCCCTGACCTCTTGGGGGTCTCCAGGGATCCCAGGTTCCTGAGATGGGGGCTATCTGAATGCCAGGCCCTGCTTGGAAAGGACCGATGTCACAACCTATGGCTGCTTTTTTCCCATCGATATTTTTGAAGCTTTCAGGCTCTTAGCACACGATTGTTTATGGAAGTGGCTCCATCTTGCTTGCTGCTGTCTAGGGAGTTGTGAGCAACCAGGAACTATCTCTGTAAGGCACAACCACAGTCGTCTAGGGAACATGTTCCTTCCCACCGAGACTGGGCTCCAGACTTTTGTTTGAAAATGCGTGCATGTTTTCCTGACAGTTCAGTGTATGCAGGGGGCTTCCCTCCCCACCCCTCCTCCTCCTTTATGACACAGAAAACAAGCTCTCATCAGGAAATGCCTGGAGAGTGTGGATGGAGCTTTAGGAAAAGGCATCTTTGGTCACCTGCAAGGCCTTCCTTTGTTATTGCTACCGTTTGTTCACGGTTTGCATGTAGCCTATGGAGAACAAGAGGTGATCACGGAAAAACCCGTTCTGCATCTGCACCTGATGGGCTGTGACCGTGGGTTGGAAGCACAACTGCAGTCCAGGACCCTCCCCCATCCCTGCCTGGCACAGACCAGGCCTGCTGCAGGGAGCAGCTGGTCAGTTCATGACTGCAAATTCAAGTGGGCTCTGGCATCAACTGGACATCAGGGCTTCCCTGATAGCTGTTAGTAAAGAATTCGTCTACAATGCAGGAGACCCTGGTTCAATTCCTGGGTCAGGAAGATCCCCTGGAGAAGGGATAGGCTACCCCCTCCAGTACACTGGCATGGAAGATTCCATGGGGTCACCAAGAGTCGGACATGACTAAGTGACTTTCACAGGCATCAACAGACATCACCCTGCACCCCATATTCTGGGATCCCTGTCCCTGTGTCCATGGTCCTAGGTTGGCTCCCTCGGTGTACTTCAGGGTCGTCTTCCAGGCTGACCTAGGGGCCGAGCTGGCTGCATACAGAGCATTTTCTGGAACAAGCACTGCACCCTGCACAGGAACCTGCCTTCTCAGAGCTCCTGGGGACTGGATTGGTGAGGCTGAGCTTTCTGGGGTGTGCGCAAAGTGATGAGCCAAGGGCATCAGGGTAGTGGGCCACCAGAACAATTTGTGCTTGTTGTTCAGTCACTCAGTCATGTCTGACTCTTTGTGATGCCATGGATTGCAGCACACCAGGCTTCCCTGTCCTTGACCATCTCCCAGAGTTTGCTCAAATTAATGTCCATTGAGTTGGTGATGCCATCCAACCATCTCATCCTCTGTTGCCCTCTTCTTCTCTTGGCTTCAATCTTTCCCAGCGTTAGAGTCTTTTCCAATGAGTCGGCTCTTCGCATTAGGTAGCCAAAGTACTCGTCCCCTGCAAAGCCTTCTCCCTCTCCCCCATGTAAGGCCTGCCAGTTCTGAGCTGGTGTCTACCCCTTGGGCCAGTTATATCCAACTTCTTAAACTGGGCCATTTCAGTTCCCTCCCCTTCCAGGGCCTCGCCCATCAGAGAAGCAGTTCTGGCAAATAATGAATCATAAATTTTATTTCAAAATGTAAACGTCACTAAACATGCATACACGTTAAAACAATAAAATTTACAGTTTCGTTAATTTTTTTTTCTTTTTGCATAGGACATCATTACAATATAGAATCTATGCCTTACAAAATACATACAAAGTTTTATCCGAGCAAGCCAAGGCCAGATTGGGAACTGTACAACTGTAATACTTCACTGTAGTGATCCGGGAAAGACGAGACGTGGCCTTCGGAAGCATGGTGTGGTGCTGGTTAAAAAAAAAAAAACCAAACAAAACCAAAAGTTCCTACAGAAAAGTGTGCTCGATGGAAATGGTCTTGGACCCTTGGAGTCTACCATGGGGTTTGGCAAACAATCCCAGAGAAGCTCCATCAATGGCTTTGGGAAGAGGAGGCGCCGTCTGTGAAGTCTAGGGTGGCTGAGACCACTAGTGCACCCAGCACACAGAGACTCCCGGGCGGATTCCTGGCCTGTGGGAGCTATAAACGGCCCTGCCCCCAACAATGCACAGCTGCTAAGCTACCCTCCAGCCCTCACGGTCCTCAGTGCTTGGCACAAGGACTCTCCAAGGTGAGCCTCCTGCCCACAGGCCCAGAGACAGGCACCCTGACCCAGGACCCTGGGAGGTGGCCCCCTGCTCCAGGGATGGCAAGGTGGCCTGGGACAGGCAGTCCTGGGCTGAGTAGGGGAGACAGCCTTCACCCAGACCTCTGGTTGCCTGGCAGGCATTCGGCTTGGTTTCCAAACAAATATGTGCAGCAGCCTGTCATCATATCACCAGGAAGACATCCTGGAGCCCTGGGAGAAGGCTGTTCTTGCACCCCTCCCCCACCCCCCATGTCTCCTGTGTCCCCCACAGGGAATGCAAGGTGTTCAGGGCAGGGGAAGCAATTTGCTCTCCTTTGTCCCTCATAAAAGTAGTAAGGTTTTAAAGCTGCACGAGAAGGGGAGAGGCTGGGCGGGGCCAGGGGGCACACTGCAAGCCCCATATGGCAAGAAGGGTTCAGTAGAAACCAAGCACAGCCCTGGGCTCCTGCCTCCTACCACATCCAACTCTTCTAACTGATGAGACAGAGTAGCGGGCAGGAGGAAGGTCTTCTCCCTGAACGGTGTTCAGGCATTTATCAGTAGTAAGCTGGACGGTGCATCTGAGTTCTGATACAATTCTCTGGAATGTGTCTGGGACAAACCTTTGAAGCTCAAGTCTTGGAGTCAGGATAATCAGTTACAGGACCTGGCTTTCCCCAGGGCAATCCTGAATTCAAGAAAAGTCTCGGCCCATACCCTTGGTTTTAGCTTTGGAAGATATACGGTCACCAGAATTAAATGTGGGATCTTTGGACAGCAAAGATGTGGGTGACCTGCAGAGCATTTCTTACAGGCTGCAGTGTGACCAACCCATCAATCTTCAAACCCTTCAGCACTGAGTCTTTGAATGACTTTGTAAAAGGGTTAAGAAAATTAAAAAGAAGAGAAAGTGACAGCTGTTAGAAAAAAAAAATCAGGTAGCCTTGTAAACACAGCCGAAACCAGGAGCTGAGCATCAAGGGGATGCTATTGCTCAGGTCATGCTTCCCTGCTGGGTGGTCCTTCGCTCGCTGAACTCAAGGAGTGAGTCCCTTGGGGTGCTCTGACCCTGCAGCCACCTTAGTCCTGCTTCTGGCAAGAAAAGCGGCCTGATCTTCTGGGGACAGTGGGCTGGGGGGCAGGAGACTTGAATGGAGACCCTGCTTCTGCCACACTTCACTTGGACCCCAGAAAGCCACCAGCCTTGTCCGTATGTCCCAACAAACAGGCTGGGGGCCACTGGTGGCCTGCTGTCTGTCCCTGCCTCTAAGTTGCCTCCCACCCTGCCACCCCGGTCTAAGCTGTGACCAAGAGCGTGGGGAGATCTGGGGACCCCAGTGCTGCTGCTGAAGTGTGCACCTGGAGGCCGCACCCTGGCGAATCCTGCACCTGCCTGGATGCCTAGCCTCAGAGTAAAGGGGTCGCCCTGCACCTCAAGTGCGGTGCATGGGCTGCCGCAGGGTGCAAGGCAGACACCTGCAGGATCACATTCCCATCAAGGGCACCACTACAGCACCCCATGGCCTACTGTGGAAGGGGCTCATCTTTCTTCATGGCTATAGTACAGGGTAGGCGTTTAGCGTGCTGACAACCCTAATATGGCTGATGCTGAGGGCTTCCTTGTTTGGGACAAGGGCCAAACACCAGCCCCCAGGTTGAGCCCAAGGTCACTTGTAGGCCTTCTTGGAGGGGAACCTCGGGCAACCTTCATTTTGAGATCTCTGCCCCCTTGGCCGACAAGAGTCAGCACACAAAGGTTGGAGTTTTCACTACTGTTTTCTAGGAGTTGTCACACTGAAGCCAGCAAGCATGGCCATAAACCAGAAAAATGAAAGACCCTGAAACAGACCTGGGCCGGGAAGACATTCTACTTCTTAGAAAAAAAATGCAGGCTGTTCAGCAGGGTCCTCCACCCACCCCTACCATGGTGCAACCACTTCCCACGGGGGTCTGAGGGAAGGAGGCCCCGCACTCCCTCCTTCCACATGTGATGATGAGATGCTAGCAAAAGCCCAACTGAACCTAGCCTGAGATGCATGGATTTTCCCCACCCTTCAAGTGAGATGAATTTTAGCCTCAGATGAGCCAGTATGGCCTGCTGGCTGGAGCTCCAGGCCAAGTGCTCCGAGTGCCAGCCAGTTCTCTCCAGATGCCCGAAGGCAGAGAAGCAGCAGCCCGTGTCCTGAGCCAGGCCCACTTTGGAAGGTCCGCACCCTGCCATTAGACCAAAACTGCTTTGGGAACGAGGACACACTCATCTGCCAAAAATAGCCCGTGCCTGCATATTTCTGTTTTAAGGCAATGTTACCCTTCCATCTAGCAGACGGAACAGCCCTGGGTCACTTAGAGGAAAAATTAAATTAAGTGCTCTCTTTGGGAACAGCAAACGCCCACTTTCCCTCCCTCCCCCACCCCCCTCCCCCCTCCAAAACAAACCAGCTCTTCTTTTATTCCAAGATGACTGGGTTTAGAGTCCTTTCCCCTCTTCCTATGTGCAGAGAGACGTGGGCTCTGAAACCCTCTTTCCTCGGCAATGCCACAGCCAGGTCGCGAGAAGACACCAGGCTCCCGCAGGGCACGTGGCCCCCCTCCCTGACTTTGGGGACCGCGTGGGCAGTGAGCGCACCAAAGAACTTTGGAATAAAATTCCTGAACCTGGAATGTGAGTTCCTGAGACATGAAATGTATTCAGAGTGTGGCTTTCTCGGCCCCACACAGAAACGGCTTTGGGAGGGACCTCCAAGGGCCCTGCCGGCCTCACTTGGGGACTGGGCGTGAAAAGCTCTCACCCCTGGTGCTCAGGGCACTGCTCTGTTCAGGTGTCCAGCACATTCTGTTCTCTGTCCTGGACCAAATGCGAGCAGGGCTGTCACCCAGCCCCAACAGAGGCCAGGGTGGGGCCTCACCCCCATGCCGCTTCTGCCCGACTTCCATGCACAGCAAGAGCGATACACCTGCCCACCTCGTACCTGCCATGCTCTCAGAAGCCCCTATCACACCACTGACTGACCCCAGCTGACATAGCAGAGTTAGAAATGGGCACCTGGAGTGCAGAGGACGGCAGTTGCTAAAGACATGGGGCGCCCATGTACTCTGGAGCCGCCCAGGGCCCATGAGCACCAGCTGGGGCTGGGTCTCCGGGGCTCCTCCATGCTGTACCCCTCATTGTGATCGGGTGGGGGCAGAAGCAAGATGGCCACAACCAAGGCACTCTGGGCTCAGGGAAGCCCTGCTACGGCCCTCTGAGGTCCCAAGGGTCATTCCTCCTCATTGAAATGAACAGAGGTCTCTGCAAGATACCCCAAGTCCTTCCCAAACCCACACTCCTGCCCCAACACACACACACACATACACACACACACATACACACACTATCCTGGGGACTTGTATTTACAGGCCCTGACACCCTGGAGGAAGGCCAGGGAGGTGCCTGGGCGGGGGCTGCCCCAGCCCTCCACAGGGGAGCATGATGGAGCCTGCCTGACCCACCTGCCCGGGTCGGGGCTCCCGGAGAGATGTCCCCAGCTCTCTGCTCGGGAAGGCTGGCAATGGGGACCCTATACCCCAGTGCCCCAAGGCTGGGGGTGGGCTGGGGCCTCCCAGGTGGGAGGGGGAGACCAGGGAGGGAGGAGTCCAGGGGACACAGCTCACGGAGAAGGTGAGTGTTCACTGAGTCTCAGCTGGGGACACGGTGGGTCTGAAAAAAAGTACTTCCCACAACTTCTGTCCGGTGCTCCCCGGGGAGGAAAGAGAATGTATGTTCTCCGACTGCATTTCCCATAGCGTCCACCTTGCTACCCCCCAAAGTTCCAAGTCACAATGTTCCGGTCTCTTGCTACCGAACAGTCTCCGTGGAGTGCTACGCAAGGCCACCACAGGCCACACGCACAGAGCCCCGCTTTACCCACCGTGTCAAACAAAGGCGTCTCACGAGCAGGGTCAGTTGGGAAAAATGTAGGAACTGGTTGCACTGGTGACACCTTTGGACATCCTTGTAGGAGGCCAGTCAGAGGACGTGGTATAATAGTGGAAGGTCCTGGCGCCTTCTGCGGGGACACAGCATCGCAAAGCCGTGTGGACATCAGACGGTGCATTGGTCTGCCCAACCCAGGATTGCATCTCTGCTTCCAGCGCTTGAGAGGGACCTGGGCAGGGTCCCCGAGGTGAGAACTGCTCCCCTTGCCCATCACGGCTTGAGGTGTTCCTTGGAGACCTCTGCATTCTTAGCCCACTGCCGCTGGGGCCAGCCTGAGGCTGGGCAGGGGGCAGGAAGAGGGAGCCGTGGGCCCTGCTCAGGGGTCTGCCCTGAAAGCACAAGGCTGGTGACCACCGCTCCATCTGCCGCCCGTGGGGAGCTCCACCTGCACTGCTCCGCCCCCAGTGTGTGCCCACACCTTGAAGGAAACTCCAGAGTGGAAATCTATGTACAGAATAAGGCGGCAGGAAGGGGGCATCCTCACTGACCTCATGGAACATGTCCATCCCTGAGAAAGTCGGGGGGGGGGGGGGGGCGGGGCGGGCTCAACACCACTGAATCTCACCTGCGTGGGTATGTCTCTTGTGCAATTGTGGATGGTGTTTTTTGGAATTTTTTTCATTGTGGGTTTTTTTTTTGTTTTTGTTTTTTACAAATTTGACACCTGAGGTGAAGAAAATTGTTTTTTTTCTTGTTGTTGTTGTTGTCGTCGACTTCATAAAGTTCTCTTTTTTTCCCTCTCTTCTTATTACAAAAGGAAAAGACACGGAATCACGAGAAGTGAGAGCATCTGCTCATGGCTGTGGAAAGGAGGCGGGGCCTCAGGGCGTGGCGTGGCCTGGTGGGGGCGTGGCTTGCCACGGGCCCCGCCCCACGTGCAAGCGCTCAGGGCGAGCTGGCTGGGCTGATGGTGGGGCTGCTGGCGTCCGAGCGGCTGTAGTCGCTAAGCGAGCCGGTTCTCGAGCCCCCGCCGCGCCGCTGCAGCATCCCCGGGTGGAAGTTGGCGTGGCGGCGCGCGTGCTTGGTCAGGTGGTCGCTGCGCATGAAGCGCTTGTCGCAGATGGGGCAGCTGAACTTCTTTTCCCCCGTGTGTGTGCGGTAGTGCCGCGCCAGCTCGTCGGAGCGCGCGAACTTCTTGTTGCAGTCCTGCCAGCTGCAGGCGAAGGGGCGCTCTCCTGCGGGCGAGAGGGCTTAGGGTCAGTCTCAGCGCACACCCTCGGCTGCCCCGCCCTCCCTGCGCCCCTTCCTTGGCGCCCCATCTCCGGCAACCTCCATGTGGGCGCCAGCACCCTCCTGTCCCGTCCCATCTGCTTCCATCCGACCCCTCCCGGGAGTAAATGACAGGATCCCAGGTGCTGCGGCCCCCTCAAGTGCGTGCTACCCAGCAGCCTGTGTTGGGTCAGCTGTGCCTGAGCGGCGGGAAGCACAGGCTGGTCCCTGGGCTCTAAGAATGGGAGCTGGGATCGGGGAAGGCTCCGGGAGAGCTCGCAAGCCAGCAAGTTTGGCCACATCACCCTGACCCCAAAGATCACCCTAACCCCACGGAAGCCCTAACTCCAGAGCCTCAAATCCTGCAGGATCTGCAGACAGTTTGCCGACCTCAGCACCCAGCCATTCAGACCCTCTGCAATCTCCTCATCTGTATTATGAACAGGTCAGGACAGACAGTTTTCTGGGACTAAGAGTCTGTTTATGGGCTTCCCAGGTGGTGCAGTGGTAAAAAGAGTGTGCCTGCCAATGGAGGAGATGCAGGTTAGATCCCTGGGTCAGGAGGATCCCTTGAAGGAGGAAATGACAACCCACTCCAGTATTCTTGCCTGGAACATTCCATGGACAGAGGAGCCTGGTGGGCTACAGTCCATGAGGTTGCAAAGAGTCGGACATGGCTGAGCATGCAGGCACTGGCCAAGAGACTGACTGCAGCTCCAGCTAGAGTCTGCTGCTGTTCCTCTCTGAGAAGTTCCAACCTGGCTAACAGTCAGCAGAGGAGACTGGGGGTGACACCCAAGAGAGGAAGCGGAGGACAGCTTAGAGCAAGAGGCAGGCCAGCCTTCACCCAGGCAAACTCTGAACCACACACAAAATAGGCATTAGTTGCACAGGGAGAACCAGCAGGGAGTTCCTGCACCCTAGAGGGCAGCCTCTGGCACTGGCGGTGGCCATAGAATTCCCCTTCCTGCTATATTTCTCTCCCTCCTTCCCAGACTCTGGCCCTCAAGCTGAGAGCTGGTCTTTAAAGCCCTTCCATCAGGGCTCAACGGAGGAAATTGACACTGCCCACCCCCAATGAGGCCATCAACCTTAAATACAAACAGACACCCAAAGATGGCCAGGCAGCCAAGGAAAACCAGTGGCACGAAAGGGCAAGGCCAACAGCAACAAAACCACTGACTCCAGAGGAAAAAGAGTGAAGCCAGGAAACAGAAGAGAATATTAACCTAAAAATTCTGACTAGCATTCTCAAGATATTTCAGACAAAATTTTATGCGTAAACAGGATACCATAAAAAGGAAGTTCAGAGTACAGAGAATAAGTGTTTTAAAATTGAGTATTGTTGCACAAACAAAAATCCCATAGGAAAACTAGAAACATACTCAAGGAAATATCCCAGGAAAACAGAAAAAAACAAACAAAAAAACAGAAACAGCTCTAGAAAATATGGGAATGTTGCGGTGTTCTCTGTCTCCTAGCAGTGCTGAAGCTAAGCTCTGTATGGCTCTGTATGCTCTCCTTACTGACTTTGTTTTGGGTAAAAGGGTGTGTGGGCAGGGGGTTCACAATCAAGCAGGCAAGCAAACCACTTCCCATCTGATAGTTACAAAGAGCAGGAGGTCACAGTTCAGAGTCACAGGGAATTGATCCTGTGGGTGCAACATCTAACAGAAGACATTATTGAGTAAAAGAACAGAAAAAAATGGAGGAGAGGAAATTACCAAAGAAACAATAGAATAGGATCTGTCAGCTGTTGCGAAGAGCCAACTCACTGGAAAAGACCCTGATGCTGGGAAAGACTGAGGGCAGGAGGAAAACGGGGCAACAGAGGATGAGATGGTTGGATGGCATCATCAACTCAACGGACATGAGTTTGAGCAAACTCCGGGAGATGGTGAAGGACAGGGAAGCCTACTGTGCTCCAGTTCATGGGGTTGTAAAGAGTCGGACACTAATGAGTGACTGAACAACCACAGCAATCTGTTACAGTAAAAGAAGGAGACAGGAAACTAACATGGAAAGGGTTATCATAGAGGTGGGCGGAATAGTGAACAAAGGGTCCTGCCAAGAGTATCTGCAATGTTAGAACACTAGAAGAGACTGCAGAACTTACTTGAGAGAAAGGGGAGAAGCAGGTCACCTGAGAGGGAAAGAGGCTGGGACAGACAGCAGCTGTCTTATAAGCCGCACTAGATGACAGACCAACAGATCCTCCCAAGAGTACCTCTCACACACTAGCAAAAATAAGAAGAAAAAGAGAAGCCAGGGAAGTGAGTGAACAATGAAGGGTCATCTCCGGACAGGAGTGAAGAGACCTGATGGGGCACTGGAGCTGTGGGCCAGGAATCACACAAGGAAGTTTACAAGAAAGGGAGTTCCACACACCAGAGAGTATAGTTAAGAGGCTGAATGAATTTCAGGATGCAGTGAAAGCACATAGTATTCTTTGGTTAAAAGAAAAAAGAGGCAATTAGAAACTCCAGGAAAAAGAGAAGGCATACAAGAAAATTGTCTAAATTAGAAGTAAACTAAAATGCCAAACAAGGTGACTTCCCTGGTGGTCTAGTGGTTAAGACTCAGTGCTTCCACTGCAGGGGACACAGGTTCGATCCCTGGTCAGGGAACTAAAATCCCACATGATGAAAACATTTTTAACTTAAAAAAAAAAAAAAAAGTTCAAATTCTATCCTAGCAGAATTACAGCACACAGTTGTTATAAAGTACTTGGAAAGGTCCAGCACAGGATATGGTGGTGTCCTTCACATGAGCAGTGCTGAGCCTCAAGGTGAGGCTCGGCCCCTCTCTCCACTATGTACTGTCTTAAGGCCTCAGACAAGTCCCTCACTGCCCGCCATGGGGTAAAGAGTGCCCCCACCACAAATATATCCAAGTGCTTACCCCTGGAAGATGGCAATGTGACCTTATTTGGGAAAAATGTCTTTCCAGATACGATAAGGTACAGATCATGGGAAGAGATCACAAAGACCAGAAGAGAAGGAAAAGGACTCCAAAGAATGATGGGCCCATAAGCCAAGGGACTCGGTATCTGGGGTGGCCACCAGACACTGGGGGAGAGAACTGACACTGCCGACACCTTGATTTCAGACTGCTGCCCTCCACAGTGAGAGAGCACACTTCTGTTGTGGGTGTTCAAGCCACCCAGCTTGTGGTAACTGGTTACAACAGCCACAGGAAATGAACACAGTGCCCCATCTTCATAGTGAGGTGGTGATTCTACAGGACTGAACTCAAGCAGCCCTTGGCACTGGGCCTGGTACATGCCCAGTGATGACTCCTGAGATGCTATTGTCACTTTTATCTTTTTATCAACTAGTCTTCTCAGATTTGGGCCTGCTTGGAGGAGCCAGGGGTTGGGGGCACAGAACCAACCCAAAGTCACACTCAGCCTTGCTTCCTAATAAGCCGCTCTGTCCTCGTTGGGACCTTGTCCTTTTCAGGGTCCTTCTGCTTGCAACTCTGAGAGGCTCCTTAGGTGGATATAATTAGAGAGGGTTTCATGATCCCAGGGCAGCAGGGAGGGGCGACATTCAGCAGGACAGAGTGCTGGTGCCTGGCAGCCTGGTGGCAGCAGGTGGGAGGGTCCAGCATCACCACTCAGCCAGCCAGCAGCCCTCAGCCTGCCCAGGTATCAGCAGCACGATGGAGTACAAACATAATGCCTGGCCCTGGGGATGTGGGTGTGATGCCCACAGACACAGCTCTCCCTGCTCCCTTCTCTATTCCTCCAGCAGCCTGTTCCCAGAGGCCAATAAGCCGGTCCATAGACAGACAGATAAACCATTCAGAAGTTATGATTCATGCTGGCTTCGAGCGGCACTGGGTCTGGCTCAGCTGGCCTCTGAGTGGTGACATTCAAGCGGCACCCAGGAGGTGGACCAGAAGCGTGGGGCAAAGGCAGCATGGACGGGAGTCCTCCCCAACAGCGCTGCTCACCCTTTTAGGAAGGGTGAGAGGGAGCTTCCCTCCCAGGGAGGGAGCTTTTGTTCACCTGGGTTATGTCCATCGACATTTATCACAGAAATTAAAACAAAATATTTAAACTCAAGCACACATTCCAGTAGCTGTCAGAGGGGTGATGTCACCATACATCACACAGCCTCTGGGATATTCCACTGTATTCTTTTGAGAGAATAAAGAACAAATAATGTTACTGTTATGAAAATAGTTCTGACCTTACAGCTCCCTGGAAGGGTCTGCAGTACCTGCAGGTGTCTCTGGGCCTCACTTTGAAAACCTCTGGAGGGTGGGGCTCCGGAGACTGGCCCCAGGTGGCATGGTGGCTGAGCTGAATGTGTGTGTATGTGAGGGGTGTACCCAGAGTCGGGCGGGAGGCCAGCAGACCCAGGTCGGGCCGGGGGGGGACGGTCCACCCATGCACTAAGTAAAGCCGAGAGGAAACCAAGCTCAAGTTCTGCACCTGCCTCCTCCTAGGATGTAATCAGGACACAGGAGCGCTACCGCGAGCTACCACCGGAGGGCGCTCAGCCCAGCGCAGAAAGGACTCAGACCCCAGACCCCTGAAGGGAGTCCAGGTCTCCTGCAGCCTCTCTGCCCACCACCCCCAACTTCAGAAGCCAGGAGGGCGGCAGGTATGTGGGCCGAGGGGGCCATAGGACAGGAGGACGAGAGACCTTGTGAAGAGAGGCAGGGTGACAGCAAAGGGACTGGATGCTCAGGGAGGAGAGAGGTAAACTGGAGGAGGGCCAGGGTGATAGTGAAGGGCCTTCGAGATCCACGGACTGGGGTAGAGGCCTACCACGATAGAGGGGTGGGTACCCGCCAGTGAATGCTAGGCCCCAAGGAGCCAGGACCGAGGGACGAGGGTAACGGTGGAGGCAGGTTGAGGACCTGCGGATGCTGATCCTTGGGGATGTAGTGTGGGGACGAGGTGGGGGGCCGAGCCTGGCGGTGTGCAGTTGCGGGGAACACGGTCCCGCAGTGAGCGGGTCGTGGGGGTGGGGTAGGGGCACGCAGGGCGGGGGTTACATAAATGTTCCCTGGCGCCCTGCGAGGCAGCCGAAAGCGGTTGCCTCATCTTATCAGGGAACAGGGCGTCCCACACTCTTGCCCAAGCCGCAGGCCTGGGCGGGGACAGCGTGTTCTTTCTGAGAAGCCACAAGAGGCCGGGCGGGAGCCCAGGGCTCTCCTCGCCCAACCCCCGCAACGGCGCCCCGCCCCGGGGCCCGTCTTGCGCAGGTGCAGCCGCGCTCACTAGTGCGCATGCTCCGCTCGGATGGGTCCAGAGACCGCCTCCCGTTTGCCCTCCGTCAAGGGCGTGTGCGCCCCGTGACCTCACTCGGCCCATCCTACCTCGGCCAAACTTGCCAGCCTCCACAGAGTGAGGGAGGTGCTGGCTCCAAGAGCAACTACGTCGTGGTTCTTTTCTGTGTGTGAGCCCCTGGTGGGCAGTCGAGGCAGTGGTGGTGCCCTGAGCCAGGACCAGCGCCGCGCCTGCAGACCAGGGCCCCTTCTGGGCAGTGAGTGCTGGGCTCTACCGGCCCCAGCTTCGGGGAGCCTGGGGAAGGGAGAAGGGAAGAGAAGTCTGACCTGGGGCCCCGGGACAGAAAAGCAGGTGGTCCAGGGGTGCCTAGATCCACAAGAGCACACCTCGGTGAGCACACGGCATCTGTGCGGGTATGTGGAGGATGATGGGGGAGGGGCAGGGCTGGTCCAGTCAGAGGGAGGCAGGGGCAGAGGCCTCCATAGAGAAACAGCTGCTCCCAGGCTCCAGTTACTGGCTGCCAGCAAGCGGCCTGTCATTCATCAATAGATCGCTCCAATCTGTGGTCTCCGGCATGTGTCCGCTTCCAGTTCCTAACCTCAAAACGGCCACGTTCTTCACTCCTGGGAGGCCTGCTTTCCCTCCCACTCTGGGCATCTCAGCAGATGGCTGACCACTGGGGCCGATCAATTGCCAGCCTCCGAAGAAAGCCAGACCGGCAGCCTCGGGGTCAACAGAAAGGCCTGTTCTCTGAGGGGGGAGCTGACTTCTATCTTCTTTAGGAGACCATTCGGCTCCTCTGCTGGTGTCTTACAAACCCACATGGAGCTGACACTTGGATGCCTGTGTCCTGGGGAGTCCAGGCTGGAAGCTCTTACCCACCAATGTACAGGTGAGGGAGGTGAGGCCCAGGAGAGAGAACTGCCACCTGGTGGGATCCCCCTTGCTCTGGGACTCAGCAGGCAGAAGCAGTGATTTCTGCCTGGAAGCTGCCCCTGCAGAGGTCAGCGCCTGCCCCTCTCCAGCACCTGCACTCCTGCTCATTTGTCTGGGCTGCATCTCACAGTAACTGTGAAGGTTTAGTGTGAGAACACACATGTGTTCTGAGAAGATAGGCGGTTATCATGGGCGGAGCTCCTGGGAGCGTCCCTGGCTAGACAACCAGCCAGTGCTCATTTCTGCCGAAACTGCCTGGCCCTGCCTGGGGTGCTGCTCTCCTTCAGCAATGCTGTGGTGCATGCATGTGGCTCATCACACGCTCCTGTGCACTCTTGCACATGCCAGGGCTGGCAGGACATGAAGGGAGGTGGTACCTGGCTGGAGACTGCTACACACAGCCTGGGGGCTCGAGTTAAACAAGCAAATCTGCCTTCTGCAGACCCGTGTGTCTCCACGTTTGTACAGTGGGTGCAGGTGTATTTTTTAAAAATATGTATTTGGCTGCGTTGGGTCTTAGCTGCAGCTCAAGGGCTTGGCATGTGGGATCTTAGTTCCCTGACCAGGAATCAAACCTGTGTCCCCTGCATTGGAGAGTGGATTCTTTTTTTTGGGGGGGGGGTGGTTTCACAGGTATGTTTATTCAGGACCGAGG
Source organism: Budorcas taxicolor (assembly GCF_023091745.1). NCBI lineage: Eukaryota > Metazoa > Chordata > Mammalia > Artiodactyla > Bovidae > Budorcas > Budorcas taxicolor. The sequence continues at coordinate 454,590 of NC_068930.1, read as the reverse complement.
GCAACGGCACCACGGCACGTCAACACGGGGTCCCACGTTCCCAGAGCACAGCCAGGGCGATGTCCCGTCCGCGGAAAGCTGGTTAATGATGACCATGAGTTGGCGCAGGGCTGGGAAGCTTTCAAGGCTTTACTTCTTTTATCAGCACTCCTGATTTTATAAACGATATAGGCCATCAACCCCGTTCCTACCCAAATCTCCTGGTAAACTTGGGTGTAGTAGGGTTTCATGGGGATCCAAACTTTCTTAATAAGACTCTGAAGCATCTCGGCCAAGGACCAGAGGCTCAGGAAGCCCCAACTCAGAACTGCAGGCTCGGAAAGGTCTGGACAGTGGATTCTTAACCACTAGACTCCCAAGGAACTCCCGATGCAGGTGTACTTTTAAAGTAGGCATTCTGGGTTGTTGTTTGCCTTGCTTTGTTTTGGAATAGGGTAACTTGGTCCTAAAATTCATGTAGAAAAATAGAAATAGCAAAAAAAAAAGAAAAAAACCCTCTGAAAAATAATATTGAAGTGGGGGGAATGACCACATCTACCATGCCATTCGTTGTACAGGCTGCTGACTAGCAGTAGAGCACAGCAGAAATGCCTGGACAAGATTCTAGGACCATGGAAATTATGGAGCAGAAAATGACATCTAAGGCAGGGTTCAAGGGATAGGGTCCAAAAATGTCTTACTCAGGATAACTAAGTAACAATTACCTCTTGCTTCATACCTTAGATCAGGATAAACTCTGAAAGGGTCAAAGATTTAAATGGGAAAAGTAAAACCACAGATGTTTTAGGGGAAAACATGAGAGAACATTCCTTTTAAATGCTAGAAGTTCTTTCTATGAATCAAAATCTAGATGCCATAAATGAAAAGACTGATAAATTTGACTACAAAAGTATAAAATACATCTCCATAAACAAAGTCACAAGGAAAGGCAAAAAATAAGTAACTGAGAAAAATGTATCTGCAGCTCTTGTTACAAAGGACTAATTTCCAATACTGGAAGAGATGACAGAAATTAAAAGGAAAACATAACACCCAATAGAAAAATGAGGAGGGCACTAACTGACAGTTCATCAACAGGAGGTACAATGACTCCTGATCATCCAAAAAGATGCTCAATACTGCCCATCAGGAGACAGATACAAGCGAAACCCCAGACACTCCCCTTCTTACCTATGACGGTGCTGAGACGGTGGGAGCTGGCATGCCCACTCTTTATTGATAGAAGTACATACTGCCACCAGCTCTGCAGAGGACAGCCTGGCAATGACTACTCAAATGACAGACCTGTGTATCCTTTGAACTCACAATGCAACTTGGGGGAACTATCCTGCAGACTACACCCGCACACCTACAAAATGGGATGTGAACTTGCTCATGCAGTGTGGCGAATGCCTCAAAACAACTCATGCTCTTCTAGGCTTTGTTACATACACTTAACAGACCCTCACACCACAGACTCCTATGAAGAAGGAGCTGAATGGGTTCTTTCTGAACTGAGATGGAAATCTCTGGGGGATGGCACTGAGTGAGAAATGCAAGCTCCCAAGCAGGACACTCAGTCTGGAGGCCAAGTTTCACGTGCGTGCAGGTCTGCCTGGATCTCAGATGCTCTGGGTGGGCACCTGAGGACGCAGGACCAGCATTCTGTGGGGGCAGAAAGCTGGGCGCCAGGAGGGCAAAGACTCGGAGAACTTTCCTTGAAAAGGGACTTAAATGCCCTGGATTTTGAAACATATGGCGTGTTTACCTAAAAATAAAAACAGAAATCCGTAGCAAACTCAGAAATGGCAGCCACAAATTCTACCTTTCTACAAGTTCCCAGGGCAGGACTGGGACTCCACCCAGACTCCACAGCCCGGCTGGATGGAGAACTCTCCCTGATAAACAGTGTGACAGACCTGGTATGGCTTAAAACACAGCAGAGACGCATTCCAACAGCAGCAGACCCGGGGTTGTAATCATGCCTGGAGGCCCCCCAGGTTCCTGCCATAAAAGTCGCTCTGTCCACTCTCCCACAGCTGACCATTTAGCACGAGCCTGGGTGGATGGGGCAGACACCAGCTGCCACCCATCCTCCTCCTGCAACCCAGGAGAGTTCATCCCACTGCCAGGATGAAAACCCCAAGTTCAAGGCAGGAGAATGGGAGTCCTTTGCCAGGGCAGGAAAGAGGGAGGGACTGGGTGTCCTGTGCAGGCTCCTGGGAAAGGTTTTCCTCCTGGACCAAAAAAGACAGGATGAGGGCAGGGCGTGTGCGGGATGGGGGAGCAGGAATAGCAATGGAAAAACCTGAGGTGGGGGAGACCTTGGGGTGACAACGGTCAGCAGTAGCTGCACAGAAGTCCTCGGAGACTCCCACGGGGACCAGACTGCTCCTTGATACAGATGAGCCAACCTGGGGCCCCACACTACCCACCAGGGCCCCAGGGGGTGGGGCACACCACACCCTTCTCTCAGGCAGAGGCTATGCAAGCACTCTGGCCCTACTTCCTCTTCCTGTGTCCCCTCCCCCAGCCCTCAGCCCTCAGGTTCCTCCCCGTGTGCCTCCTGGGTGGGCCTCGCAGGCAGGGAACCAGTCCCTAAGGTGCATGGGCGTCGGTACACCATTCAGGACCGCACCCACCCCAAGAGGCAGGTGGGGGGTCAGGATGAACCATCTGTAAAATGGGGCCTGAGGTCAAATGTCAGAATGGCCTCACCCAACTCACAGGAGGGGATGGCATGTCAGGATTGCCTCCCTCCCCACCATGGACCAGGCTTGGCTATGGCCAGCCGCCCATGCTGACCCTGGCCACTAACATCCGGGTTGACAGCAGAAGAGGAACCCTGGAAGCCACTGCCCATCATCCAGACAGCCTGGGGAGCCGCACCTGACCCAGCACAACCACCTTTCCCACAGAGCCACAAAGCTCCCCTTCGGCTCCTCAGGGTAGGGCCGGCAGACCCCCAATCCTGGGCAAGGGCATCCCTGTTGGCACCCACCATGTGGAAGGAGTCAGGCTGCTCTCTTCCCTGAGAGGCTGGCCTGTCTGTCTGCAAGGCCTGAGCGCCCAGAAGCTGCACCCTCAAAACCTGAGCCTGGGCTATGCCTCCAGGCCTGGTGCCTACAGCCAGCCTATTCCAGGGACAAGAAGTAGGCCGTTTCCCTTAGAGAAAAACAGTCACGAGGCTCGAACAGAACAGAGCCAAATGGTGGACTTTTCAGAGCTGACTTCATAAAACAAGTAAATCAGAATAAAAACAAGTAAGCCATTTTACTATCATCTGAAAATGCTTTTGGTTTTTGAGGGAGCAGATGCAAAAAAAAAAAAAAAAAAAAATCCTGTCACTGACCTACTTCTGCTACGACAGTTGGGAGACTCAGAGGACCTACCCAAGATGCTCAGGAAGGAGCCCAGGTCACCAGACTCGCCAGTGTCTGGCCAGCCTCGGTCACATGGGGTAGTTACACCCGATTCTGTTTGCTGGAGCAGAAGCCATAGCAGGAATTCAGGGGCATTGCCCTGCCGCAAGCCTGGGTGCTAGTCAGCACATCAGGCTGCACACACGGAGTGGGAGGCCACCCGTTGCCCGCCCCCCCAACTCTCCTGGTCTTCTCCCTTCCTGAAGATATACATGCTGTCTGGGGAGAAGTGCCCTCCTGGGAGCCTACCAGATCCAGGGAGAAAGGCTGGCCCTTCTCCACACACCCTGCCTGGCCCTCTGCCTTTCTCTGGCCCATCCTGGAGCAGGTTTCCAAGGGACCTGGGCCAGGAAGGAGAGCAGAAGCCACTCTGCAGCCCCCACTCCCGGCAGTGTCCTCAGAAGCCTTGGGCTGGGGTGCCCCCTTCCTCTATGGCTTGGCAAGGGACTGACGCTGAGGATGGCCAGTGAAAGCTGCCCCAAGGTGGCGCTCCTTGGAGTCACCCCCCAAGGTCACCACAGCCAGGATTCATGTGTTGGGTGGGGTGGGTGGGTATGGAGCCAGCCCAGTTATCTCTCTGGACCCCCCCAGACAAGGATCAACTCAAGCACTTCTGTCCCCACCGGCTAACCAGGAACACAGACCCGAGCAGTCAAGCCCCACTGTCCTGTGCAGGGGGAAGACGTACATGCCCCAGAGCTGTCACTGCATGGAGGACCCACTGCTATCTGGGGTGACCTCATCATGCCATCACTATGGTTTTCAGCTGCACTGCTTTCTACAGTCAGAATGCAACACAATGGTGATGTACACACACATTTACACTTATCTACATGTGTGTCTATGCTCAGCCGCTCAGTCGTGTCTGACTCTTTGCCACTCTATGGACTGTAGCCAGCCAGGCTCCTCTATCCACGAAATTCTCCAGGCTAGAATACTGGAGTGGGTTGCCATTTCCTCCTCCAGGGGATCTTCCTGACCCAGGGATCCAACCCAGGTCTTCTGCATTTCCTGTATTGCAGGCAGATTCTTAACCCACTGAACCATGGGGGATCGACAAACTTAACAGATATTTCAGACTTGGGCCTGTCTCCGTGGAAGCCAGCACCCAGGCCTCTGCCGAGGGAGTAGTACTCACCGACACGCGTGGGTGCACATGCCTGTGAAGGTCAGAAGGACTACACACCAGGCATTTCAGAAAGGTCTTTTTCCTGCTTTTGCTAAGGGTTACAAAACACATTTGAAAATTTCTGTACCCAAGGTCCCCTTTCTAACAGCGAGAATAAAATACCAATGGTTCCTACCAGCAGGCAGCCAGCAGCCACTCCAGACAAGGGCTTGAGTCCATCTCCGTGTGTCACACACATACTCGACTCACATCCCTGTACTTTTCCTGAAGGGGCAGGCTGGGTGAGGTGTGTCACCTCCCCCGCTCCCCCAAATGCTTCCAGAGCCTAGCCTGCTACACACAGGGGATCTCCTCCGGGGGACGTAATGCCATGAACAACTCATGTGAGCTGAACCCCAAGAACAGATGATTCCATCTCTTTCCTCTCTGTTCTGGTGGTCATGTCACTAACTGCCTCCAAAGGGAACCCACCAGTGTCTTCCCTGAGCTGAGGGGAGCAGCTCCGTCAAGGCCCAGCCCTCTCCCTGCCGTCTCAGAAGGAGAATCCTCCCGCCTTAGGAGCAGTGTGCTGTCAACAGCCTGTCTGGGAGTCTGTGATTGGTGGCACCCCAGCCCGAGCCCAGGAATCACATTTCAGTCAGTTTCATTGGAGTTCTTCTCAAACATCCCAGAAAGGTGAGGACATGTGTTTAGGATCCACAAGTAAAGACCCAGCTTTACTCACTTGATAAAAATATTCTTCATGTAAGGCTAATCAAAAGTAAAGTGGGACTGAGGCTTCCCTGGTAGTCCAGTGGTTAAGAGTCTGCCTGCCAATACAGGGGACACGTGCTCAATCCTGGGTCCAGGAAGATCCCACATGCTGTGGTGCAACTAAGCTGGTGAGTCACTACTGCTGAGCCCGTGTGCCTATAGCCTGTGCTCCACAACAAAAGAAGCTTCCGCTTGCCGCAACTAGAGAAAACCCACTCGCAGCAATGAAGACCCAGTGCACCCCCTGAAAGTAAATAAAAAGTAAGTAAAGGGAACTCATATCCAAAATATATAAAGAATGTTAAAATCCCAACAATAAGCGAACACTTGATTGTATAATAATACTGATGAGAGACCCAAACTCAACTATCAAAGATGCACAAATGGCAAATGCTATGTGAAAAGTGCTCAATATCATTTGTCATCAAGGAAACCAAAGGAAAACAAGAGGATGGCACCCTACACAAGTGTGTGTGTGTTCAGTCGTGTCCTACTCTTTGCAACCCCTATGGACTGTAGCCCTCCAGGCTCCTCTGTCCATGGTGATTCTCCACGCAAGAATACTGGAGTGGGTTGCCATACCCTTCTCCAGGGGATCTTCCCGCATCTCTTATGCCTCCTGCATTGGTAGGTAGGTTCTTTACCACTAGCCCCACCTGGGAAGCCCATACACAAATGAGAGCAGCTAAAATCCAGAAAAACTGACCCTGCTGGTGGAGCAGCTGAAACTTGTTTGCTACTGGTGACAATGCAACGTGGGATGGTCATTTTACAAGATGGCTGGGAAGTTTCTTAAGAAGTTAAACACAGACTCACTAGACAAGGCAGCAGTCCCACTCCTAGGCATTCATCAAGGGAATTCACCATCAGCCAACACTGGCAGTCAGCACTTTCAGTGGGTGAGGGGGTTAACATAAGCTGCATCCACACAGTGGAGCACCATTCAGTCACAAAACAGAAGGAACTACTGGTTAAGTGGATGCAGCTGAAATGCAACTTGCTACGAAGAAGCAGCTAGACCCCTAAGTCTATACATTGTATGATTACTCATATGACATTCCGCCAAAGGCAAAACTGTAAGGACAGAAAATGTACCAGGGGTTGGAGGGCTGTGGCCGACCACAGAGCGGAATTTTTAGGGCGATGGGACTTTTCTGCCTGGTACTGGGAGGGTGGCTACAGACTCTCCGCTTTGCCAAAACCTATAGACTGGACTTCAACAAGAATGTACTGGAATGTTTGTAAATGTTTAGCCTGGAGAGAAGGCTGGAGATCCCAGGATGGGGGCTGGCTGGGACAATAGACACCAGCCATATTAACAAACACATGGTGTCTGGGTGGGTGGGGAGACAGGGACAAGGAAGGAGGCCACACTTCAACAGAGCTCCAGTCTCTTCGAGGAGAATCCAGGGCAGACCATCCCAAAGTGCTTCACATGTGCTCCAGGGCTGAACAAACAGGTGGATGCAAGGCAGGGGGAGGGAGCCTGGGTCTTGCTGTCAGAGAGGCAACAGCCTCTGGACCAGGGGAGGCAGTGAGTCCTTCCTGGGGGATGGGGGAGGGATACCCCCAAATCTGAGATGGTGTGAACTCATGCTCAGTCCTGTGTTGACACAGAGAGCTAAGTGAGTGAAGACTGTGGGCGAGGACACATCCTGGCTCTGTCCACCAGGAAGAGCAAGAAGCAGTGACACCCCCGGGAACAAGGAACACCCGTGGCACCTAGATCTTGGTCTCTAAATACCACTTTACAACAAACATAAATGGGGATCCTTGGAGACATGGCTCATTCTGGGACTGGAGTGATAAACATACAAGATGAGCCAGAAGCAGCTTGTAATGCCAGACAGTGAAGAAGTGCACGGAAGTCAGCATGACAGGGGCAAGGGACCCAGAAGCCAACCTGACCTGGCCCTGGCCAAGGCTGGAATGTTTGAGTAACAAAGTACATACCAGCTGTCGCTCTCCTACCAATATAAAGTGATTAGAAGAACCCTTCTAGGAAACGACAGCCCACTCCAGTATTCTTGCCTGTGAAATCCCACGGACAGAGTCTGAGCCTGGTGGGCTATAGTCCATGGGGTTGCAAACTGTCAGACATGAGTGACTGAGCACAGAAGAGCACTCCTCCTCTATGGTGTTTTTCCCCCAAAGCCATAAACCCAGTCTCACTCCAAGAAAAACATCAGACAAATGCAAACTGAGAGACATTCGACACAATCCCTGGCCACCACCCCTTACAATGGTCAAGGTCAAGGGAAACAAGGGAAGTCTGGGAACCTGTCCCAGTCGAGAGAAGCCCAGGAGAGCTGACTACTATAGTAGTTAGACAGTGAATTACAGAAAACTCTGCAGTCACATTGTGGGATCATGACAGCAGTGACTTCTTTCTAACTTTTTATTCTGGGTTAGACTATGGCGATTAACAACGTTATGATAGTTTCAGGTGGACAGCAAAGGGACTCAGCCATACATATACATGTATCCATTCTCACCCCCAAATTCCCCTCTCATCCAGGCTACCTGGCTTATTTCTGAGAAGTCAGTCAGTACTTCTTAGATAGTGCAAAGGGCTAATACAGCCCCACTTGTTGGGGAATAAAGTAAATGCTGGTGAAAGTGAGATTTCCAAGGTTCCTCAGATGTGTTAGGAGGACTGGCTCACACAGTGGCTACCGTTGCCAGCCAGATACTTCCCTGCTGAATGCTTGCCCATTCCAAGGATGAATGTGCAGGAACTGCCCAGTGGTGACTGTGGCAGAAACAGCCAAGTGCCCAATATCCCAGCACCTGCTATCTGGGTCTTCTTTTCTCTAGATGACATAACTTTCACTTCTGCAGCAACAATGCACCAGGGGAAAATGCTTCCAGCCTGACTCCCTTGCAGCTACAATGGGCTTTGGGAACTGATTCTGCCCAGTTTGTTGTAGTTGTTCAGTCACTAAGTCATGTCCAACTCTTTGCGACCCCACTGACTGCAGCAGGCCAGGCTTCCCTGTCCTTCACTATCTCCCTGAGTTTGCTCAAACTCATGTCCATTGAGTTAGTTATGCCATCCAACCATCTCATTCTCTGTCATCTCCTTCTCCTCCTGCCCTCAATCTTTCCTAGCATCAGGGTCTTTTCCAATGAGTTGGCTGCTTGCATCATGTGGCCAAAGTATTGGAGCTTCAGCTTCAGCATCAGTCCTTCCAATGAATATTCAGGGCTGATTTCTGGTGACTGAGTTCTAGATAAACCACTGGGTGCATTTTCATGATAGAGGGGGGTATATGCACTCTGCCTTTCATACTTGCCTGGACCATGTCCTCCCTACATGGACCGAGTCCTCCCCACCTACAATGTGGGTTCCAACGCTGGAGGACCACCAGGGTTATACCATCACTGGCCTCAGGGACAGCACTTTCCTCTTCCTGAATGACTGCCTCCTTGTGCACCCTGAGAAGACTTCTGGCTGGGGCTCTAGCTGTCCCTCCTGGATAACATCTCTGGACAAGAGTAAAAGGAGGGCCCTAGCTGACCAGCTGGACATTATGGCCCAAGGCAGCAGTGGCACCTGTGAGAGGAAGGGGTTGTCCTGCCCAGTGGTGTGGCAGGTACACCCCCAGGCAGCTCCCAGCCTCTGGGCAGAATCACCACTGGCCACCAGACACATGAGAAGAGCCTCTGACGTGCGTGGCAGGCCAGAGGAAAAAGGCAGCCTGGGGGATGCAGAGGTGAGAAGAAGCAACTCCCAGAGCTGTCACTGGTGCTCAGAGGTAAGATACGACATCTATGAAGCAAAAACAGGATGCTCCTTAAAGAGAAGAGACCCAGAAACTGAGTCTGAAAGCAAAGACACACAATATGGGGATATGGCAGAGATTAAAATCCAGTCTCAGAGTTGTCAGAGAACATGGAGACAGCACCACAGAGAAAGAGCAAAAAATGAGAAAATGGATGACGAGAGGGCAAAGGTAAGAAAATGAAAGGATCCGGGTACGGAGCCCAGAGAGCAGGAGGACAAATGGGTGAGTTGTCACCCAGGGTGGGCAAGAGTGAGGCCAAGTTCAGGAACACAGCCTACTGGGGGGGCGGTGGGGAGGAGGGTGAACCAGGTGCACCACCCCCATAGAGACCCCTGACAGAAACCACACCCACAGTTCCAAGGACAGGGGAGCGTGTCAGGTGCCAGGAGTTGAGTGGCTGCAGCCTTGCCAGCAACCACAGCAAAGGCTCAAGACTGCAAAGCAAGGCCCCCCGAACTCCAAGCTGACTAGGAGACCCAGGACCAGACATCCAGCCCAGAGGACTCAGGTGCGAGGCCAGGAGCAAAACACTGCAGATACATGAGTCTCCAGAAACAGCTGCCTGTGCCTTTCTAGGCTCCACTGAGGAGCAGAGGCTCCAAGAAACAGGGCCTAGATGGCGGCAGGTCCCAGGACAGCAGCACCACCAGTCCAGGGCCTCAGGGAGCTGGAGAGGAGTCCCCTAGAGGACAGGCTGCATGTCCCACCCTGTGCGGAGGGCCATGTGGCTGGGGGCAAGGGTTCGAAGCAGTAATATCAGCGCTGAGAAAACCAGGCAGAAGGGCAACTTTTAGTTCTCAGGAAAAGAAAGAAACGTGAGCAACACCTGGGATGCCTGCAGCATCTCTTACTCCTGAGCACCTCTGAAGGTGAGTGGGATAACACCCCAAACTGCGACTGGGCAGGGGGCAAGGTGGTCACCACCAAAGAGGCCACATGGCTGCCTTTGGATGGGTCATAGCCAGAACGTGGATGCGGGCCTTGGGTCCTGCCTGCCACCAGCCCCTCTCCCGAGTGACTCTGATAATACTGGAGGGACAGGTCCAGCATTCTTGGCAGCCCAGCCTTTTCCTCGGAGAGTTGCTGTGCTAGCCTCATCACCCGTCTGCAAAAGCCATGGAGGGCACCAGGTGGGTGGATGCGGTGCCTGCCCCACCCCACCATAGAATATCCCCACCAGCCTGCATCACCCCACGAGCTCTAGGCTGTTTCAGTCATTGCTCCTGATTTCTGTAGAACTCTGTGTGCAGAGCAGCTCTGACAGTGTGCTTGTCTTGGGAGCTGCTTGCTCCCCTCATGCAGCTCTGTCAATGGGTGCGGGGTGGGGGGCTCCCCACTCCCCAGCTCCGTGGCCACCGGAGGATGGGGGGCTTTCAGCTTCTGTGTCTTTATTCCATCTTACTGAACACTACTCTAGGCCAAGACACGCCAGACTCTGGTCTCCAAATCGGGACCCTGATATGTTAGGGGCGCCTGGAGACCTTGCAGAGAATCAAGGGCTGAAGGCTCTGTTCTCTCCTCCAGCAGGCCCGGCTCAGAGGCCAACCTGCTCACTGGACCTCGTCCCTCCTCCAATGCCTGTGGCCCACTTGCCGCTCCCTAGGCTTGGGCTTTGGTTAGCGGCTCCAGATCCGCCCTATGGAGGCCAGGGTGGCGGCCTGTAGGCTGGGCGGGAGCCCTGGTGCTGGGGCGGGGGCTGAGCCTTCCCTGCCAAGCGCCACATAGGCCCCTGGACTGTGCGAGTCCCCTCAGCCCGGAAGTGGGGAGTGCTTTGGGGAATGCTATGGAGTTGCTGTCTCCAGGGGTCCAAGAGCCAGGTCGGGCCATGGGGGAGGGGGACTTCCCAGAAAGAGCCTGGTTTCTGTTTAAAAGGAGAAACAGACTCAGAAGAGTCCTCCTCTTCCTCACATCCAAGCCCTGTGGGTGCAGGATCCCCACCAAGAGGACCTGGGGGTCCTGCTGCAGACCCCGGCCACCCCCGCTTGTGGCCAGATGGCTGTGGGAACTCTGGCCGCAGACACCGCCCCCCTTCTAGGCGCTATTCTTGGTGTGTGTCTCCCTTTGGGGGGAGGATGAGGGTGGAAATGATCAGAAGCTAAAATTAGCAAATGGCAAACAATTGAGGCCAGGGAACTGAGGTCGGCTGAGGATAACAGTTTGTTTTCTGTGGCCCTGAGGTGGTTTGAGCAATAAAGGGAATTGAAAATGAAAATAAATCTGGACGCCACCCAAGCCCTGCTGGGACCAGCCAGACAGGGGGCACCCGGGGGTGGGCGGCCAGATGGCAGGGACCAGCCTGGCCCCTCCTGGGGCTCCCCTCCTCCCGCCCACGGGGACTTCCTGCTGCTGCCGCCCTGCGAGCTGGCCTTCTCTCCCATGGCTGCAGGGACGGCCTCCCTGGCACTAGCCTCGCTGACTTCTGCTCCAGCGAGGGCTGGTATAAACCCCCGTGACTGTGCCCTGAAGCCAGGCCTACGAGCCCCTGCCCTGGTTCCATGGGGAGTGGCGGTGACACACCAGGAAACCAGGCCCAAGGGTCTGTGACATGCTGGGTCACACGGTTGGGCGGGCAGAGGCCCTGAGCACACAGGCATGGCTGGGAGGTGGGCGCTGTGACTCCTGACTGCCCTGAGAGGGGCTGGCTGCACAGTGGCTGCAGACAGAGAAGGGAGGGGGCCAGGTCTTGTTGCTGCTTGGCGGTCAGGGAGCTCTGCTCCCCTAGAGGTCACACTCAGTGCTCCTGGGAAGGGGGAAACAAAGCCCCCGTTTGCTCCTAAGGGTGCTCGGCTTGGCCTGGAACACAGAGGCCATGGGGGTGGCTGTGGCCCCAAGGATGGGGCGCCCATTCCCAAGTCAGAGCAGCTGCTGGAGGCCCTTCCCCGGGGCCAGCCCAGGGCCATGAGCTTGAGGCACCGCAAGTGACTCCACCACCACACGTGTGCACATTTCAGTCCTCGAAGCCGCCACAGGGCGAGCGCTGGCCCACACCTAGCCAGGCTGGCCTAGACCCACAGTCGCCCAGCACTGACCTCAGTGCCATTTACATCTCCAGAAACTCTGACCAGGGCTTGGCTGGCCACCACCCGGGCCACCAGGTCCATGTGTACAGAGCAGGGAGCCCGGGTAATTTGAGGAGTGGAACTGGAGTCCAGGTGGAGGGTCTCCTGTGGAGACCAATGTTGAGAAGAGATGGAGAGCTGTGGGTGTGGCCTGAGCCAATGATGAACACAGCTTCCGTGGCCGCTTCCCAGAGCCAGGAGATCTCGGCATCCGAGGCCTCACGCCCTCTAGCCCTGAGGGCCCAGAGGTACAGCAGAGCAGTCTGAGGGGCCTGGGGTAAAGAGCAAGTCTGGGGCCTTCCCTACCAGCCAGCTCAGCTCACTGTGAAGACCTTGGACATTTAAGAGCACCCTTCTTCCTGCCAGGGTGCTGGGCTGGTACTCCCATGCATCACCGGTAGTGTCACTCATTCTTCCTTTCTAGAAGGCAATCTGGCCCTAAGTGAGCATTCCTGTGCTTGCTCCCAGGATGATAACCAGGACAAGCCCACCATGGGTGACAGTCAGTCACAGGCTTTCCAGGAAAGCAAGTCACTGGAGGTATCACAGCCCCCAACCCAGAGCCTAGTAAGGACACCAGGGACGAACAGACGAGGATGCACAGGGCAACCATGAGAAGCCAGGTCCAGGGACCTGCTGGCACTTTGGAGATGTGACCACCACAGAATGTCACAGTGGGAAAGGGCCAAACGTAAAATGACTGTGTGGGATGATCCCACATTTCATGTTAAAATAGATACAGGCAGACGTGTTAACACAGTGTCTCGTGGGAGGTGGGATTAAAGTTACTGCTTTTCCTCTTTTTCTTTTAATGCTTTTCCATTTCCTAAATCCTCTTTCATGAACACACTTGGCTTTTATAATCAGAAATAAAAACAAGTGCAATGCGCTAAAATCACAGTTTCCAGTAAACCTACTTCTTACAAGAAACAGGAACACATCTGACCCGGTCCCAGAGCACTACCAGCAAGTCATAAATGGGTGGAGCACACATTCTCCAACTGTCGATGGGACCCGACTCAGAAACTGCCCTCAGGTCCACGGATGGTGGATCTGGGTCATCTGAAAAGACACGTCTTTCCGGGAGATGCTGTGGAGTTCTCCACTTGGCTGTCCAGCATCCCCAGTTTTGGAGAAGAGACCTAAAGGTGAGGACAGAGCCAGACAACTGCTCTGAAGAGGTAAAACTGGGTGTCACATAATCTCTTTTTTGAGTTTTTCTAAATTTTCCAAAATTGTTTGCAGTTAATATCATTTTCAATAAAAACGTGTGTCTGCACATGCATGTGCGCATGCCACACATGGCCCTCCTCTTCTCAGAGAGCACCAGGCTGGGCTGACACAGCCAGACCTTGGGCTCTGCTGTCACTTGAGCACAAAGCCAAGTCAGAAGTGACAGAAGGGGCTGCCGGCTGCTCCCGTATATGTTCCTCGTGTCCTTGTCTCTTCTCTAGACTGGACTCTTCCGTGGGTAGCCTGACATCCCGCCACGTCCTGTGCATTTTCCACTTTCCTCCATCAGCAGGAAACCTAGGGTTCGGGTCCTGTGTTCAGAAATAGATGAGGGGCACCCAGAAAGAGCAGGAAGAAGCTGCCAGAGCCTTCCCTCCTCCTGTGCATTCTTTCAAAGATACCCTTGGAGGGGAGGGGTATGCATGCAGCCCTGGGGCCCTGCCCTGGGGGACACGAAGGGCATCCGTGACACCCACTTTTCCTTTTTCCTTCCCTGGCCTCCAGAGTCACCCACCCCTTCCCTCAGGGCCCCCATCCACTTTGCTGATGAATACCCCCACAAGACTCCCCCTTCCCACCACCTCTTCTTGGCTCCTGGATGCCCACACCCTGAGCCTGGCTCTCATCACCAAGGTAACAGCCCTCTGGCCCAGACTTGCCTCTGGACTACCCCCCAGAGACGGGGCAGTGCCTCTCTGCTCCCACACCCCCACAGTCCAAACTCTATCCCCCTACCCACGCCTTACTGGAGACTGGTTCACAGCTTTGGAAAGACCTGCCTTTCCCCTCTCTCCACCCACAAGCGCCAGGAAGTGCACTTCCCTAACCTCTGTCAGCCCAGCAAGGTCTAGGCACAGGGGCCAGTGCCCGTGACCTTGGTCTCCCAGGTGGTCCCCAGGGTGGGCCACAGGAGCCTTCTCCTCAGGAGCCTTGGTGCCAATAGTGGAGCCCCAGGGGGGTGCCTGGGATACTGGGGAAGGGGGACACCAAACCCCAGCTCCATGCCTCCCTGGCAGGTTTCTCAGCCTCCAAGTTATCATACCTACTGAGCACGGTGCCTGTCACAGATGCCCCAGGTCAGCGGTGTTCATGACGGGAGGCACCAACCCACCCCCGCCCGGGGTCTCAGTGTGGCCTCGTGGCGGTGACACCCCCAGCCAGGCAGGTGCTGCCCAGCAGGGACATCAGCCCCACTCAGCTTCCCCACTTTCCAGACTCCATCCGCTCCTCTCCCTCCCCAGTGCCTCCTTTTGCTCCCAAGGGTCCCGTCACCACACACCTGCACAGGGCCCCACAGTCCAGGAAAGAGAAAGTTGGGGGGGGGGGGTGCAGGCTTCCCTCACCAGTGAGAGCCGGGGCCTTCGAGGCACTCAGGACAGCAAAGACACCCCTGCCCTGGCACCGTCCTGTGGGGCAACCCCACACATGTGGCTTTACACTCGGGTCCATGTGTGCCACTGGCCAGGCCAGCCCCTAGCTTCAGCCCTGGTGCCTTGATCTTGGCTACTGTGTGGCTAGGAACCCACTGCCCGAGGACGTGGCACCTCACATGACTCCTGGCCAGCCCACCCTGCTCCTCGGTGTGGTTAGGTTCTCAGTGCTACCTCCTCCAGACCCATCACCCTAGCCAAGTCTGTGAAGGCCTGGGAGGACGCAGATCCCCAGCACAGAAGCATCTTCCCAAGACCACAGGCCCCAGTCCCCGGGCTGGCCCCAAGGATCAGTGCACCCCACTCATGGCCTTGGGTGTTGGAGCCTGTCATTTGGTGCCCGCCGCCGTGTGGGGGCAGGAGCCTGCCCAGCCTTGGGGAGGCTGGCACTGTCCTCCAGGGGTGCGGAGCGCTCCTGGCCACAGCGCCCTCACCACCCCAACCCCTGCCCTGCCAGCCGTCCTTCAGGCTCTTTTCTGTCCTGTAACCCACAGAAATATTGTTGACAGAAAGGTTCTACTGCTTTTAAGGAAAAAAAATCCATAAACCTCTGAACCAGAATTCATTCTCCACAGTCTTAGGACAGATCCTGTGATGACCGGGTTTGGCCCCAGGGAGGGTTGGAAGGACATTCCAGGCCTCCCTAAGCTCTCCCTGCCGACCTCTGGAAACAAGTCCCTCAGCCTAGGCCCCCGAGTGCAGGGTGACTCCCCACAAGCTAGGCCCATGTCGGTGGGGCAGGGGTAGGCCACCCCAACAGCCGAGCACCCGGCTGTTGTCAGTTCCCGGCGCCCCGGCACCCCTGGCTGGACTCAGGGACACGTTTTGACCCTGGCCTGATAACAGGGGTGAGGGTGGTGATGAAGATGCTCAGGAGACCATTCTGCTGACCCCCCAGCCCTGCCGCAGGTGTGAGAGTGGGGACCAGAGGTCAGCACAGTCTGGTCCCGTATGCAGAGGAGGGAGGGAGTGAGGCCAGCCTCCGGACAGAAGTGATAGGCTCCAGGCATAGTGGGCTGGGCCCCCCCGCCCCGAGGGATGAATGACTCCAGCCTCCAGTGAGACGGGGAAGCAGACACCTCCCCCGTCCCCAAGTGATTCAGGAACTGGGACCAGGAGACAGCAGGCCCGGCCTGGGAGCCAAGGTGCCCTCTGGCCACCTGACCCAGGGTTTGTAAGACTCCATCCTCCATGGGGTTCACAGGGCCACCATCTGAGCCTGCAAACCAGAGTGTGTCCCAGGACCCAGCTGACCAGCTCCCAGAAGCTCTGGACTGTGTGAGCAGTAAACAGTTCTCAGTCATTTCCTGTGCTGAGAAATTGTACCCTAACACAAGAAACCTGGTTGGCATCACTGTGGCCCAGGGTGCTGCTGACACAAGGAGTGTCCCACTGTGTGCCCCGCAGAAGGCTGGACCCCACTTGGCCTCCTCACCATCTCCAAGCAGGTGAGCATCCCGAGGGCGGAGACAGGGGCGGGGCTGAGCAGGTACAGGGCTGCTGGAGGCATCTGGCTCGGGGACCTCACACACCGACGGCCTGGTCACTCAGCGTCCTCCTCTGTCCAGCGACCCCATGGAACAGCCCCTGCCCCACCTGGATGCCCACAAATGTCCTCTGAAACAACCAGATGCAGGACAGAGGAAGGACGGCCACACAGGTGCCCAGGTGTCACTCAGCACAGAGGTGCTCCTTCCACGTGGCCCCTCAGACTGCACAGGAAGCACCTCGATGCCAAATGCACTGATGCGAGGGTGAGAGCCTCGAGGAGAAGGACAGAACTGTGGTTCCGCAGCTGACGAGCTGGCCTCAACAAGGCTCCCACACTTCCCTCTAGGACACAACTCTCGAATCTGCAAACAGAGAACTGCAGCCCCAAAAGAGAGAGAAGAAAGTGGAGAAAATCCCCAGATGGCCCGGAGTCCATGAGAACAGTCACCCTGGAAAACACCCCGGGTGCTGCACAGACCCAGGGCTCAGGAAGCCCATGGTCCTAAGGATGCTCCCCTGGCCATGGGGACAGAGCCCTTCACCTGAAGGGGCCACAGTCACTGCCAACGAGACCTCTGTCCTTCCGACTGAAGAGGCTGCAGTTTACAAAGGGGCCTCCCCGAGGTGAGCCTCTCTCCCAACATGGCCGGCTTCTGGAAGCCCCACCCAGAGGGCCCATCCATCCAGGTGGAGTGCCCTGGCAGGACTGGCACTGCTGCTCATCACCATGAGATGGTCAAGACCAGTGATACCCAGTGGTGAGGAGGTGGAGGATGCCACCCCTGCTCCTACCCCTGGCCTGGGCATGTTCAGAGCTGCTCTGGGGACAGGGGCCTGGGCTTCTACCTCAAGGCTCCAGTTCGGCGGCTCCTGTCTTACAGTGTGTGGTCAGGGCTGAGTGCCTGGTAACCAGTAACCAGTGAGGCTCACCTCTGAGGGTGCCACTCCCCAGCCTGAGCACAGACTCTGGGCAGCGCATCTCCATAGCAATAGGATCTCTACCGCCTTTCTGCGGCCCAAAATGGATGGAGGGGCCCTTGACAGACCCGAGCTGAGGTTGGGACACAGCTCACCCACACAATGAGCCCCGGGGTGGTTCTGGGAGGCCCTGATGCACGAGCTGGAACCTACTTCAAAAAGTCATTCTAAGTCATCTGTTTCTCCCCAAAAGAGAAGTCAGCAAAAATGTCTGTTAATTCAGGTGCCCAAGAGCAAAGCAACAGTGGGGGGAATCCTGCTCTCATGGGGTAGACACACACACACACACATGTACAGACACATGCACTCGTGGACACAAACGCACTTGTAGACACACACACACTAGTAGACACTCAGACACACACGCACTAGTACACACACTTGTAGACACACACAAACTCACAGACACACACATACTCCCAACACCACATGCCTTGTGCACGCTCTCAGGGCCACTCTCACGGCCCAACCTGCTGCCCAGTTGAGAATGTGGAGCCAGGCTCCATCTGTTCTCCCTCCCAGGCCAACACCATACTGCACTTTGCGTCCGTTAAAATGACAGCACATAATCAGACAAAAAGCCCTTCCTCTGATGAAAACAAAGCATTGAGAGGCTCTTGACCGAGGTTACTAAGACACAGGGCATGTGCAGTCAAGCTTATGTGGGGCTGGGACCAGAGATACAGCAACAACATGGCTCCAAGTCCACAGCCCAGATGGTCAGGACTTACAGATGGCAGGACCCCCAACACACTGTCCCTGCAACCCCAACAGCCGCCTCCTCAGGGAGCTGCTTCTCATTCAGGAAAACCAGGGGTGGGGGGCCCACAAGGCAGCCCTGTCTTGTGCTGAGGGAAGGGAGCCAAGAGGCCTGCATACCCACCACAAAGACTGGCCCTGGACACAGGCCTGGCCCAACTCTGTAGACGGCCATGTTGGTCTGCTCTATGCATGATAAAACCAACAAGGTCAGCTTCCTTGCAGACTCACCTGGCACCTCCTCAGTGGGGGCGGATGGAGCAGGGCAGTGCCAGGTAAAGGGAGAGGCCTGTAGGAGAGCCTGTCACTGGGTGTCACCCAGCGAGGTGCCCCCTCCTGGCTAGACCCTGTGGAATCCAGGGATACCCAGCCCAGCCACCTCTGAGAGCAGCAAGGTTTAAGAGCAAACACCAAAGTACACCTTGTATCAAGGTGTACACAAGCTCCTATCTTGGCCTCCCAGGAGAGTCTGGCATCTGGGGGGTGGGGGGAAAGGCACTGTTTGGGCTTAGACAGACTTCTGGATGCATGTTTTGGGGCTCTGAACACCCTGAGATGAGAGAGGTATCTCCCCAAATCTCTCCAGAGAGCTTCATCAACCTCAAAGTCAACACAGTCCTTGGGCAGTGCTGAAGTAAGCACTCGAGGGCCAGGACCCTGCCATCGCACCCTCTGCCCCTTCCTCAGCCATGCCAGGGCCTCTCCACAGTTTAAAACGAAAAGCCTATGAATCATGGGAAGAAACATGCCTCCTATAAAAGGAATATAAATGTTTATTAAGAAATTCTAGGAACCAGGTCAGGCATCTTGGTATCTTAGTCACTCCAGCTAATTAAAGGAAAAAAAAAAATCAAAATAGAAGCTCATCCCAGAAACTTGAGACAATGAGAGCTTCTCTCACCACAAGCACTCTGAGCCCTGGCTCAGCCGGTTGCCAAGGCAACCCAGTGTTTACCTCTCCCTCCACTGTGTAGGAGGATGCTGACCATTGACTGGGAACAGCTAGGCTGCCACCTCCAACACCTCACAGGAAAGGCCGCCTGGGTGTCCCCAGGGGCCCAGAAGACTGAAGAGGAAGCTACAGCCCCACCCCAGCCCTCTACCACTCTCCCAGGCTGAGCCAGGCCACAGCACAAAGGAAGGGCTTCTCCAGCATCCTGGGCCTGCTCCCCAGTGCACCCACCGCCTCTGCCCAGGACTGGAAACCCTTGAGGACAGCTTGGCAGTATGCGCAGATCCCAGGTTGGGGGAGAGGAAAGGAAGGAGGAGGTGAAGGAAAGGGAGGAGAAAAAGGAGGAAATATGAGGACCAGGCTGGACTTGCTGCTTAGCTTGGGTCAGCCACAACCAGACCCCATACCAGGCTGCCAGCCCAGATCAGGGCAGAACAGCCCAGAACAAGTGACCTACTGGCACCCAGGGAGTCACACCCTCCAGCACGGCTCCAGGATCCCTGCTGCCCCTGCAGCCACTCTGGACACATTGTGCCTTCCCCAGGCTCCTGCAGGGTGATGCTGGGCGTGATGACACACCTGCTGCAGCTGGACCCACCTGGCCAGAGGCCTCCTGACAGGCCTCCTTCCAGAGAAACAACTGCCCTGAGCTTTGGCAGGAGGCTGGCCACATTCACACACATAAGCATGCACAGCACGTGCACACATGCATGTCAGTGTCTATCTCCCAAGGCCCTGTGCAGAGCTGAACACATGATGGGAGGAGCTGAACATGGAAGAAGTTAAAACAACTGGCTCACAAGTTAGGGAGATGATCAGGGGAAGGGAGATCAATACTGATGGTTCTCAAAGGCTCAAGTGAGTGAACTGAAGGCTGATGCCACCTGTCCAAAGCAGGATGAGAGCAGGTAACACCCAGTCCAGTGTTCAGGAAGGAAAGCCTATCAAAGAAATCAACCCTGAATATTCATTGGAAGGACTGATGCTGAAAGCTGAAGCTCCAATACTTCGGCCACCTGATGCGAAGAGTTGACCCTGATGCTGGGAAAGACTGAAGGCACAAGGAGAAGGGGATGAGAGGATGAGATGGCTGGATGGAATCATCAATTCAATGAACATGAGTTTAAGCAAACTCTGGGAGATGGTGTAGGACAGGGAAGCCTGGTGTGCTGCAGTCCATGGGGTCGCAGAGAGTAAAACATGACTTAGCAACTGAACAACAACAAAGAAGACAAGGCTGAATTTCCTGCAAACCCCAGAGGCCTGATGGTAACTCAGGGCAACCACCTCGATCACCAACACAACAGCTATCACCGACACAACAGCTATCACCAACACAACAGCACGACACCTGTGCAGTGAATGCTCAGGCCCCACCCGGAAGAGGGCTCAGAGGAAACACTGAATGACATTTCATGATCATAAAAGATGGCATTCTGCAAAGTCCCTCAGACTATCCCAGGGAATACCCTGGTGCCTTAGGCCACACAACAAGGCAACGTTATTATTTTTTATTTTTTAGCTGCTCCGTGAAGCTTGTAGGATCTTAGTTCCCTGATCTGGGATTGAACCTGCAACCCCTCTAGTGGAAGTGCACAGCCATAACCACTGGGCTGCCAGGGAATCTCAAAGGCCACAGGATTTTCAGGCAAGCGGCCCAAAGGGGTTCTCTAGAAAAGACAAGGAAACCTGAGTAACGGCCCTGAGCACCCAGGGCTGCAGAAGCGGGAGTCTCGAGTGGTCCTCCTGACCATACACTCCCTGTCCTCGGGGACAAAAATGACAACTGATGAACAAACATGGGGAAGTCCTTCCAGAATGGGAACTGGGCGAGACCTCAGTGATGGATGGAGATCTGCCTGAGGCCCACCTGCCTGCCCCACCGTGCTCACCCCCAGTGGGAAAGGATCACCCACGACCAGTGGGCAAACCAGAGTGGTCTGAAGTAGAAAGGAGGACAAACGGCAGAAGTCAGCGAAGCAGGCAGGGCCCCTAAGTGGCCAGACTGCCTGTCACTCACCATACAGCTTAGATTAGTATCAGTGGCAACTGTGTAATGAATCCACACTTACTATCTCTCCCTCTAGTGAAAACCTGTAAGGTTTGTTACTATAAGATGCTAACCCCCCAGCTTCCAGACCCTCCCCCATCTCAGACGAACAGCTCAGCCGGCCAAAGGCCCAGGCAAAACACCACTGTCCGCCAAGGACATGCCTGTGCCTCCCAGGCCCTGGTCGGTCCCTCCTGGCGGCTGAGTGCTGAGGTTTGTGTGTGCCTTTTATGGTTCCTCTCTGTTTCCCAACACTTTCTTGCAAAAACCTCCACTCTTGATCTGTCATTAACTTTAGCTTCTTCCTCTAGCCCCCAAACACTGTATCTTTTTTATTTAATGGAAGTGTGTTAGTTGCTCAGTTGTGTCCGACCCTTCGACCCCATGGACTGTAGCCCACCAGGCTCGTCTGTCCATGATATTTCCCAGGCGAGAATACTACAGTAGGATGCCATTTCCTTCTCCATTTTTTAAAGTGAGTGTTAATATACTAAAAGAGTTAAAAACAAATGAGCTCAGAGAAGGAATATAAGAGAAAGAAGTTCCTGTCCTGCTCCCATCGGAGGAGGATGACATCCAACTTAACCCAAGGGTATAAGGAGCCCTGTCCTGGGCCCTAGACCCCCTGCCAGGCTGCCTAGCTGTCACCCTGCTGGGGCCCCAGGTGGGGGCCAGGAAGCCCCTCCAACTCCTAAGCCCCCTCCCTCTCCCACACCTGTGCTTCCTTCCAGCTGGCCGTGTCTGCAGGACACGGGCCTTGCCAGAAGCTCCTTCTGAGACAGGACCCAGCACAGGCCAAACGTCATACTCCCCGGTGAGTGACCACCAATTTGGGCCCCAAACTATTTCTTGCAAGCTCTTTCTCCGGCTCCAGGAAGCAGGCCTGTGCTCAGGGACCATGGGCCACCCACCTGTGCAGGACAGGCCACGGCACAGGGACGCTTAATCCAAGGCCTCAAGTCTCAGCACTTTTCCAAACAGGTCACCTTGGGACAGACTGGCTGATGGCCATGGAGGGCGGCCAAGTTCCTGGTTAGCAAGTGTTTTTGCATGATGAACTTGAGAAAAGGAGAACAATCAACAGATCACTCCCACCCCCACCCCCTCTGCATACAGTAAAAACCTGGAGTGTGGCTCCCCAATCCATGCTGCAGGTTCAGAATGATGTCATGCAGATGCCACACTGGGCCAGGCTGCCCTCACGGTACACACAAGGCCCATGGTGAACAGGGAAGACACCCACCCCATCTGCCGCACTGGGCCAGGCCTCCCCCACACTGCACACACAAGGCCCATGGTGAATGGGGAGGATGCCCTGCCGCACCTGACTCAGTGGGGACAGGGAGCAGGTGGAGGACACGGGACAGCCAGGCCACTGGAGGACCAAGGAGTGCTGTCTCCCCTCCAGGGCCCACTCGCCCACTGCAGAGCCTCCTTGCTGGAAAAGGGCTGGGGGCGGGTGTGGGCCCCGACGTGTGAAACAGACAACCGGGACCAGAAGTCATGGGTTCCATAGAAACAGGTTCCATGGAAACACACTGCAGGCTGAGATACTCAGGCCAGCTACAAGGGACAGAATACCTTGTAAATGGCAGAACTCGGGGTTGGGTGAGGGGTTCTCCTGTCCTAAACTAAGTACCTCATGTTAGATCACTGCCCTCAGAGTAAAAACTCAGAGGTCCAGCCTCCATTGTCTTGGCCCAGGGCAGGGACACAGGCCTCTGAGCCCAGGGCTTGGCTCCAGGGGACTCTGTCCTCTCCAACCGCTTCCAGTCACACAGGAGCAGGTGCTCCTGACTTAACTAACAAGTTTATTCCCATCTTGACAGGACACTGACTTCTAACTTGGGGCTGTGAAAGGAACAGAAAGCAGGCTCAGGAGTGTGGACTTAGATTCAGATTTGGTTTTTTTCTGGATAGTATGTTGAGATCCACTAGGACATTAAGGGTGCCATGGGCTGCAGGACCTGCCCACCCAGGTCTGGGAGACGGGTCACTTTGGGCACAGAGCCGGGTGTGGGTGCGCTGACTGTGAAGAACACACCCACGGCCACCTCCTAAACCGTGACGAAGACTATCTAGAAACATCTGATTCAACCTAACATTAGGGGACTCCCGAGTTGTCCTCTGACTTTAAAAAAGACTTCCAACAACAAACCTGAAAAACCAGCACTGGTCCAGGCAAGGAGGCTGGGGGATGCACAGAAGCCAGGCAGGTGGACCGGGCAGCAGGGGCTGAGTGCAGGTGAGCAGACGGTGCCCCAGCATGGCACCTGGCTCCACGCAGGACCAGCGGGACCCTCTGGCAAGCCACGGTCTCAGAGTGGTATTTATTGTTGAGAGCAGGACATTCCTGTAGAGTGGGGCAGCCTGGCAAACACCCCTTCATTTGCAATACAGCACCGCATGTCCCCCTCTGGGGCACCAGCACTACCTGCGCTGTAGTTTTGACCAAAGATGGTTTACATGGTATCTGATCATGAGAAAAACGATGAGACAAGTGCAGATGGAGGGATTTTTCTGCAAGGCAACTGGCCTGGGTCCTAAAATGCCAATGACCCAAAGACCCAGTGATGCAGAGAGACGGGGTGCTTTCAGACCCAGGGATGCTAAAGAATGAGGACAACCAAATGCAATGTGTGATTAACCACATCCTGGCTCTTGTGTGGGCCACCTGGGGGTGGGTGATGGTTATCAGGGAAACTGAATATGGACTGTATGTTACATAGTAAATAGTATTTTGAGAGGTAAAGAAGGCAGAAAATATAATATTTAGAGAGAGGAGGCAGGAAGGAGGGAAGAAAGACTTTTTTTAAACCGGGAGAGAATATTAACCTGGGAGAGAATATTAACTACCGACTAGGAGAATATATGCAAGTACACTGTACCATCTCCTAATGTTTCAGAAGTAATAAGGACTTGCGGGGGAAGCAGTGTGCGAGGGGCACATGGGCTTCTGACACCCTGAGGCCCTGCTCACCCGTCATCCCCAGGTTCACATGGGCGCAGCTGTCACACACGCAGACATACTCTGGAGCGGGGCTGCCTGGTATAGGTCCCAGCTCCACCCTCACCTGCTCTGCAACCTCCGGCATATTTCTTAACCAGTCTGAGTCTGGCTGTCCTTTAAAAAGGAGTAGCAATAGCAATGCCTGTTCCATAGGGTCCTATTGCAAATGGAAGCCCTGGCCCCTGGCGAGCAGTGTGGATATGCTGGACACAACCTAAGAGCTGAGTGTGTCATTCTACAGGTTTTTTATTTTTAAAACTCTTTTCACTGCCTTCTTTCAGCCCAAACCAGACACACCTTAACTATGCCCTGAAAGCTCCAGACCTCTGTTGGGAAGATCAGGTGTCACGGGGCACAGGCCCTGGGGATGGTGGGGAGGATGGCATGGCTTCTGCAGACACCCCAGGTCTGTCTGCTCTAGTGCTGTGGGGTTTGTGGGGTTTCTCAAGTTATGCATTTAAACACATTACTACCACATGTGAATAAGCCTTTGGTTTAATTTCTCCCAGACTTTTAGCCACCAGCAGTGCATCTCACCCTTGCCCTTCTGATGCACTACATCCAGGAGTTAGACAACCACCGACATTCAAAGTCATGTTGGGGCAGACAGGCCCTGAGAGCCAGGAGTCCCCACGAGCCCCCTTCAATGAGTGGACTTGGCAGTAGCACCTGCTCTGAAGAGGGGACTCCCCCAACCCTGTTGGTTCCAGAGGCCACACACAGACAGGGCCTCTGATTAAGCGAAACCTGGTCCTACCAGCTGCTCACATGGAAGCAGGTATGTGTGTATGTGTGTGTGTGGGGGGGGGGGGTTCCAGTCTGCTTTCAGGCAGGGGAGTGGGGAGCAAATAGCTCA
Organism: Budorcas taxicolor; assembly: GCF_023091745.1. Classification (NCBI taxonomy): domain Eukaryota; kingdom Metazoa; phylum Chordata; class Mammalia; order Artiodactyla; family Bovidae; genus Budorcas; species Budorcas taxicolor. The sequence goes on along the minus strand of NC_068930.1, from coordinate 429,701 downwards.
CATGACACTCCTCCACTAGTGCAGGCTGTGCCGGGTGGCCCACGGGGCATACCTCACTGCAGCGGTGGCTGAGCACCAGCGGGTAAGCCATGTCAGGATAGCAGGATGGCTGGTCGTGAGGCATGGCTAACACGGCTTTGTTGAGGTTGCTTCAAAAAATGTTCTCGGTGTGGTGCTTTCACATGTACAAAAGGAGAAATGGAAGATTTTTTTTTTTTTTTTAGAAAAAAAGAAAGGACAGCCAGCAATATAGCAGGACCCTTAGCCCTGGGGAGACCAATATCTTTTGGTCTGTTTCCTTTCAAAACATAACCTGTCCTTTAAGTCAACAGACTAGCTGCACCACGCACGCGCCACCTATGCTGTCACTAATACCGCTAGGTCTCGATCCCCCACAAATGCCAGGTGGACACCAAGACACACACAGGAGTGCCCTGCTAAATCGTTTCCAACAGCAAACAAATGAGAAAAGCAGCACAGCTGTGCCTGCAGCAGGTAAGAGGCTGGGTGACTGACAGTACCGCCACAGAGCTGCACGCTGGAGTATGAGGCAGCCAGGAAAAAGAATGAAGCTGCCTCCCTAAGCAAACACACAGGACAAAAGCCTTGACTGGATGTGTTCTGTGGATCCTACATGTGTGTTTTTAAATCACCTACTCCGTGGATAAACATGCATGTGTATATACACAAAAATGCATTAAAAGAATCTGGAAAGAGATGTATCTATAACATAGAGAAACAGTGGCTAGCTGGGGGAGGGGAGAGCTCGTGAATTCTGCCTGCACACTTCTGCATTGTTTGAAGAGTTTCACAACCAGGCCGACTGGCTGGCTAGGACTGTGGGGGAGCAGGGGCGGGAGATACTGGCCTGGCTGTGGCCCAGACAAAGTGCTGGCCCTCTGCCAGCGTGGCTTGCTCTGGGTGAAGGAGATCCTGGCAGCCACCCTCCACGCTGATGGGCTGCCTTCCCAACACAGCTGCCTGGGGAGCACCTGCCAGGGGTCTAGGCTGGCAGTGTGCTTGGAATACCACGTTCTAACGCCAGAGCTCAAGTCAGGGGAGAGTTAGGAATAAATCCTGGCCCCCGTAATGGCCCTGGGAATCAAATGCCCTGTTCAGGGGGTCAAGATAAATTTTAAACAAACCCTGCCCCAAGTGATCACAGGAAATGGCTGAGACAATGCAACCTTCTCTACTTTCCATCCCACACAGGCCAGGTGAGCAGGAGCAACTAACTCTGGGACCACAGGAGGTGGGGCTAGATCCACCTTTCTAGCTAGGCCCCCAGACCTGCTGAGATGGCCCAGTCCAGGGTGCAAGGAGAGGTTCTGGCTGCTGGAGCTGGAGGGCGAATAGGGTACAAAGGTTATCTGAAAACAATTGTTTGTGAGAACCCACAGGGAAGAATGGATCCAGGATGTGTCTGGCAAGAAAGTCCGGGCCCACTCTGCCTGAGCTCCACTAAGCCCAGCAGGCAGGAACCCTCACATGTGTGACATTGCCAGGTAGGAGGGCTTGGGGGTGTCCTCAGAGGGATCCAGTGCTTCCCTTCTCCAAGTCCTTGAATTTTCAAATCAAAGCCCTTCAGACTCCAAGAAAATCTGCTCCTGGTTTAGGGAGTCCCCAGAGTGAGGTTAAGCAAACTTCCCAGGTCTGAGCTGGGAAGTTATGATCAACCAAACAGTAAGGGGATTCAGTTGCAAAGATGATCGTGTGTTTTGTTCTAGCATGTGCATGCTCTAACACCAGTTACCTAAAAGTGACAGAGGGTCATCAGTCCTGAGGATGACCAGTGGGGGATGTAACAGGGGACCACACTGCCACACAGCTAACCAGGACAGGTGGCTCTTTGCATGTAGTTGGTCTGGGTGGTGGTGGGAGATCGAAGTCAAAGCTGACCTTAGGACCTCCCAGAGGATTTTCACATATGCACACCCGTTTCCTGCAGACCTTCCAGGTGGTCAAGGGAGTAATGGGAATCAGTCCCTGGTCACAGAGCTAAGCAAAGCAAGCTTCCAACTGCCTCCTTTGCTAAAGTCATATTGGTATTCATGCCCCCCCATCATACAATCACTATTGTTAGGGGGTCCCTAACAGTTTGAAAGGCCTAGCGTGACCTGAGTCACTGCCTGCAGAGACACTCCCCACCAGAACACTCTGGGAGCCCACAAACCAGGGTCTGCCTCCTGAGTCTTCCCAAATCGCCTCTGGGTCAGCCCCTGCAGCTAGCTTGCCTAGCCTCTCCCTTCTGTGGGCTGCCCCTATGCCCTCTATGATCACCAGTTACTTATGCTCTGCACACCTGGGCTCAGGCTTCCTGAAGGTGCCCTGAGCCATAGGTAGGTCCTTAGTTCATAAGCAGATGCACCTGGAGGGACCCCTTAAACTTCAGTCAGCATCTGGGACCTAGGAACTTACATTTCCAAAGGCCCCAAGGGACCCTGTGCACTCCTGACTTGGAGATCTGCTCTGGAGGCAGAGATTCGAGTTTCTGCACACCTGGAAGGCGGAGCCGGCTCCCTGCTCTAAGAATGAACAGACTAGCACACTGCAGGCCAAAGAACGGATTCATCCTGTTCTGGCTTCCAGGCACCCCGGAGAGGCTGGCTTCCGCCCCTAGCGCCCCTGCCCTAAACATCTAGCCATCTTGCCCCGTGCCGCGCAGGGCACAGGCAGCCTGGACCAGGGGGCTGAGGCAATCCGGAAGGCAGCCCCAGCCGGAGGCCCGGGCGAGCCCCGCCCCGGGGCCGATCCCTCCGCAATTCGCGAATCTGGCTACCGGGTGCTGCCGGGTTGGGAAAGAAAGAGAAGTCGCTCAGTCGTATCCGACTGTTTGCGAACCCATGGACTGTAACTGACCAGGCTCCTCTGTCCATGGGATTTTCCAGACAAGAATACTGGAGTGGGTTGCCATTTTCTTCTCCAGGGGATCTTCCCGATCCGGGGATCGAACCCGGGTCTCCCGCACTGCAGGCAGACTCTTTACCGGGTTGGGAAGCCACAGTAACACAGGATTCAGAAAGCTTTTCCAATACACTCCTGTTCGGTACTGGCCTGGCTCTCAACCGAGTGCTCAACTCCAGCCACAAACCAAACGCGGCCCGGCTACCAGGTGATCGGGTCCACCTCGCTCAGAATCCAGAGTGGCCCCTCCCCCACGACCACACCCACTCTTGCAACAACGTCCCCACCTCCGAGTCCACACAGCCCGAATTCTGACTCAGCCTAGAAATGGCCCCGCCTTCACCCGAGACCCCACCAAGCTGTTTGAGCGGTCATAGCGCGGGACCAGAAATGCGGGGCCGGCGTGGGAGGTGCAGTTCGTGAGATACGCGGTTCCTGACACCTGCAGCCCGTGGGGCGGTTCATTTGCAAATTTATCGGGAGAAAAAGCTTTTCAGCTCTAGATTCTTGAAAACTGCGGCTTTTAAATCAGTCATTTAATCAGCTTATTAACTGTTTGACAAATGAGACGCCTCAACTTTTGAAACAAGGTTAACGGTATGAGAGTTTTGAACCGGTCCCCAAAGTGGAAGACTTGTGTCCAGAAGAGTTCGCGTGGGCTCAGAGGAAATACACAATTCTTTAAACCAAACTGGGAGAGAAAGCATGCCATCCATTGAAAGGTTGTTTCCACTTTTGTGTTAAAAGACAAAAAACCACAGAGCAATCTACGACAAAGTCCTGGGCCCGCGAGAGGAAAATGTTGCCCTGGGGTGGGGGGCGGGCGGCGGTCTGGGGCTCCTAGAATGTCAGCTCCCGCCACCCGCCCCCGTGCAGGTGCTGCCCGCCCGCATCCGGCCCCGGCAGGTGAGAGCGAGGCCGGGAGGAAGGCGGCGCAGATCCGCGGCCAGAAGGCAGTGCGCTCCTTTCGGGAGACAGCGCCCCGGCCCCAAGGAGCCCCTCGGGTTTGGCGCGCCCCCGCCGGCCGGATGGGCGGGGCTCCCACAAAGAGCCCCGGACGAGGACCCAGGACCGCCCCCCGCGTCGGCAGCCTCTGGCTCCGGTTTCGACAAATTAAACCTTAGAGCGCTGGAAAAATTACAGGAAGAGGAGAGCGAAGAATGTGCCGAGTGGCTGGAGAAAGCCCTGTCCCCGCGTGAACTTCGCCCGCCGCGCGCCCGGGCCGGGCCCGCCCCTGCTGAGCGCGCGCCCGACCGACGGGGGAGGGGCCAGGAGAGGACACCCGCTCCCCGCGGCTCCCGGGCGTCCGGGCGGCCAATCTCCCCGGGTGCCACTTGCGACCCCCATCCAGCTCGCCCGCACCTGCCCGCGCGCCCCCGGGCCTGGGCGGGGTCCCCGCCCCCGGGCCCGATGACGACACTCGCCCCCGCGGCCCCGCCCGAGCGCGCCGGAGGAGGGGGCGTGCCCGGCGGGGGCGCGGTCGCCGGGCGGGTGCCGGCTCCCAGCGCACCGACCCGCTTCGCGCGGCGCGCAGGGTCGCCCGCAGCCCAGAGCCACGGGGAAAGGGGCGAGGCCCCGACCGTTCCCGGCCCGATCGCCCTCGCACCCAGCTGGTGGCTCCGAGGGCGTGGCTGGGCGACTAGCACTGGCCCCGGATCGCTTGCTCGGGGCTCCCGGCCGCCCCACTGACCTGTGTGAGTTCTCAGGTGCGCCTTGAGGTGCGAGGATTTCCCGTAAACTTTCTCGCAGCCCGCGTAGTGGCACTTGTGCTTTCTCTGCGGGGACTCGAGGTCGGTGCGACTTCGGCCCCGCCGGCCCCTTTGTCTGAGGCCGGGCTCGCCGCTCCCCGCGGGCCCCGGCTCTCGCTCGGGCTCCAGCCCCGCCTCGGGTTCGGGCTCGGGCTCGCTCCACGCCGGGCTGAGGGGCGCGGCCGCCGCGCCACTGGCGCCGGGGAAGGCGGGCTCGGGGGCGGGTGGCGGCGCCGGTGGTAGGCGGCAGGGGGTCCTCGCCTTCCGGGCCGCGGCGCCTTCTCTGCGCTCCGCCGGGGCGGGCGCCGGCGCTTGCTGGTTAAGGTCCGCTAGGATCCGCGCCACTACGAAGAGCGAGGCACTGTCCTTGCCGTCGCGGCGTTCTTCGACGCGGGGCAGCGTGGCGGCGACAGTGGCCGCGCCCTCGGGTCCGGGCTCCGGCCCCTCCCGCGGCCCGTGCACGACCGCGCGGTTCGACATGGACACGAGGCACTCGGCGGCGAAGTGGTCCACATAGGCGGCGGCTGCCATGCTGCGGGATCCAGCCGGCGGACGGGCGGCACTGCTGGTTGCTGCGAGTCGTCAGCGGCGCATCCGCACCCACGGCCTCCGGAGAGCGGGCGGGGGGCGGGGGCGAGGCGCGCCCTCTCCGCGGGCTGGGCTGGGCGCGCAGCCGCCTCTGCCGTCACCCGCGCGGCTCCGCGTCTACTAGGCGCCCGCCCGGCTGGGCTCCGAAGAGTGAACGCATGGGGGGCGCGGGCGAGTGGGATCCCCACGCGACGTCAGGGGCGGCCTGTCCTAAGGATGCCGAGCGGCGACGTTAGGGACGACCGCGCCAAGTCGCGGCCGCAGCCTCGCCGCGCATTGTGGCAGGCGGGACAGCAGCCGTGCGCGCCGCGGCTCGGTGTGGGCGGCCCGGCTCCGGGGGTGGGCGGGGCCGGGGCCACATCTGGACCCGACGTCAGCCCCCAGCCACATCCTGGCGGCGCAGGTTACAGGCGGCGGCGGCGGCCGCGGGGAGCCGCGCACGCGGAGGGGGCGGGGATCCTGGAGCGCGCACCGGCGGGATGGAGCGGTCGCGCGCCCGCCTCTGGGGAAGGGGCGTGGTCGAGGACAAGGACTGGCGCCATTGGCTCGCGGGTATGCGGCCCGGCCAATCCTCACAGTGAGAGACTCCCACTCGGCCTAGGGGCCTGCGCGTGCCAATGGGCGTGCCCCCTTGGCGGCGGGAGGAGGGGCGGAAATTAGAGCCGTGAGCCGGGCACGCTGACGCACCACGTCCGAGGGCGGCAGGCTGGGGCGTGGCCGCGCGGGTCGCTCCCCCACCCCTCAGCGGCTGGGACCCTGCGGGGTATTTTCCTGCTGGAGCTTTTGTACGGTGACAGCCTTGAACCCCGGCGCGGAGGTGAGCGCTCAGGAGGGCGCCCCTTTGTCCCTCCCGCCCCGCCTCTGCCGTGCGCCGGGTGGGCGCGCCCTGCGGGGCTCGCCTCCGCTTCTCCCTTTCCCCTCCCGAGCGAGGTGCCCAGCGAGGAGGCGTGTCCGCTCTGGCCAGCTCGGAACAACCCCGCCGCACCCGGCCGAAGCTGGGTTCCTGGGCGGCCGCGCCCCGAGATTCGGGCCGCTCGCCCGCTGCAAGCTCCTCCCCTGCGGAGCCCGGTGTTCGGCGCGGCCCAGCAGGGAGCGGGGTCTCGGGTGGGGCAGTGGATGCACTGACGGGAGGGACCTGGAGCTCCCGATCGTCCCGGGCAGCCTGGAACTGGGACCGGCCGCACCGCCCTTGAGCCTGGGTCAACCGGAGGCGGACTGGCACCAGGCTGGTGGTTAGCCTGGCAGCGTGGGTGAAGTGCCCACCGCGTCCCATGGTCGCAGGAGTGAACTACGTGCCGGGGCGCTGGCGCCGCTGCTCATGGAACGCGGGGCCCCTTCCTCTGCCTCCCCTCCCCAGGCCCGCTGCCAACTTCTCCCGGCTGCCCCTCTCCCTCGCCGCCGGGGAGGCTTCCGACGCCACCGACTGCGCGGGCCCCGCCCACAGCGCCCCGCCCACCCGCTGCCTGGCCCCGCAGAGGAAATGCTCCCTGCCCTGCCCCGCCCACTTGCCCTTGGCTCTCGCCCGCGCCCTCACCCTCGCTGTCTCCGAGACCACCCCACCGCCCTTCTCCAGGCCTAGGCCATCAGCCTAGAGGTTAGAGGCTGAAGCCGAGGGCAGCAAGCCCCTGGCCGGAGAGACCGGCCGGGGTCTGCAGCCCTTAATGGACATTCAAACGTGTTAGCTGCCCGCTCGGGGAGAGTGGAAGGAGGGCAGCCCAGGCACTGGATCCCTTGGACCAGAGAAGAGGGGTGGGTGGGACAGAGTCGTTCTGCGCACAAAATTAAGAGCAGCCATTTCACACCAAATTATCTTGGGGCCTGGGTAGAAAAAACTTTCCAGGTCACCAAGGACAAACGCGTTTTGGGTTGCATGTTGTGGTGACCTGTAAACTGGTGTGGACGTCTGGGCTCCCTGGGAATCTGTGACTAAAACCCTAAAGTTCCAGCTCACTGGTGGGCGCCCCCTGCGAAGACCACACAGTGTGCTCTGCAGCGGTGGGGCTCTGTACTGGGCCATTGGGTCAGACTCCTCCTCTAAGAGGGTCTCCTACTGGCAGGAAGTAATCTCTCTTTTCCCAGGCAACTTGTGTTGATGACATTTAAGAGATTTGTGTTCTGACCAAATAATGATTCAGACTGTTCCTGCAGTCTCACCACATGTCACAATCAGTCACTTCATTAAGGATGGAGCTGGCCCTGTGCTGACTTACCAGCCATCCACCACCCCCACCCCCCACTCTCTCCAGCAAGCAGGATTCTGCTCAATCTCCAAGGTACCACTAGCTCCATGACCCCCCCCTCCCCCCCCAGCCCCCCGCCCTTGACACACTCCAGCCTGGTCACACCCTGGCAGGCCTCTTAGGAGTAGGCGCCCTTCTAGGCGTTGGGCTGCAAGTGACCATCCTCTGTTCTGGGTGAGAGACATAGGCCTGGGTCCTCCGCAGGCGCACACCCCCCCACCCCCATCCACAGCCCAGAACAGTCCCAGGTCTCTGCATGGATGCAGCCTCCCTGAGTGTTTTGGCTGCACTCTCAGAGCATCCTGGGGGGCAAAACTCACACCCTAGGCCTGCTTCTCCGGCCTTTAACAGTTGTTCATAGAAGGAGGTCCTGGGGCCCAGTAACCCTCATCCCAGCCCCACATGGGAGTGTCTTTCAGATACATACATTCTCTTCCTGAGGGGAAAATCTCACCATAACCGCTGGCCTGTTTTATTTTTGCTTCATCAGATTTTGACAGATGTGGCTTCTGTATGTCTGAGGGTGGGTGGGGATCAAGTGTCAGGTGGAAGGAATGGAATAAACAAAAACAGGAGCTGCAGGAGACCCAGGTTTAGTCTCTGGGTGGGAAGATCCCCTGGAGGAGGAAATGGCAACCCACTCCAGTATTCTTGCCTGGAAAATCTCATGGACAGAGGAGCCTGGTGGGGCATATGGTCCGTGGGGTCGCAAAGAGTCAGACACGACTGAGCACACAATTCAGGGTGGGAAAGATCAGCCCAGAGCAAGTGAATGGGGATGTGTCTGGAGAGTGGAGAGGCTGGGCTGGAAAGGGGGCTGAGGTTTCCACTGGAGATGGCGGATGGATGGTGTGTGTTGACTCTGACTTGTGGAACCTCCTTTCACAGCAGTGTTTGCCTGTTGTCAGAAAAAAACTGGCAAGAATAGGGCAAGCAAGGGAACAAGTAACTGCAACACAGTTGTTGAAGCTGAAATACTATACAGATCTGAGACAATGAAGTCTTGAAATGGTAGCGGAGTGGCATAGGGTGTGGGGAGCCAAGAAAAAAAACTCTGGAGTCCCCAAAAGGTCCACCAATGGATGGCACTAGGCACCTCTGGATGGGGGTTTGAATGGGGGCTAAGATAATAATTGGCTGAAAGTCTACGGGAGTTGGTTATGGACAGGAAGGCCTGCCGTGATGCGGTTCATGGGGTCGCAACGAGTCGGACACGACTGAGTGACTGAACTGAATTGCTTAAGAAGCACCCAGACTGTCTCAGCAGATCTGTGCTGCCTTCTCCATTCTGACCAAAGATGGGATGTCTGTCATCTAAAGAAGGTTAAAGGGTACTTCCTTGGTGGTACAGCAGTTAAAACTCTGTGCTTCCAATATTGGGGTCATGGGTTCATTCCCTGTTCAGGGAACTAAGATTTCACATGTTGCCCAGCATGGTCAAATTAAAATAATAATAATAATATAAATAAGGTAAATGGAAGCAACTTGGGATGAGAGATACCATGCACAGTGAAGGGCAGAGATGGCATAATAGGAACAGAGGAGTTAAATGAACCTGTAGATATTAGATGCTGAGGCCATGTTCCAGCTTCCCTTCTGGGTTTTCAGAACACGGGCAGCCAAGAGGCTAGAAGGGTCTTTCCTGGGGCATTAAAACAGGCCAAGGGGAACACCCTAGTTTCCTTACATCTGCAGCTGCCCAGTGGAACCACCCACCAGACCACACTCCAGGGAAGGCTGCACTTCCCGAGCCCCTACGATACTGAGCCTCTAATCCAGCTTTCACAGGTGGCCAGAGCTGATCCAGCATCTCAGGAAATCCTGTGTCATGAAATCTAAAGCCCCAGTAGATTTTTTAACAGCAACTTGGAGGAAACAGACTGTGCAGAGAGAAGTACACGGCAATGTAATCATCAATCGAAGTCATGTCGTCAGAGTAACTAAAGAAAATACAACAACCCATGAAGGGAGGCCATGTATAAAGAAATTTTCGGTGAACAAACAAAAAGTGTTCATAGAAATTTGAAGTAGTGGAAATAAAGGGCTTCCAGGTGGCTCAGTGATAAAGAATCTGCCTGCCAGTGCAGGAGACATAGGTTTGATCCCTGGATCAGGAGGATTCCCTGGAAGAAGAAATGGCAGTATTCTTGCCTGGAGAATCCTATGGAGAGAGGAGTCTGGTGGGCTACAGTCTGTGAAGTCTCAAAAGAGTCAGACATGACTTAGTGACTGCACATGCAAAATTTAAAAAAAAAAAAATACTGCCAGGAGGGATTGGAAGATAAAGTTGAAGAAATCTCTGTGAGAGCAAAACAAAAAGAAACCTCCAAAATGGGAAACAGGAAAGAAAAAACAAAGGCGGACCGTCCAGAAAGTACATTAATGAAATAATAGGAACCCTAAAAGAGCGATCAGAGAAACACGGGGGTGGGGGTGGAAGGGAGGAAATCATCAATGAATTCAACCTTTAAAAAAATCTCCCAAACTCGAGAGAATGTGTTGAAAGACCAACAAGAAGCTTAACAGGGAAAAAATAGTTCTCCCCAAAGGCATTTCACTGTTGGAGTGCAGAATAATGGGGACAGAAGTGTCCTGACATTAGAAGCAGGTCACAGATAGATGGTCAGGAGTCAGAAGGTGAGGGGCAAAGCCTTGGGGATCTAAAGGAAAATTATTCTCCAGTCATCACCCAGCAAAAGTATAAATGAAGTACTTTGAGATGAATGCGGTCTCAAAATTTTATTTCACCAAAATAAAGAAGCCAGCTGAGAAAGAGGGAGGCGTGTGATACAGGAAAGAGGCATTCAACACAGGAGGAAAGGGAGGGGCATAGAGGCACCAGGCCAGGCTGGAGCAGGGCAGAAGCTCCACAGACACTTCTTCAGGAGATGAAGTAGACAAGATCCGTGTACCTGTCAGGAGAAGCTGGGCCATGCTGCAGGAAAGACTGCCTGTAAATCTCAAATGTTAATTTTTGGCAATGCTACACTTCCTTTGTGAGTTGCCTGGGGACACCCAAGTTGATGGAGCAGACTCTGTTTAGAACATGCTGGTTGCCATGGCAGAGGGACCCAGAGTGTCCATCATGCCTTCTTTTCCGTACACAAAATACACTGTCCCCCTCCCTTGGCGGGAAACCTTATAAATCCTGACCTAGAGATCAGAGACAGGCAGGAAGACAGAGATTCAAGCATCGACTTGGAGATCCATTACCTCTGTAGGCTGCTGCACCCAACCCCCAGCCCCAATACACAACCCCAATGTGCAGTGATGGGAAGGGACAGAATACACAACAAACAGACCAATTCAGAAAGGGGAGGCGGGGGCAACCCCAGCAGACAGTGTTCACAGGGATTCTGAACACTGCTGGGCAAATTTTGCCCTTCATCCTGGAGTGAGTGTGTGAACAATCCAGCCCCGCTCCCTGGGAGGCCAGGTCACCATGGGGTGCTCCTCCACTTTGAGGGGATCACCCTCCACCATCATTCTCCTTGGCTGTCCTGGGAGTGAGGGTGGTGGTGGTGGGCAATGGGAGTCTGCCTCCCTTAGGGGGCTGAGCACTTTCCCCATCGTGCTTCCAGCCTGCAGGAGGTTAGAGATGAAGGGTTATCTTAAGTTCCAGACACAAACTCTTTTAATGCTTGGACATGGTTTCTTTGGTTTTATTAGTTCCTCAAAAATCTAGTTAATAGACATTGAATATGCTGATAACCTTGATCTTGGACTTGCAGCCTCCAGAACTATGAGAAATAAATATTTGTTGTTTATAAGACACCAGATATTGTGTTTCAGCAGCCCAACTGGCCTAAGATATCCACAAAATCCATCCCCTCTTTCTACAGCAGTGAGCAACCATACTTTCCACACACCTGTGCAGTGAAGTGTGACCAGGTGACTAAGTCCCCAGGGTGGGACTGTGAGCAGAGGGGCTGCGGGCTTTTAGAAAGTGGATCTCTCCTCCTGTATCTTCTCTTCTCCCTCTGCCCAGTGGATGCTTACGTCAACGAAGCCCTAGGGGATGAGGGATGATGGAGTCACAAAATAGAGCAGCCTGGAACCCAGAAATCTAGCCAAGGGTGCTCACAGATGGTCACTGTGTTTGAGCCATAATCATCCAGGGGCTACCTATTACTGCAACTTAGCCCACCTTCATGAATACAAAAGTAGGAGGAAGTGACCGAAGGGAAACAACAGAACATGGTTTATAGAGAGAAGCTTGGTGTCAGGTGGAGTGAGGTCTGTGCTTTGTTCTATAGCATTCTCCTCTGAGGCTGGCTTCCTGGTGGCAGCCAGGGTGTGGGGTGACAACTCTGGGCATCGTCCTTCCTCTTTCCCAGGGAGTCACTGATGGCTTGCCGTGCTAGTAGGGGAACAAACCATTCTCTGCTGTATGACATGGGGGTGGAACAGAAAACTTTCTTCACGTCCAGTCTCCCAGTGGTGCTGGAGGGAAGAATAATCCATTGGGGCCTGAACAATGAGAGCTATCCTCACATCTGGTACAGGTTTACATGGGGGAGAGATGAAAATGGGAAATGCTTCTGAGACTCTGCCATCCAAAGACTTAAGAGATGTCTACAAGATCAGCAACAATGTGTGAGGAAGGCACGTTAAAATGATGGATGGTCTCTTCCAGGCTTCCTGGAGCAGATGGCTTCCACAACTGAGCACAAGCAACATGGGACCTGCCTGCCTTCAGGATGATCTGGGAGGGTCTCTGATCTCAGTGGAGATTGTCTGTTCTTTCAGGGACTGTCCATCCCCACCCTCAACACACACCTGAATGGCCATTCATAACTTGTAATCCCCTCCCCCAGGAGAAGGAAATGGCAACCCACTTCAGTATTCTTGCCTAGAGAATCCCGTGGACAGAGGAGCCTGGTGGGCTTCTGTCCATAGTGTCGCACAGAGTTGGACATGACTGAAGCGACTTAGCATGCATGCTTGTATTGGAGAAGGAAATGGCAACCCACTCCAGTGTTCTTGCCTGGAGAATCCAAGGGACAGGGGAGCCTGGTGGGCTGCCGTCTATGGGGTCGCACAGAGTCGGACACGTCTGAAGTGACTTAGCAGCAGCAGCAGCAGCAATCCCCCCCTGGTGGATGTTCTGAGCCAAATGCTGCATTTAATCCTTTTGAGTTGATTCTGAGGTTCTTACTCAGGACCCATCAAGGTCAGTAAGTCCTAGCCTCTGGGGAATGCTTCAGAGCTCCCCTGACATGTTGGCTTATTGTCTTGCTTGGAGATGGCACAAGAAAGGGGCCAGGCCTTCCCACCCTACAGGTAAGAAAACTAAGCCTCAGTCAGGTCCAGAGACTTCCCCGAGGTCACATCTAGCGAAAGGCAGAGCCCAGGTTCTCTGGCCTTGTCCTGGTGCCTGCATCCCCAGCCTCTGAGAAGCTAGCTAATTAATATGAGAATTTATCAGATCAATTAAATAAGAGCCAGGTTAGTCCATTCTGGGCTCTCAGGGGAATCCTGTCTAATGAGTATTCCTGTTAAGAGGGTTGGGCGGATTTGCAGTGAACAATGTAGGATAAAGACTTCTTAATTCTTGGCTGTTTGCTTGTAGGTCTTAGGGAAGGACTGAAGGATGGTTGACAGGATACAGGGAAGCAGTATTTTTTTTTTGGCTAGTGCAGAAGGGAGTTAGAAAGTGGGGTGGGGTCATGCCCAGTCTCTTTAGTATGGGCACCAGGGTTGTGTGGTCACCTTTAATATCCATCCATCATTCACATCCTCACATGCATACCTAGTTTCCTGGATTGTGGGCTTCCTGTGTAGGACAGTACATTGAGAAGTTGTTCAGTCTCTCAGTCATGTCTGACTCTTTTGCGACCCCATGGAATGTAGTCCACCAGTCTCCTCTGCCTATGGGGTCCTTCAGGCAAGAATATCCAAATGGGTCGCCATTTCCTTCTCTGAGGGATCTTCCCATACCAGGGATCGAACCCACATCTCCTGCATTGCCAGGCAGATTCTTTATCACTGAGCCATCAGGGAAGCCATACATTGAGAGAGTCAGTAGCTATTAGACCTGATTTTATAATTAAACTGGTTGGTTTAAAATATTCCAAACGTAGTATGGGCTGATTGTTTTTATCTGAGGGTCTTTGAACCAGAGTTTTCTGGTTTGGGATTTGGATTTGGTCTTTAGTATGAAACTTCTTTCGTGTGTAAAGCAGAGAACTGCACAACTAGGGATATTGATGTTTCAGGGTGACAAGGAAATATTTTCCCCCAAGGAAAAGGAAAGGAGAAGTTGAAAATGAATTAGTTTTTTTTCTTTTTTAATGTATTGATTTTTATCTATTTGGCTGCACTGGGTCTTAGTTGCAGCATACAGGATCTAGCTCCCCTACCAGAGATTGAACCTGGGCCCTCTGCATCGGGAAGGTAGAGTCTTAACCACTGGACCACCAGGGAAGTCCTATGAATTTGTTTTAATCACATTTCAGGTAACTCAAGAGCAGCCAAGAGTTTGCCATCTCCAACCAGAAGTCGGTTCCTTGAAGAACAGAAATAATTCCCACTGGGAACAGCTGACGGAGTGATCTGCTTTGGCTCTGGCAGGTCACTGGGAGGCAGGCCCTCCAAAGATTCCTTTCCAAGGGGACACGGATGCCCACCGCTCTGGGCCAGCCACTGGACAATGCTATGTCATATGCAGTGCCTTAGGGTGTGCAGCCCCTCCCAGACGAGTCCTCAGTGAATGGCGATGGGTTGTGCTGTGTCCTTGAAGTCTCACCTTACAGACCTTTATCAGCCCACTCATTATGAAGCAGTAACTCCTGGGGTGGGAGGACCCAACTCAAGAGACTGCAGCCCAGACTGGTGGGTGGGTTGAGGGGAAGGAAGCCAGGCTCATCATCTGAACCATCCCAGTGATGCACACAGTTCTACTTACAGCAGCTTTACCCACGCCGCCTGTGGGAGCTCTCTTCAAGGGAGAAATTGTTGCAAGATCTCAAGGTGCTTTAAAATATTGTTGCAGTGTTGTTGCAGTTTTTAAAAATCGCCATGAACATTTTCAAACTGGTGACTGCTTCAATCCCCGGAGCCCAATGAAAGGGAGGTGGTGTGACTTCCCTGAGCTTCCATGTAAGACGTCCTACCACCCTGACCTGGAAGCCAACGCGTGAGTGTAGAAGGGGCTTAGCAGCCATGAGGCCAAAGCATCAGTGGTGCAGAAACAAACCATCTCTTCTCAGCCCTTTTGAAATTCCTGATCCATGGAATCAAGGGTTGTTGCTGTAAGCTGTTACATTCAGGGTTGTTATGGAGCAAAGTGTGTTAGTTGCTCAGTTGCGTCAGACTCTTTTCGACCCCATGGTCTGTCCATGAATTCTCCAGGCAAAAATACTAGAGTGAGTTGTCATTCCCTTCTCCAGAGGATCTTCCCAACCCAGGGATCAAACATGATTCTCCTGCATTGCAGGCAGCTCCTTTACCATCTGAGCCACCAGGGAAACTAAAATAAGTTAGCTGAAATAAACACAGTCCCTGTAAACCAAGAAATGTCTGACCTAATGCTCATTCAAGGAAAAGGTTTTTGTTGTTCTTGTTGTTGTAAATTTTATAAAAATTTGATCCTGTAAGCAACATAATATTCCATAATGAGAAAAATCAAATTCATTGAAGTATTTCTCTATGTGTGGTGATCTGGTTACTTTTTCATTCTCAAGGTGAATTGCATTCTTTTGTTTTAATCGAGGTAGTGTTGATGTACAATATTATATAAGTTACAAGTGCACAACATAGTGATTGACAATTTTTGAAGATACTCCATTTATAGTATTATAAAATGTTGGTTGTATTCACTGTGTTGTATAGTAAAGAGAAAGGAAGGGAGGGAGGGAGGAAAGAAGGAAGGAAAAGGTTTTCTTTCTATCTTGGTGAGGGAAAAGCCAAGATAGCAGGGTTGGGTCTGAGGTCTGGACTCTATGTGTGAGCTGTGGGATTTTCAAGGGACTTGACCTCTTCTGTGTTTGACTTAGGGACTGATTTGAGACTCCCCTCATAGGTCAGGGAGAGACCCCAGTAGTGAGCTCCCTGCCTCAGACCCTCCTCTGACAAGCCAGGTGGAGGTGATTGTGTGGACCCCCATCCATGCCACACATCTGGCACCTGACCCATTTGGGGGTATTTGCAGCCCAACTTCTTCCTCCGGAAGGTGACCAGAACTATGACTCTCCCAAGCCTGGCCCCTCGGACACACACTCTAAAATCCCAGGCTTCAGTGGCATCCTTATTATAATACTATTAAATTTGAAAAATATTCAAAAGCTTAAAAAGCTTCAGTTCAGTTCAGTTGCTCAGTTGTGTCCAACTCTTTGTGACCCCATGAATCGCAGCACGCCAGGCCTCCCTGTCCATCACCAACTCCCGGAGTTCACTCAGACTCACGTCCATCGAGTCCGTGATGCCATCCAGCCATCTCATTTTCTGTCGTCCCCTTCTCCTCCTGCCTGCAATCCCTCCCAGCATCAGAGTCTTTTCCAATGAGTCAACTCTTCGCATGAGATGGCCAAAGGACTGGAATTTCAGCTTTAGCATCATTCCTTCCAAAGAAATCCCAGGGTTGATCTCCTTCAGAATGGACTGGTTGGATCTCCTTGCAGTCCAAGGGACTCTCAAGAGTCTTCTCCAACACTACAGTTCAAAAGCATCAATTCTTCAGCGCTCAGCCTTCTTCACAGTCCAACTCTCACATCCATACATGAAGCTTAAACATTGCCAATAATCTCCATTCTCTCCATGAAAAGAATCACTTCTTTGCTCCTTTCTGCCATCTTTTCCAATGACAGACCAGTTTTCTCTACATACTCATTGTGACAGTCATTGATAATTGTTTACTCTCTTAGCTACTGCTGCATAACAAAATGCCTCACAACTCAGTTGTTCGAGATAGCAATAAACATTTATTGTTGGGACTTCCTTGGTGGTCCAGTGGTTAAGACACCACACTCCCAAAGCAGGGGTGTGTGCATGCATGCAAGCTAAGTCGCTTTAGTTGTGTCCAACTGTTTGGAATCCTGTGGACTGTAGCCTGCCAGGCTCCTCTGTCCATGGGATTCTCCAGGCAAGAACACTGGAGTGTGTTGCCATGCCCTCCTGCAAGGGATCTTCCAGACCTAGGGATCAAACCTGCATCTCCTGTGGCTCCTGCACTGCAGGCAGATTCTTTACTGCTGAGCCACCAGGGAAGCCCCAATACAGGGGACCTGAGTTCAATCCCTGGTCAGGGAACTAGTTCCCACATGCCACAACTAATACCTGCCAGAGCAACCCCCACTCAAAAAAACAACAACAACAACAACAACAAACCTGGCACCCAGAAGTCACACAGCAGTGTTTCCACAGGACTCTCTGCACCAGGGCAGTCACAAGGCATCCCTGCTTCAAGGGGAGGACATCTCTTGGTGGGTGAGTGGCAAGGTTCTCCAAGAGGTATTGCTGTGGAATTCTTCAGGAAATGAAACCTGCCATTGGGAGCAATAGTGAAGGCATTTCCATGCTGAAGCAGGATGGTGTCGCATTCTTCTGCAGCTCATAAGGACATGGCTGCTGCTAAGTTGCTTCAGTCATGTCTGACTCTGTGTGTCCCCATAGACGGCAGCCCACCAGGCTCCGCCGTCCCTGGGATTCTCCAGGCAAGAACACTGGAGTGGGTTGCCATTTCCTTCTCCAATGCGTGAAAGTGAAGTCAACCAGTCGTGTCCGACTCTTTGCGACCCCATGGACTGCAGCCTACCAGGCTCCTCTGTCAATGGGCTTCTCCAGGCAAGAGTACCAGAGTGGGTCGCCATTGCCTTTTCCAGGAAGGACATGGCAGAGGCCTGAAAAGCCACAGCCCAATTTCCCTTCCTTCCTTCCAGGAAACCAAAGTTTTTTTTTGAGAAAAAGAGGTGTTATTTCCCTTTAAAGATAAACTCTCATTTCATCAGTGTCAAGGAGAGGTAGATCTCCACGACAACCTGTGGTCCCTGTGGAATCTGAGTTTATTGGGAGAAGGAGAGAGATTTCAGCAGTTTGAGAGATGGTTCCAAGGCTACTTCCCAGAGGGTCATGCTGAGAGTGACTCTGGCAGAGACCCACTGCACCCCAGATGGGTCTCCCCAGGGCCTCTGCATTAGAGGGGAAAATGAAGTCTCTGGTCTTCCTGTCCTCCCTCAGACCTGGGCATGCCTCTGACTCCATCTGAACCAATGGGATCTAAGGGGACCACGGAGATACGGTGTCCTGCAAACCCCAGGATGGAGAGATGTGGACACTTGTTGCCTTCCACTCCCAGTGTACCACTGCCTGGAATCTAGGGCTCTGGGAACAGCCATGCCTGTCCTGCCCCAACCTCTGGGCTGCTTCCCTGGGGGAGGAATCAGTCCGGGCTGGGCTTTCTCCTGTGTACTCAGCCTGCCCCTCAGCTCATGGCCTCTCTCCCGCAATACTTGGAGTGGGCATGGTCCCTCAGCCAGGAGAGGATGCCTAAGCAGAGCCTACTGGGCCCTGGATGCTTTCTGTAGGATTGGCCTGGAGGGACCAGGCCTGGAGAAGCACTGCAGCAGGACCTTTGGACAAGAGAGCTGCCCTCTGTCCATCCTTTGGGTTCTGACTTCTGAGGACACTGTGGCCACCTCTCTCCACTTGCTGTGCACATCAGCTCTTGCACCCTGGCTTCCTCTCGCCGCTGTCTCCAGGTGGCTTGGCTTCAGCACCCTCTGCTGCCCCTCTGAGGCTCCAGGGACAGAACCACCAGGAGAAGGCCCAATGGACAGAGGGACAGCCCTGCTGGTGGGTGGCTCACACAGCAGGTGTCCCCAGGGCCCTGGCCAGCAGAGCAGCTGCCCTAGGTGAGTATATGAGAACCGCCTGCTGCAGGGGGAGGATGGGGAGAAGTGTGCAGCTGGAGCCAGGGAGTCTTAGCCCCGCCATGTCTTAGTGGGGACATGCAGCCAGCAGAGGGGAGTGGGCTCTGGGTTGGAGTCCCAGCTGGACCACCTCTACCACCTGGCGTCCTCATTCTAAAATCCTACGCATCCTTCTCCATCACACTGTAAACACCTCAGTGTTAGGAAGGGCTCTGGGTGATGCTTGGCCTATGAGAGACGTCCCTGGTAGTAGCAAAAAGGGCAAGAGGGCAAGGTGTCCCAGGCTTCCTCTAACTCAGGGGGCACTGCAGAAGGTCAAATGCCTTTTGCTTTCCTCTCTAACACTTAACTTTGAAAGTTTTCTCCCTGAAAGAGAAGTGAAATGAGCGTCTTTTATGCAGACTCACCAGTGGTTGAATTTTTGCCATCCTTTCCTCTCTTTCTCTCTCTGTATATCTTTCTGTATCTATTTTTTCCTGAATCATTTGAAAGTACAGTGTTGACACCTTACTCCTAAATATTTTTCTTGGCTTTGAGAAGCCAAGAAGCCATAGTTGCACTCAAAATGTTCATCATCCTTTAATGATGATTACATAATATACAAACCATATTTAAATTGTTTATAATGGATTTTAATCTCTTTTCTGGCCACATATCTCTTCTTTATCAACCAAACTGAGAAAGCTTCACTCCCTCCCAAACACACCCTACTGCAGGTGTTTCTATGGAGGCTGCCCATTGGGTGGGGGGCACTGTGAGGGAGTCACCAGGGACCAGGATATCTCATTGCCCCCTGCCATCCTCATCCGGCCGTAATCGGATGGAGTTGAGTCTGGATAAAGGTGTGGGGTTTTTTGCCTTTAATTGGCTTGATCTCAAGCCCTGGGACTTTGCCCTCATCTATCTCAAGCTACAGGGCTGCCCTCAGCCCCCAGTCATCTGTACCCCTGTCCCCACCTGGTTACCATCTCATTTCTTCTTATAAAGACATGAGCTCCCCAGGTGGCACAGCGGTAAAGAATTTGCCTGCCAATGCCGGAGACACAAGAGATATGGGTTTGATTGCTGGGTCAGGAAGATCACTTGGAGAAGGAAATGGCAATCCACTCTAGTATTCTTGTTTGGGAAATCCCATGGACTGAGGATCCTGGCAGGCTACAGTCCATGGGGTCACAAAAGAGTCAGACACGACGAAGAGACTGAGCACACATGCATGCATAACGACAGGAAAGAACACGCATCCCCTTCAGAAAAAAGGGGATCATGCATGGAAGAGAGCAGTGATCACTAGCAAATGGTCCGTGTTTATCCACCCATGGATAACACCATGCACTTGTATATGGTCCCTGAAACGGCTCCATTGTACGGGCTGAATATTTCTGTCTCCTCCACATCCATCTGTTGGAGCTCCAACCTCAATGTATTCAGAGGTAACTGGGTTTAGAGGAGGTCATGGGTGGGGCTCCCAAGATGGGATTACTGCCCTTAAAAGAAGAGGAGGAGACATAAGAGATCTCTTTCTTTCCACCACGTAAGGACACAGCAAACCAGAAAGAGAATTCCCACCAGATCTTGAATCTGAGCCACCTGGGAAATCCAGCCTCCAGAACTTTGAGAAATTCATATTTGTTGTCTGAATCACCTAACCTACAGTATTTTGTTATAGCAGCTGGAGTTGACTGAAACAGCCTGTTGTTGTTCAGTTGCAACTCTTTGCAATCCCATAGACTGCCGTATCCCAGGCTTTCCTGTCCATCACCATCTCCCGGAGCTTGCTCAAACTCATGTCCATTGAGTTGATGATGCCATCCAACCATTTTATCCTCTATCGTCCCCTTCTCCTTTTGTTTTCAATCTTTCCCAGCATCAGGGTCTTTTCCAATGAGTAGGCTCTTCACATAAGGTGGCCAAAGTAGTGGAGCTTCAGCTTTAGCATCAGTCCTTCCAGTGAATATTCAGGGCTGATTTCCTTTAAGATTGACTGGTTTGATCTCATTATTGTCCAAAGGACTCTCAAGAGTCTTTTCTAGCACTACAATTTGAAAGCATCAATTCCTTTTGTTCCAAGGAGCAAGAGTCTTTTAATTTCATGGCTGCAGTCACCTGGAGGCAGGGTAACTTTCCGCTGCACAGGGAAGCCCACCCACCCAGAGAGGCACAGAGGCTCAGGAACACCCATCTCACTGTCTGGATTCCAAGCCCAACTGATCAGTTTGAGATGGTTTGAGTCATAAGTAAAAGAACCCAGGCAATTGTCACTTAAATAAACAGGGGTATCCCATGAAAAGATGACAGGGCTGGAGAACTGGCTTAGTGTGCCCATCGGTACCCAGTGCCTTCTCCCCACCCCTTCACCATCCTTAAATGCTGGCCTTCTGTTGCAGAGGCACTGGCCAAAGCTCTGGGTCTACAGTTGGAGCTAGAAGTTGGGTAAGGGGCTAGAGAAGAAGGCAGAACCTTAGGACCTGTAGGATTTCTGCTTCACCTTAGCCAGCCATGCCAATTCTAGGTAAACTGAAGAAGCAATTCTCTGCGGCACTTGTGTTGCTACCCCCACCCTCCCAGCACCTGTTTAGACCTTGCTTTCTGACTTAGGGTGTTTACCAGGTAGGACAGTCCAGGAAGTCACTGAAATTCACAGTGCGTATAAGGTTTAATTGGATCTCTAACAAATGAGCCTACTTTGATGTATGATGTTTGTTTTCCTAGTGGGAAGGGAACAGAGGATGAGGGTTTTTCATTCCATACCTCTGACCTGCCTCTAGATGTTCCAGGGTTTTCATGGTGAGAGCTGCTGGCCCTGTTTGTTGGAGGGTTTTTCAAGCTCTCCATGGACTTGGCCAAGGTGGCTGGAACCCCTCAGGGCCTCCTTGTGGGTGGAACGGGGGACTGTCTGGTCTTTCTTCCTTCAGTTAGGCATCACGGCCTGCCTTCTCCTGCTAAGATGAATGATGTTACACGGGATCACCCTGGCGAGAGTTCAGTTCTTGGCCTAGGGACTAGGCTGCTCAAAACGCTGCCTTTCCACTGTGACACTGAGGTTCGGGGTGACCAGTTCCCTCCCACTGCTCCCCAGCCCACTAGCCTTCTCCTATGCCCAACCCACCTGCACACAGGCTTGCAGCCTCCCCGCCCCCACCTCCTTTCTTGCCTCTGCTCCTCTCTGGCCCCCATTTCTCCTCCTGAGACCCCGGCTCAGCCGTGATTTCCCCAACCAATGGGCATTATCTCCTTTGTGACCGTATCTTTTTGTCATCCAGTTGGCTGTGCTGGGCTCAGGCCTCCACAGGGGGCCCTGTTCTGGGACTCCTCCAGTGGGTCTCCCACTTGCCTCCGACCCCGGGCTCCCAGGCCCCCTCCACCTTCCTTGGGCTTCTGGTCAGTTTGGGACTATGGGGATCCCTAGAAGGAAATGACAGGAAGAGAAGAGGAGGGCCCTCCTCCGGAGTCTATGCAGACTGGCCAAACCCCAACAGAGCTTTGAGGGAGCCCCTTTCCACTCAGCTGTTTCCTAGTTCCAGGCACTGCCCACACCCCAGGAGCACCTTGTCTGCTCTTACTTCCCTGAGGGGATGCCCTGCCCCATGTCCTTGTCAAGGCCACATGCACTCTCCCGGGCATGTGGGTGCGTTTGCCTCAGGGGCCGGTCCGCCCCTCGCCCCTCCGGATTAGCCAGAGCCGCCCACAGTGTAGCTGCAATGTTCTTTGGATACAGTTGCGAAGCGGATGTAGTTCCACGAATATTGGCTGAGGGTAGGCACTGAGGTGTGGCTTCCTGGCTCAGCACCAAGGGCGCCAAAGCACAGAAGCTCACAGCCAGGCCAAGAGGCCCTGAGTAGGAGAAGGCAGTCGAGCTCCAGGGAGCCAGAGGAGCCCCCAGGGAAGATGAGACGTGTGCAGCGGCTGGGTGGGTCCACCAAGGACGGAAGGTTGGGGGTGACGGCAGAGGCAGCCCAGGACCAGAGAGAGGAACTTGAGGCACCCGGAAGTTCAGCCTGGCTGGAGAACAGTGCTCCAGGAGGCAGGGGATGCCTGCTGATGGCAGGGCACTAGAGAGCTTGGCAAGGGCAGAGAGGCATGTGCTAGGGGGTCCACACAGGCAGGGGTCGGGGTAGGAGGGGGCTCCAAGGGGAGTCCACAGGCTGGCCCAGGCAGCTGACTCCCTAGGGAGGGAAGGGTGAGTGAGGGAGAGAAAAGGTTGAGAGGTCAGGACAAGAAAGGAGGAGGGGCCCGGAACCTTGGGGGCAGCTGAGAGGACCATCCACTGAGGGACTGGGTCCCTGGCTCTGCTGTGTGATGCCAGGCTGGCTAGTGAAATTCTTTGAACCTGCTTCCCCATCTGAAAAGGCTGCTTTGAGTGGGGCTCCAGATACTGCCCTACTCTAGCCTGGGTGTGGCAGGTGCGTGTCTCAGAGCAGTGTTCCTCCCTCGTTTGAGTCTAAGGTTACTGTGAGTCACCAGACGACCCGGACCTCACTTGATCAGGCAAGGTCAGCCCCTCCCCTGGCCCTGGGCCTGAGGTCTGACCCTGGTTGTGTTCCTCGCACGGGCTGTGTTCGCCCCTCGGAGAAGCTGGGAGGCCCCTGGGTGGTGGCGCGGGTAGCAGATGCTGGCAGCTGCCGCTCGCCCCACAATGTGGCTTTTGTCAGCTAGGGTGGCTGTGCAGCTCGGGACAACCTGGGCTAGGGAACAATCACCCAGGCTCCGCTGTGGGCTCTCAACAAAGCCGCTGGGCACTTCGGGCCCCACTTTTGTGATGCAGATGTGGCGATGGCAGTCGTGAGTTGGGGAAGCACACACTCCCTCTCCTCCCTGCCCCTGCCCCTTTGTGATGCAGATAGAGCAAGGCCTCCCGTGCTAGGCAGGTTATTCCTGCCCTTCCCCCCCACCCTCCCGGCCAGGCTTAGTGACCACTGTCCAGCGTGTCCCTGAGCCACCCGGGCCCTGGCCCTCAGGGTCTCTGGGTTCAGCCAGGAGGTGCCAGGACCAGAGAAGAGAAGTGGAGCAAGGGAACCGCACAACTGGCCAGAAATACTAGACCAGGCTCCTCTGTGCAGGCAGGGCTCAGGCCACACTGGCCAGCCTTTGGACAGCATCTGGAGTGGACGGCCTTGTGGGCAGAGGTACAGCCTGTTACAAGGTCCTGATGTGGGATGGCCAGTCCTAGGAGGAGACAGCTAGTGGGAGGAGGGCCAGTTCCCTACCCCGGGGTTGGATGCCCGAAAGGAAGGGCCTGAACCCCAGGTCGACAGTCAGGGGACCCTCTGGCCCCACCACACACTAGCCTGGAGGGTGAGTTCACAAATTTCCAAATTTCTCTGAGCCTGTTGTATGAGGATAGGAATAGCTTCTATCACAGGATCCTGGTGAAATGAAATTGGACAATCCAGATAAAATATTGAGTTCATTGCCCAGCACACAACAGGCATGCAGTGGCTGATAACGATGGACAGACATGTGGCAATATTTATCAAACTCAGAGGTGCAAACACACATTTTCCTGTAATACTACTTCTAGGAATTTATCCTGCGATTGTGCTCATGTGTACAAAATGACCCACATTCAAGAGTGTTCTTTGCAGATTTGTTTGCAGCAGTCAGAAAATGGAAATTATCCAAGTGTCCACCTCCAGGGGTCAGTCACATGGATTATGATCTGTCCACTCGTGTAACAGTCCTCTTTTGGCGGGGATGGGCCAGGGCATGGCTATCGGACCTTAGTTTCCCATCACGGATTGAACCTGGGCTTGGGCAGTGAAAGTGCGAGAGTCCTAACCAGGAAAGTCCTGTAAGAGTCCCCTTCCGTTCCAGTGTTCTTGGGCTTCCCTTGTGGCTCAGCTGGTAAAGAATCGGCCTGCAATGTGGGAGATCTGGGTTCGATCCCTGGGTTGGGAAGATCCCCTGGAGAAGGAAGAGGCTACCCACTCCAGTACTGTATAGTCCATGGGGTCCCAAACAGTTGGATGCATCTAAGCGACTTTCACTTTCACTTTCTTTCAGTTGAAATAAGAACCGGGATGCATTTGTGTGCTGGTAGGAGCACTCGCCCTGCACAGCGAAGTCAGTGCCCTAGGAAAGGAGGGGGCCCAGCATCACAGGGGTCCAGGGTCCACCGGCCCAGGGAGCAGGGCAGCTGAGCCGGGAAAGGGTAGTGTGTAGGGCCAGGACAGTGGACACACAGGCGTGCACACACACACGCACACACACACCTGGAGGTTGAGAGTCTCTCCAGCAGAAACAGACTGTTTTGGGGGCAAAGTGGCGCACCCAGCTCTGCAGTGCTAGGCTGATGCAACCAATTACCATGGCAACAGCGGGCAGTTGTAATTTTCAGAAGGCGGGCAGGCCCTGAGCTCAGGAAGAGGCTGCAGGCCCCAGCAGGGTTGCCTCTGGGTCACCCTGAATGTGCATGTGGCCACAGCGGTGTGACTCCCCATCTGTAAAATGAGGATCTGACCCGTGAGGCCTCTGCACCTCAGGCAACAGTGGGAGCGGGCCTGAGAGCAGATGCAGGGCTCCATGGATGCAAGGGCTGTCAGCCTCCCACTGCAGGCCCAAAGGGAGGGCTCAGCCACGCTCTGTCCCCCGTCGCCCTCGTGAAAGAGGACTTCGTGCAGCCCTGAGTTCCCATCCCCAGAGCCTCTTCCAGATAAATAAGGACCAGAGAGGAAGAAGGCAGACGGCTTTGTACAGGGGCTTCCTGGCCCTGCCACCCACAGGGGCTTCCCAAGCCCCTTGCCTCCACCCCTACCCTAGTCCTTTCAGTTTTGAACCTGTTTGCAAAGTCATCCTACCACCTCACCCCGCTCCCTGCCCCTGGCTTCCCAGGAGGTGACCCTTCCCCCACCCTCACTCCTGTTTAGCTTCATGGCCTGAAGTCAACCTCCCCTGGTACATCACGAGCCATATGGGGGCATGGGGGTGGGGACGGGGGTCTGATTCTAGTTTTCAGCATCTCCCAGGCCTGACCCCGCTGGGAAGGGCTGCAGGGGATCTCTGACCCCTGGGCATGGTGACCCCAGTCCAGTGGGCAGCCTCTCCTTTGTCTCCAGGACACACAGGGCTCTTTCCCCATGGAGAAGCCCTTGTAGATCAACACAGAGGGCAGGAGCAGGCAAGGATTTGGGGGATATCCTGTCTACTTCCCTCCTAATGCAGCTTTTCCATCTCTGGGGTGGGGTGGTGCCTTGTCCCCTCCACCCTTGCCTGGTTGGAGCAGGCTGGCTGCAGCCATCGCCTCCCAGTCCCTTCTCTTCATGGCTGTCTCACCCTATAGCCTGCCCATCAGCCTCTCAAGACTGTCTGCCTTCACCCCCCCCACCACACTGTGTGCCCATCATCCTCCCAACCGTGCTTCACTCACACAGGCACCAGGGCTGGAATTAGGTGGGGTCTTGGATCTCCAGCTCTGTTTCAGGGTAGTGGGACAGTGGGCCACACCCGGTGTGCAATATCTCCTCCAGTGATTATGAGAAATGGGGAAAATCCACATGTCCTAGGTCAAGGGTCACCTTGGGCGGGTGGCTTTGCAGGATGCCCTTGGTGGGGGATGGGTTTGAATAACAGTCTCCCTGCTGCTCCTCCCTACCCCCGCCTCCAAGGTGGGACATGGACAGACACCTGTACTACTACATGATCCCCAATCAGTGCAGGAAAAGTTTTATCTTCTCAAAGGGGTTTCTGGCCTGGAGAGTGGTTTGAATGACCAGGCTTTGGCCACTAGGGCAGCCTGAAGTCCCCCAATCTGTACCCTCCCCCAGGTGGAGGCAGACCCCCATGCCCCTCTCCCAGCCAGGTGGGCCCTGGTGAGGCACAGGGCTCTGGGCTGTTGGCATAACACACTCCTGGAGTGGGGGTGATTGCCATGGGCTTGGCTCTGGGCCAGGGCTGCCCACATATTTCAGGTGTGGTCCCTTTATACTGTTGTTGTTCAGTGGCTCAGTCGTGTTTGACTCTTTGTGACCCCCAAGAACTGCAGCATGCCAGGCTTCGTCTCCTTCACCATCTCCTGGAGTTTGCTCAAACTCATGTCCATTGAATCAGTGATGCCATCCAACTGTCTCATCCTCTGTCACCTCCTTCTCCTGCCTTCAATCTTTCCCAGCATCAGAGTCTTTTCCAATGGATTGGCTCTTTGCCTGAGATGGCCAAAGCATTGGAGTTTCAGCCTCAGGATCAGTCCCTCCAGTGAATATTCAGGATTGATTTCCTTTACAGTGTGCAATCACAAAACATCCCTGTGGTCTTGAGCAAAAGGAGACTATCTGCCGCGAGCGAATGACAGAGACACTGTGTATTGAAGTATCTGTCATTTAGAGATAAGACTCTATTTTAAGTTGAACCTATTTAAAGATTATATTTCTTTCATTCTAAATGCCTCCGGGCAGTGTGACCCTGTGCAGCTCGGGAAGAGTGTTCTGTCTCTCTGGGCCATACCAGTCCCTATCTGAGATTCCAGAGAGTGGGCTCAGACCCCAGCTCAGCTAGGCACTGGAGGTCCATCTCCTCCACCCAGGCTAGGGGAATCTCTTTCATTTTCTTTCTCTTCTCTCCTGCCCCCCACCTCCCACTCACGTCCTGAGGGCATGACACCTCTCCCCTCCCTCCCAGTAGAGACCCCAGTGACTGCTTCCAGGGGTCTCCATGGCACAGAGGAGAACATTGGCTCAGAGAGGGGACCCCTGGCTGCTTCTGACCTGCTGGTTACACCCCCTTCCCCTGTTCCCCAGGTTCTCCACACTCGGGGAGGAGCCAGGGAACCCGGCTCTGCAGAGGCTAGTCTCTGGGGGTTGGAGCCTGGCTGCGTCAGTGAGGGATGAGGGACTCTCCTCCTGGCCTGGAAGGATGGCACACCTGGGCATATTTTTCTGCTCTGGGGCCTTCTATGCCCATTCCTCTTGCCGTGACTTTCAAGCTTGAGTGTCTTCTGTTCATTTGCTCCCCAGGTTTCCTCCCAGGCTGTGACTTCCTGGGATCTGGGCTGGGCATGGGGTCCCAGCTCAGGGCTCATGGCAGCTCCCTCAGCCCCACAGTGCCCCCACCCCCTCGCCAGGCACACAGAATGGTCTGGACTGGGTGGGGGTGCCTCAAACCCAGAGGCAGTTCTCCACTTACCTCACCCTGACTAGGGGGGTTGCTATGCTGTGCTGTGTGTGTATGTTAGGGAGAGGGGCCCTCAGGGCTGGGGAAGTCTGTCTCAGCAGCTAGTCTCCTCCTAAGCATCCACAGAACTGAAATGAATTCAGATCTCTGGGAGACTCAGGCCCAGGTGGAAAGGCCTTTTTTGCATTTTTTTAAAAAGCTTGCTGCAAATCCAACCCAATAACATCTGAGGGTATTCCTTCTTGGATGAAGTTTGATGTATGAGTATGTCATTTGAGAGGTGGAACCAGAACAGACGTGCCCCTGCATTTCTTTCCTGAACGTTTCAGTGAATGAAAAGCCGTTTTTCTGTCAGGCTTTCTATGGAGAGCCCTGCACTGTTGACCATCCCTCCTGAGGGCCTGCTCCAGTGGGACACTCTCCAGCTCTGAGAAGGTCTTGGGCAGTGGGTTTGGTCCTATTAAGTCCCTGCAGATTCAGACCCAGCAGGCAGGGGGACAGTTGGGACCCACTGGACAAGGGACAGCTGTTTTTCTCAGATCCAGGCTGTTTCTCAGCCTCAAGGCATCTCCCTATTGCCCCCTCAACCCTGCTCCACTTAAAGAGGAAGCCAGGAAAGTCAGGGGAGGAGGAATAATGTGAGCAGCCCACCAGAACTGCCTTTGTCCTCTAAGGGGAGAACTGAGAAGGTGTCCCCCTGCCCAGGATGTTCCTGAGAGCTGGGCTGGCTGGACATCTGGGCCCTGGCTCTGACCGGCTCCCAGGCTTACCCCACACAGGATGGAGGCCGGTGAGGGCAGGGACAGGAGCAGAGTGGGCACCGTTTCCCCTGGGTACACATTTTGTCTACACCTGGCTCTGCCCAGAGATTCAGTAGTCACTGAGGAACCCCAACAGTCAACCCTCTCCCTGGTCAAGAGGGGAGAAAAGTGGGGGCCCCAAGAGACCCCCACCGCTCCCCCAGTACCAGTTCTGGAGACCCAGGTCTGGCCAGTGCTGTGGGGTCAGTATCTGGGGCCTCCGTGAACCAAATTATTTTTTTTAAGACATGATAATAGTCATCAGTGTCTTTTTCTTCTTCTTCTTTTAGGCTGCATTGCACAGCATGTAGGATCTTAGTTCCCTGACCAGGGATCGAACCCATGCCCTCAGCAGTGAAAGTGCAGAGTCTTAACCACTGGAACGCTAGGGAAGTCCTTGCCAACTTCTTATGTTGTCAATTAAAGTTATTGTGCCAAAAACAGCCTCTATCTACCATGATGATTTTTCAAAAAAAGAATGTTCTTACATCTAACAACAACAACAACAAAAAAATTTTTTTAATAGATACATTTAGCTTTATGAAAATTGACCAGGCTGCTCTGGTTTTCTCTTTCCCTAAGACCAGGAAGCTCTGTCGGGAGCCCCCAAGGCAGGCTGAGCTGGCCTAGTGGTGCCAGGGTGCCCTGCAGGCCCTGCCAGTAGTGGGACTGATGACCAGGCTTCTGCTGTGGTTGCCTACTCCCTGGACGCAACCTTGACCCCTGCCCCCCTGCCCTGGGGTCCCAGGATCCTGGGGGTCCAGGGAAGCAGTGAGGCCCAGCCCAGGTGTATTCTGGATGGTACCTGGCCTGGGACCCTGGAGGACTGAGCAGGAGACACCCTCCCTCCCTAGCCTGGTATCTCTGGCCTTCAGGCTGGCACCGCCTGCTGGCCAGGGCTGCCCCAGACATGCAGCCTGTGCACCGAACCAGCTGCCACACAAAGCTGCATTGTGGGCCTCTGCCTGGTGGGCGAGCATGTGACGGTGGAGGGTGGGTGGTGGGCCCTCCGGCTGTGCCCCATGGCCTTCCTCCAGGTCCGGGCCCTGATTCCTTGCATCTGACCCCACGAGACAGGAGCCCTGGCCGGGGGCCATGGAGACAGGAGAAAACCCAGAGTTGTTGTGCTTGTGGGAGGGCCTCTGTCCAGAGTCTTTGAACAGGGATTCTTCCTGTGGTGTGCCCAGCACCTGGACCTGGACTTTATCTGGGCCTTGTCCTTTGGCCTCTGACCCTAACATCTTCTCCATGAGAGGGACTCTGAGTCTAACACCCTTAGAGACTTGACCTGAGGCACAGAGCGGGACTGGGGATCACCAAGGGTCC
Organism: Budorcas taxicolor; assembly: GCF_023091745.1. Lineage (NCBI taxonomy): Eukaryota > Metazoa > Chordata > Mammalia > Artiodactyla > Bovidae > Budorcas > Budorcas taxicolor. The sequence goes on along the minus strand of NC_068930.1, from coordinate 400,125 downwards.
ATTGTGGGCACAAGCCTGCCCATTCCCAGGGCACAGGGGTTCTGATCTGGGGCCTCCAGCCTGTGCCATGTTCAGCAGACAGGAAGGAAACAGAGCCCCTGAACTCGGGGCCCCCTCAGAGATGACCCCCCAGGAGTGCAATTTCCACACAACAGAAAAGAGCAAGACAGTTCTGCTTGTGTCTGCTGACCCCTGCAGGGAGCCCCCAGAGCACTTGGGGTGGTCACCACCTGAAAAGCAAACGGACCCCAAATACCCCAACCAAAAGGCAGAGGCTGCCCCAGAACCAAGGGTGTGTGTGCCTGCCATAGCAGCCCTTCCCTTTCCAGACTCTGGAATGACGAGTGGACAGATGGTGTATTGAAACCTCTTCTCACCGTGGAATATCACACTGTTGAAAAAGCACTTACAAACGAATGCAAACCAATGGGAAAAGCATACGCCCCCAGCCATGTCTCTGAAGACCCTGTCTTGGTGAAGAGGCTACTGACCTCCTTCTGGCCTGGGGCACCCTCCTCTGCCCCCACCCTTCCTCCTCTTGTTCTTTGCTCTGTCACACATTGTATGAAGGTCAGTGCCCCATACACCCAGAACCCCAGGAGAACCCTGTTCCTGAGTTCTTCTCCAGCTGGGCCCCTCTCTGCGGTGGACACATCCACCCAGAGCCTGCACCCCTGTAAATGAGCACCAGGGCCTTCAAGTTCCCTGCCAGACATCCCCACCTGCTTCCCAGGCCATCAGAAGCAGGTGTGGCCAGGCCAGGCTGCTTCCCTGGGCTGAGCTGGGTGTCCAGGGTGCTTGCTCCCTTTGGGCCTGGCCATCCAGGCAATTTTATGTCAAGGTGAGTGAGTAAAAGGTGTTTCATCAACAGTGTGTCTGGGGACTTTCCTGGTGGTCCAGTGGTTAAAACTGAACTTCCATGGCAGGGGGCACAGGTTCTGCCCCTGGTCAGGGAACTAAGATTTCAGTGGCCAAACAGTTAAAAAATAACCCCCACGTCTACAAAAAAAAACGTGTATCCAGCTTGACTGGTCACTCTCCACGTTAGGACGCAGAGCAGGCAGGCTTAGCTAGGTTCTCTGCCTGGCAAGCCCATCCTCTCCCTTGGGCATTGCTGCCTGAGCTGTGGGCTACACTCCCCAGCCCTCCTCCCCTGGTGCTGACACTGAGGCCAGACCAGGCTTCTTCTGTACTTGGAAGGAGCAGCTCCGGCCTGGTGCCAGCTCCTGCCCCTGCCTCATGCCCTCCAGGCACATTAACCCCAGGCCTTTGCACACTGTCCTCAAGTTTTAGAAGTGACCTCCTTCTTGGTCCTCCCCAACCCTTGAGAGCACAGGGATTGCCTACCATCCAGTTGAGACCAGTTTTGATCTGGGTCCTCTTCCTCTCCCTGGTGACCCGGGGGTCAGCCCTGAGGATCATGGCAGCCATCCTACCCTCAGCCCCTTTCTGTCCTGCCAGCAAGATAGGAGCACAGATCTCCTGGGAGTCCCCAGGGAAGGCTTTTTCTCTGCTAAAATAGCCTCACAGAACTTGCCATGTCAGGATGTCACATCTCTTACCAGCTGAGGCTGAAGCCACACTTGAGGAGGACCGGGCTTGGCATGTGGTGCTCATTGCTACTCCTGCCTCTCGCTGTACTTCCTGCCATGAGATGGTCCATCTCTGGCCACTTTTCCAGCTTGAGTCTTGTTCACTTGCAACCCGGGCACACTCTGCGAGTAGCTCTGCCCCCTCCCAGGATCAGCCCCACCGCCCTCCCCAATGCATCCCTTAGAGTGGAGGTCATCTCTCACCTATTCCATGCCCTGCCTTCCCCCACCCCTGCCCCCTAAGTGCAGGCTGAAGGCCAAACACCTCCAAGGTATTCAGTAGCGTTTGCTGGAAGGATGCATTTCTTGTAAAACACCCATGGGCATACTTGCCTGTTTTGTTGGGTAACATCCTTAAGATCCATGCGGAATTAGAATTCTGAGCTAGGAAAACATTCCTCTCTCTCTCTAGAGATTAATTAACAGCTTCTATCACAGGCCCATAGTCTCTTATGCACCGTTCCAAAGTCCTGAAAAATCAAGACTTTCCTCATAAATTAGTGGCCAACTCATTTGGTGGGAAAACCTGCCCTGGTCAGGCGTTAAGGTCTGTTAATGTCTTAGACTGAGAATTTACCCATTTCACCACAGATATAGAAATGCACTTGATAATGGGTTGCTGTCTTAAATCTTGTAAGGGTGTAACTTAACATAGAGCATATGCATGTAATTCCCAGTATAAAATTCACATGTTCTGGATTCAGAAAAGCTTTCTGCCCCAAGCCTTCTGATAAGCAGCAGTGAAACTGATAAATAGCAGGAACTTTGTAATATGCTTTATTTTCCTTTTTTTGCCCTGGTTGCCAAGAAGGTCAGGTTTAAGTGATTATACTTATTCACAGCAGCTAGTCTTTGTGTAAAGTTTCCAAGTAGAATTATCCTGTCTTCTTATGTGCATATGCTCAATTGCTCAGTCAGTGTCTGATTCTTTTGTGACCTCATGGACTGTAGCCCTCCAGGCTCCTCTGTCCATGAGATTTCCCAGGCAAGAACACGAGTGAGCTGCTATTCCCTATGTCTTCTTACAACTTGCCTTTAAGAAATTATCTGTGCCCTATAGCTTTCTTGAATTTGTGTCTTTGATTTGAATTTCACCTACTTAATATCATTGTTATTTAGGCAAAATGAGTATAAACTTATCACAAATGAGTGAATCCAGAGGGTTCTAGAGACTGCTGGGACAGATGGTCGCTAAGTGTCCCCGTCTGCCCTCCTGCCTCCTGGCGGGTGGGGACGGGGGTGGGGCTGACATGATTAAGGATTGTGTCTCTGTGCCTTGCCGCACGCCCTGGAGAGACACTCCCCTGCCACCCCAGTGACCTCAGTCCTAGTGGCTTTTCATCACCTCCTCCACTCTTGACAAGCATCCAGCCACCACCCAGATGAAGGCACAACCCACTTCAAGTCAGTGCGATAACTTGCTGGCAAATTGGCATTGCTGACAAACTTTTCCCTAGTTCTTCCATCAGATCCATCTTGCTAGAAAACCTCAAAAATATTTGCACAGTTCATACAAAGGAAGTCAACTTTAATATAAAACTATTTGTGTGAATGGGATTTCCCCGGCGGTCCAGTTAAGACTCTGCCTTCCAGTGCAAGCGGGAGCGGGTTCGATCTCTGCTCAGGGGCTAGATCCCACATGATGTACAGTGTGGCCAAAAAACCAAAAACCAAACCTAATTGTATGGGTATATAGATGAAGAGTACACATGCTTCTTCGTTACAATAGGGTGACAGTTGCTAAATGATGAGGACTATGAATGATTCTTTTGTTATTTTAGATATTGTATTTATTTTTGCCTGTGTGGGGTCTTATTTGCTGCACATGGGCTTTTCTCTAATTGCAGAGAGCAGGGACTACTCTCCAGTTTGGGGCTTCTCACTGTGGTGGCTTCTCTTGTTGGGGATCATGGGCTGTAGGGCACATGGCTTCAGCAGTGGGCTTCAGCCCTCGGCTCTAGAGTGCTGACTCAGTAGTTGTGGCACACAGGCTTTGTTGTTCCTAGGCGTGTGAAATTTTCCCAGACCAGGGATCAAACCCACATCCCCTGCATTGGCAGTAGATTCTTATCCACTGCACCATCAGAGAAGTCCTGATTCTTTTATTTTTTGATTACCATTAAATTTTCTGAGATGAATAAGTATTACTTTTGTAATAACAATAAGGAATACAAGTTTTTTCTTCATCCCCTTTGCAAATATTATTACAGAGCAGTTGTTTAGGGCATGGCAAACTTTTTCTAACCAAAAGCTTCACTGGGTCTTCATAAGACGCTTTCATGTGGATAAGCCAGAAATTTCTCTTACAGTGGAACCCAACTGCACAAAAATTACTTCAGTTAAATTTCTGACACTGTCTCCTTCATTAGGTAACATTTAAAAGAGCTGTTGAGGGGGCTCCCCTGGTATCCCAGTAGTTGAGAATCCACCTTGCAATGCAAGAGACATGGGTTTGATCCCTGATCCAGGAATATCCCTCATGCCAGGGGGCAAGTAAGCCCACACGTCACAACTGCTGAGCCCATGTGCCTAGAGCCACTGCTCCTCAAAAAGAGGAGTCACCACAATGAGAAGCCCATGCACCACAACTAGAGAGTAACCCTCAGTTCAGTTCAGTTACTCAGTCATGTCAAACTCTTTGCGACCCCATGGACTGCAGCACGCCAGGCTTCCCTGTCACCACTCCCAGAGCTTGCTCAAACTCATGTTCATCGAGTTGGTGATGCCATCGAACCATCTCATCTTCTGTCATTCCCTTCTCCTCCTGCTTCAATCTTACCCAGCATCAGGGTCTTTTCTAATGAGTCAGGTCTTTGCATCAGGTGGCCAAAGTATTGGAACTTCAGCTTCAGAATAATATTCAGGATTGATTTCCTTTTGAATTGACTGGTTTGATCTCCTTGCACCCCAAGGGACTCTCAGGAGTCTTCTCCAACACCACAGTTCAAAAGCATCAATTCTTTGGCACTCAGCTTTCTTTATAGTCCAACTCTCACATCCATACATGACTACTGGAAAAACCATAGCTTTGACTAGATGGACCTTTGTTGGCAAAGTAATGTCTGTGCTTTTTAATAGGCAGTCTAGGTTTGTCATAGCTTTCCTTCCAAGGAGCAAGTGTCTTTTAACTTCATGGCTGCAATCACCATCTGCAGTGATTTTGGAGCAGTGAAGTGATGGGACCGTATGCCATGATCTTAATTTTCTGATTGTTGAGTTTTAAGCCAGCTTTTTCACTCTCCTCTTCCACTTTCATCAAGAAGCTTTTTTGTTACTCTTCACTTTCTGCCGTAAGGGTGGTGTCATCCGCATATATGAGGTATTGATATTCCTCAGCAATCTTGATTCCTGTTTGTGCTTCATGCAGTCTCGCATTTCATGTGATGTACTCTGCATATAAGTTAAATAAGCAAGTTAAATACACAGCCTTGTTGTACTCCTTTCCCAGTTTAGAAACAGTCTGTTCATTGTTCCATGACCGGTTCTAACTGTTGCTTCTTGACCTGCATATAGATTTCCAGGAGGCAGATAAGGTGGTCTGGTACTCCCATCTCTTTAAGCATTTTCTACAGTTTGTTGTGATCCACACAGTCAAAGGCTTTGGTGTGGTCAGTGAAGAGTAGGCCCAGATCTCTGCAGCTAGAGAAAGTCCATGCACAGCGATAAAGACCCAGCGGAGCCATAAATAAATAAATAAATAAATAAAAACAAAAAAAAACTGTTGAGAGCTTGGTCTACGTGGCATCAAAGCAGTGAGATAATTCCATCATTCCACTGAAAATAAATAGACTTTCATTTCTAGATATAACAGAGCGTGTGGTAGCAGGCTAGCCCTCCTGCTACAAACAAGGTGAAAACTGGGGAGGGGAGAACCCATAAAACCAGTGTTTGCATACATTGAACAACAAGCAGAGAGGAAATGTGATCCCTCAGAGATGCTAAACAAATAAAACGAGTCACATAATCTACCTGGCTTCTTGCCTATAGTCATTTACTGGACACTAGGGCAGAAAGGAGACCCCAGCAGAGAACAGCAGTCCCATTGAGCTGAAGAGACAAAGGTGGAGTTTGGGGAAGCTGAGGAAGCCGGAATTTGTAGAGATCTGAGTAGGAGGGATCTAGGCAGAAAATAAACTTGGAAACCTGCACATGGTCCCTGTTCATCTGTGGATGGGCGTTACCTGCGTGAAGGAGGATGGGCGGGTCTGGACAACAATAGGACACTGAACGGAAAATATAAACACACAAAGCTAAAGAGTGCTATGAAAACCGAGAAGAGTCAGTGCAAAGAAAGTCACAGTAAAGATCATTTTATTCAAATCACTAAAAACCTGTAATGAGAAAATCTTAAAATCAACAAAGAATAAAAGACACACTATGTATGGAGAACAAAGTTAACAATGCTCATCAGAATAAAGGCACAGTAGAGGACAGTCAAATGAATGTCTTTAAAGTGCTGGGGGCCAGGGAACATAGAAAAAAATTCTTCAGAAGAAGTTGACAATTTACAACAATAATATCAATGTATTATGGGATTTGTTACTTATATAAATGTAATATATCTGATAACAAAGGGTGGAAGAGGGAGATGAAAGTCTGTGATTTTTAGTTTTCTCTCTCTGTCTCTTTTTACTTTTTGAGCCTCATGGCACATGGGATTTTAGTTTCCTGACCAGAGATGAAACCTTCTTCTCCTGCATTGGAAGGATGGAGTCTTAACTACTGGACCACCAGGGAAGTCCTTTAGGTTTACATCTTACTTGAGCAAGTAGAATGTTACTTGAAAGTTAGCAATGGACACTATAAATCTAAAGCAACTAGTAAAAGGATAAAGATAATAGGCATAGCTAATTAGTCAACAAGGGCTTCCCTGGTGGCTCAGTGGTAAAGAATCTGCCTGCAATGCAGGAGACACGGGTTCAATCCCTGGGTGGGGAGATCCCCTGGAGAAGAAAATGGCAACCCACTCCAGCATTGTTGCCTGGGAAATCCCGTGGACAGAGGAGCCTGGTGAGCTATAGTCCATGGGGCTGTAAAAGAGTCATATGACTAAACAACAATAAAACCACAACAACAATGAGCCAACACAGGAGATTAAATAGAATATTTGGAAATACAAATCTAAAAATGTAGAAAAAAAAAAACCTGAACAGGTAGACAAGAGGAAAGCAAATAGCAAGATGAAAAATTTAAAGCCAGCCATATCAGTAATTTAAAAAATAAATGAACTAAATTAAAAGGCAGAGAATATTGTATTGAATTCTTAAAAACACCCAAATAATGTGTTATCTATAAGAGATAGACTTTTAATATAAATCCCAGAAAGGCAAAGGGTCAAAGCATGGAAAGATATATATTATGCAAACACTGATCATAGATAATTTGAATTGCTTCCTTAATATGAGATAAAGTGGGATACAAAAAAATAGTACTAAAAATAAGGAAGAGCATTTCATGTTAATAAAAATATCCATTCACCAAAAAATATATAATCATCTACTATGGATAAATCGAAGCATTAACCCCCAGTGTGACTGTATCTGGAGATTGTCTTTAGGAGGCAATTAAATTTCAATGAAGTCATGGGACTTCTCTGGCAGTCCAGTGGTGAAAACTTTTCCTTCCAGTGCAAGAACTGAAGGTTCAATCCCTGGTCGGGGAGTTAAGATTTCATATGCCTTGTGGCCAAAAAATCAAAATATAAAGCAAAAACAATAATATAAATTTAATAAAGACCTTAATTGTTGACATCAAAAAAATCCTTAAAAAATGTTTCAGTGAGGTCATAACCATGGGGCCCTGATCTTATTGGACCTTGTAAGAAGCGGAGGAGACCAGGACTCTCTCTCTTTCTCTATCTTCATGTGCCCAGAGGGAAGACTACCTAGGATAGAGTCTTTGGGCTTCCCCAGTAGCTCAGCAGTAAAGAATCCTCCTGCAATGCAGGAGACTTGCAGGAGACATGGGTTCGATTCCTGGGTCAGGAGGATAGCCTGGAGAAGGGGAATGGCAGCCCACTCCAGATTCCCACCTGGGAAATCCCATGGACAGAGGAGCCTGGTGGGCTACAGACCATGGGGTCACAAGAAGTTGGACATGACTGAGCAGAGTCTTTGCCAGAAACCAAACCCTGATGAAGTTTGACCTCGGCCTTTCCAGCCTCCAGATTTAATGTCTATTGTTTAAGGCACCAAGTCTGTGCTTTTTGTGATGCAGCCCCAGCAGACTAAGGCAGACTTCAATGCATATGCACATTCTGAGTGACTCAAACTATACTAGACAAACACATATAGAGCTGAAAAGCTGCCACTGCTGCTAAGTCGCTTCAGTCATGTCTGACTCTGTGTGACCCCATAGAGGGCAGCCCACCAGGCTCCCCCGTCCCTGGGATTCTCTAGGCAAGAACACTGGAGTGGGTTGCCATTTCCTTCTCTGAGAACTGAAAAGAGAGACAGACAAATCTCTTATTTGTGGGAGATTTCATCACCACCTGCACAGAAAAGCATTAAAGATACAGAACACATGAACAACACTATCGACCTACTTGACCTAATTGACATTTAATAATTCGACTGGAGAAGGCACATTATTTTCGTGTGCTCATGGGACATTCACCAAAAGAGATGGTGTTTTGGGTCATGAACCAGATCTCAGTACATTAACAAAAGCTGGAAATAGTAAGGTAGTACTAGCAGTACTCTGACCACAGTGGAATTCAGCTAGAAATCAATGACTTGAAAGGGTCTGGATAGTTCCCAAATTTGAAAGTTTCACAGGACACTCCTAAAATTTCCACCGGAAAAAGAAGAAATAAGAGGAATAAAAAGTCATTTGGATAGCATGATAGTGAAAACACAATCGATCAAAAATCTTAGGAGATAGATAAATAGTGTTTTGAGGGAAACTGAGGGCTTTAAAGACTTGTATTAGAAAGGAGACAGGTGGGGACTTCCCTGGTGGTCCAGTGGTTGAGACTCCATGCCTCCACTGCAGGGAGCGAGGGTTCAGTCTCTGGTTGGGGAACTAAGATCCCACTTGCCAAAGGGCACAGCCAAAAAAAATTAAATTAAAAAGTTTAAAAAAAGAAAGGAGGTGGGTGGGTGACACCTGTATTCCTGAAACTTTGGGAGAAGGTAAGAATGACACAGGTTGGGCAGAGTGAGGGGTTCGACACGGAGGGTCCTGAGCAAATAGAGGAACCAGAGAGGTGAGCCGGTTCCTGTTGGTGGGCAGGGGTGGGAGTGGGCCTGAGCCCTTGGCGTCTGAGGATGGAGTCATGCTTTCTGGAGTTCACTGCCACCCAAATGCATAGAAAAGCCTGACTGGCAGTTTGACTGGAGTCAGCAGAAGAGGGTTAGACGGGATAGGGGTGGCCAGCTGAGACCTGGGGGTGCAGGGGCTCAGGCCCTTAGCCTGAGTCTATCTGAAGCCCCACAGCCTCCCTCCTGGAACCAGTCGCCTGTGCTTTCCCATCCCATCGCTCTGAGTAGGGGGCAGGACAGGGCTGCTGTTCTGACCTCGCGGTGAAATCTGAATAATTGATGCCTGGGTCTAATGTTTCACCCAATTGTCATAAAGCAAGAAACACAAGCCCAGTGTGCAGGGAACGGGCACAGGACAAAGGCTGTTTTCATCACCCCCTTTCCCCCGCCTCAGGTCTGCATGGCTCTCTCCCCAGCACATGATCTGTGACAATCGTCCTGTGTTCTCCCCACCTCCCGGGGGAGCCGCGGGAGGGATTATCAGGGAGGCGGCTCCCCCAGGACAGGACGGCGGCAGGGGAGGGCTTCCCGCCCCCACCCCCGCCTGGCGTGTGTCATCTGGAGCATGTGCCCAGCTGTTGCTGGCAACCCGCTTGGCACTGCCTTCTCTGCTCAGAGCTGTTGCACCGCCTGACAAACACAGAGTTCTCACCCAAACAAACATAGGGCCCTAGGGGTTCTGAGTACATGGGGAAGAGGTGGGGCATTCTCAGGACCCGCTGAGCCCCCAATCCAACCCTGTTTGAACTTCTGGTACTGGGGGCTACGTTTCATTTGTCACACCCTGAAGGAAAACCTACAGTCAATGAACTCCAAACACACTGTTCCAAGAGCAGGGAACCAGTGATAGATCTTTTGTGAGCTGGCATTCATGGCCCTGACAGCACGTCTGGGCTGGGGTAGGGGTGGGGTTTGTATGTGAGTGTTGATGTACACGTGTGCATCAGTGATGATCTGGTCACCGTTGAAGCTGCAGGAATGGGACTGGCAGGGTGGGATGTGGCTGGGTTCCCTGCAAGTTTTCCCAGATCAGTCATCTGTACTATTAATATCAGAAAAGTGCAGAAATCCTTGGTGAGCCCAAGTTAAGCCCCACACTCCCAGGTGAAGAGCATGGGGTCCTGGAATCATTTTAGTAAGTTTGGGGCTCAGAGGATAAACATGCTCCATACATTTTCTTGATGAAGAAGAGAACATCCTGGAAAGAAGGTGAGGTTCTCTGGCCAGGTGTGGGGGCTGTGCTGGCTGCCTCTGGTAGATCCAGCCTGGGTGGTGAGGAAGGCTGTGTGGGCTTCCAGACCTGGGTGCAGAGCTCAGAGCAGGGACCAGCGAGAAATCACCAGTGAGAAATCAAAGTGCAGGCCCTGAGAATGGACGTGTGGATACGGTGTGGGTAGGTGAGAGTGGGATGAACTGGAGATTAGGATTGACATACATGCACTACCATGTATAAAATAGATGGCTAGTGGGAAGCTGCTCTATAACACAGGGAGCTCAACTCGGTGCTCTGTGATGACCTAGAGGGTGGAATGGAAAGATGGGAGGGAGGGAGAGGATATACGTATATACACATAGTTGATTCACTTCCTTGTACAACAGAAACCAACATGACATTGTAAAGCAACTATACTCCAATTTAAAACAAAAATGTATCGACCTAATAAGTAATTGGTACCTAGGTGGAAATGTTAAAAAAAAACACAACAGAACACACACAAAAACAACCACCACCACCAAGAGCAGGCCGTTTGTTCAAAAAGCGGTGGAAAATGTGTTTTCCACTCTTCCACGGTCCCTCTGTCACCCTGTCATGGTTAAGCATTTTCTCTTTAATATTGGTTTCCCTCGGACTTTGCACTTGTGGGAGGAGTGCAGACCCTCATAGGTGCCCTGACTCTGCACATCTGTGTGTGGGGTGTGTGTGCCTCACCCTCCCCACACTCCACCTGGGCCCCCCAGGGCGTGAGCACCTGACATCCTCCACTGACTTCACTCATAAAACACAAATTCAAGAATAAAACTGTTAAGGATTTCAAGAAGATGACTGCAGAAATTTGCGTGCCCCTTCTGAGCTCTGGGCCCATGCAGGGGTGGCACAAACCCAACTGGCTCTGTCTAATGGGGCCTTTCTAAGACTAAGAGTGCTGGGAGTCCTGCCTGGGGAACCACTGCAGAACTGGGGGGGTCTGGGTCAAGCCTTCACCCCAGGCAGCCCAAGGCAGCCACACCAGCAGGGAGAGTCAAGTTCAAGGCAGAGAGAAAGCTGTGCTGACCTGGACACAGACAGCAGAGAGTTCTGTTCAGATCCCTTCTGGAGAGCCCCTACCTCCACCCACCCCCTGTGAAAAAGACCACCCAAGACCATGTGCACCCTCCACCCCACCAAAGACCTGCTGCCACATGGGTACAGAAGCTGCACCCTTCTGTTCTAGGACGGCTCCAGAGGCCAGCCGAGGCCTCAGAGGCAGTGACATCCTGGGTCCCTCCCTCCTCTGCCTTGTCCTGCCCTCTTCCCTTTCTGACACTTTTGGGGTGCGTCCCTTGCGTGGAATTGCTTGCCACTGGCTGGCACAGAGGGTCTGAGCACAGGCAGTGGGTGGAATGTGACATAGCTGAGGGGGGCTCAGCTTTTTCACCGAGGTTGAGCCCAGACACAGCGGATAGACAAGGGACCTGGAGACTGCCTGGGGGAGGTGTCAGGGACCTAGGATCGGGGTTGGGGCTGGCTGCTCTGAGATTGCTGGTTGTGGAAGAGAGACACGATAGACAAATTCAGCCCAAGAGGTGAAGGCCAGCAGGCCTCCCTGGGGCATCTCAAGAGCCCTGATCTCTGGTGGGTGGTGAGGTTTGGAGGATAAAGGAGGGGTAAATGAGGCTGGTTTTTTTTCCCCTAGGAGTGGTGGAGCTCTCGGCCTTGGAGGGAGACTTCCACAAGGTCAGGGCCCTGAAAGGGTGGGACCCTGATGAGGGGCATGGCGGAGGTCTGGGTAGATGCAGATGAGAACTTGGAACTTCAGATCCCGTGAACTTGAAGGACTGTGTGGATGACCGCTCCCCTTACAGGCTCTAGTGGTCCCCCACCTGCATCCTGCTTTGAGGCTCACACTGTGTGGCAGGTGTCTAACCAGACAGTGGCTCCCTGGGGACCCACCTCCACCCTCCCTCCCTCCCTCTGGCAGCCAGACTGGCGTTAAATCCCAGCCCAGCCGGCTGGGGAGGCGTGGACCTGCTGAGGGAGGGGAGAGCTTCTAAATTGTTGTTTTTTATTGTGGTAAAACACATACAGCACAAAGTTACCATCTGAACCATCCTAAAGTGTGTAATTCAGCCATGTGATGTAGGTTCACACTGTTGTGAAACTGTCACCACCGCCCTCTGCAGAACACTTTTCATCTTGCAAAACCGAAAACCCTGCCCCCATCAAACACCAGCTCCCCACCCCCGCACTCGGCCCCTGGAAACCACCGGCTACTCTCTGCTATAAATTCGACTGCTCTAGAGACCTCGCATAAAGTGGAAGCAGACGCGGTTTGTCCTTTCGTGCCTGGGTTATCTCTGCTAAGCATGAGGTCTTCCAGATTCACCTGTTTTGGAGCAGGTGTCAGAACGGGTGGAAGGGGCTTTCTGCCAAAGTTGGGCTCAGGTGGGACCTGGCAGGACTGGGTCCTGAGGATGCGGGAGTGAGGAGGGCAGAACTCAGATAAGGAGAGCTGTCCACGCGGGCATATTGTCTGTGATTTACATTTCACACCCTGGGGGGACCATCCAGAAGACCGGTGCTACCTTGTGCCCTCGGTCTGGCTCTTAGAAGGCGGGGAGGGAGGGAAGATGACCGAGGGATCAGAGGCTCAGATAGAGGCTGGAAAACCCAGGAAGGGCTGAGGGAGCCCTGCTTATCCACATGACACAGCTGGCAAGGGACACAGTGCATTTCTCTGTGTGTTCCTGGCAGGTCAGGGCTGGTGGTGGAGGCTGCTACGGGACTCTATAGCAATGGGAACAGCAGGGTCTCCGTGGAACTGAGGACAGATGGTGGGGTCAGAGCAAGGGGAAGGCAGTGATCTCAGTGATTCCAAGATCACAGTGGCAGCTGGGGGCCTGTCTGTCAAGTAGACGGCTTCTGGGACCTGGATCCATTGAGGCCAGCAAGATGGGCAGTCAGCCAGGGTCCTGATTCATTTCTAGAGTAAATAACACTGGGGGCAGAAGATCAAGAGGCTGGGAGTAGCCACATCATGATAACTGAGCCAGCAGTCAGACTCAGACACCAGCTCTGAGTGGGGGGCCCGGCCACCCCATGGTGGGTGTAGGTCTCCTGGAAGGAAGCTCGGCCTTTCACTGGGGAACTCCATACAGGGGAGGGGGACATGGAGACCTTTCAGGACTACTGGACATAGTCTCTGAATTGATACTAATAAGTGGAACCCAGGGGTCACCACAGCCCCCTAGTGGGGAGGAGCAGGTGGGATCAAGGATCAGGTCTGGCGCCCATGTCAGTGACCTGTGTCCCACTTTCCAATGGGGTCATTGGGATGGAGCCTCTTGGCTGTAGGCAGAACCTCCACATGGGCTCCTTAACCTCTCGGGAAAGAGCTACAAGACAGGAGAGGGCCAAGCGGAAGCATCTGGCCCTTGCCCTTCCCTGGTCAGGATACGAGATCAAAAACAACACCCCATCCCAAGGGGATGGCAGAGATGAATCGTCCAGTAACCCTGGGGTGGGGGTCCCATCATATCCCCATTAGTTCATAGATCTTGAGCCTAGGAAAACTAAATCTGATGGCAGGTTATTGCCGTATTAAGGACTAAATTGTGTTCCCCCACCCAACTTCATGTATAGAAGCCCTAACCACCATGTGACTGCTTGGAGAGGGCCCTTTAAGAAGGGAGTCGAGGTTGAACGAGGGCTGGTATTTTTATAAGAGACACCAGCAGTTTCTCTGTCTCTGCTTGTGCTCAGAGCAGGGCCTTGTGGGACTGAGTGAGAAGGTGCACATCTGTGTATGTTCATTCGCTCATTCGTGTCTGACTCTTGTGACCCCATGGACTGTAGCCTGCCAGGCTCCTCTGTTAATGGGATTCTCCAGGCAAGAACACTGGAGTGGGTTGCCATGCCCTCCTCCAGGGGATCTTCCTGACCCAGGGATGGAACCTGCATTGGTAGGCAGGTTCTTTACCACTTCAACACCTGGGAAGGCCCAGTGAGAAGGGTTGTTGTTGCTGTTCAGTGGTTCTATTGTGTCCGACTCTTGGCGACCCTATGGACTACAGTACGGCCACACTTCCCTGTCCTCCACTATCTACTGGAGTTTGTTCAGACTCTTGCATTGAGTCAATGATGACAGGAGCCACCTGCAAGCCCAAGAGCCTCAAGGGAAACCAACCCAACAGCACCTTGATCTTAGACTTCCAGCCTCTGGAATGTGAGACTACACATTGCTCTTGTTTAAGCCAAGAGTCTGTGCCATTCTGTTAGGGCAGCCGGAGTAGTGTACCACATCAACTTCTTTAAGCAGTGGCAGGTCAGACGCCCCATTTCATACAGAGCAGACTGACATGGTTCAAGTACCTGGAAGGCGGTCCTTTCTATCCCTGTTGAGGGGGCTTAGAGACAGTTTGCATTTGTGTTGGGTAGACAGTGTGTGTGTGTGTGCTCAGTCACTTCAGATGTGTCTGACTCTTTGCGACCACATGGACTGTAGCCCTCCAGGCTCCTCTGTCCATGGGATTCTCCAGGCAAGAATACTGGAGTGGATCTCCATGCCCTCATCCAGGGTATCTTTCCAACCCAGGGATTGAACCTGAGTCTCCTACGGCTCCTGCTTTGGCACGTTCTTTACCATTAGCTCCACCATAGCATCACACATTTATTCAAAGAGGCCTGGACTGTCTGGTCATGAACAGACAATCCATATACATTAAGTTCTTCCGCAAACGACTTGTCCTCCAGGTTGATCACAGACTTGGTCATTCTTGGCTAATCTAAAAAACGGGTAAGAATCACTCATGCTCCGAGGTGGGTGGGAGCTGGCAGAGGGGGGAGGAGTGCTGGGACTGCAGAAAGGGAGAGGGGGTCTAGGTGGCCTGCTCGCTGAAGGCGGTGACAGGAAAGCTGCCTCAGGTTGGGAGAGAGGATGCGTTGGAGGGGTGGGGTTGATGGCGGGACTGGAGAGGATCCCCAGGCGAGGGTCTGAAGACAGGGCACCCATGGTGGGCAGGGCCAGGGAGCAAGCAGGTGCTGGTCCAGGCCTGAGGACAGGTGGGATCACTTTGCACACCCACTGGGCAGAGTCTGGGGGATCTGTGGACAGGTCTGAGTGGGGAAGCCTGGATGGAACCCCACGCCCAGAGCTTGATCTCAGAGCACAGACCCCAAAGGCAGAATCCTTGTAGGATTCAACTAGTACAGTGGCTCCCAGGATCCACACCAGGAGCACGCCCACAAGGGCACTGCTGACTCTAAAGCATTCCTGAGGTTCTTGGGCCCTGTTCTGAGGGGCCTCTGCCGACAGCCCAGCCTTGTCTCTGCTGTCTTGTCACTGCAGCCCCTCTGCTCTGCAAGCACTCACGTGACAGCCCCAGGTGGGGTGGGTGTGATAGACCTGCTCAGCAATTCTGCCTATCCCTGCCTAGGATCCCAGCCTCCTAGCCCCACCTGTCTGTGTCCTGGGTCTTTGGGACGGGGTGGGGGCACAGCCTCTCCTTCACCCACCCTCCCCAACACAAGCACTCTGCAGGTGGCTCAGAGCAGCCAGGAGCCTGGCCCAGCCGCCACCTTGCAGCCTGGGGCTCATCCAGCCTTTGCATCTTCCAGTGGGGAATTCCAGACCCAGATATTAGGATAATAAATGTGTTTCTATCTCTTTCTTTTGGGAACAGAGCAAGAGACAGTGAAGTGGCCGGGCCTTTGGTGGGCCCATGGGCCTGTACCAGCCTCCAGGCCTCACGGTTGCTCTGAGAAGTGGGAGGGGAGAGGTGATGAGCCTCACGGCAGAGGAGTTCCTTCTCTACCTGCTCTGGAACCTCCTCCCCCCTCAATGGGCCCCCCTCACTGACAGAAGGTGCCAAGGGGGGAGGGGCTACATGCAATCACATCATCTCTGACTGGCAGCTGCACGGACGTTGGTTCCCTCACCCCAGCTGCGGATGTTCTCTGGACGCCCTCTCCAGTCTCCAGTGTGCTCTCCAGGCCCCCAGCTTCCTGCCAGGTCTCTGACTGTCACCCGTCTCATATGGTGTAATGAGAGTGAGGTGTGGAAAGCACCCAGCTGTCTCAACCTTGGCCCCAGGGGGCACTGACCTCCTGTCTCAGTGCTCTAGTGGAGTCTGCGGAGCCTCTGGCCGCCGGGGACCAGGAGACACCAAGGAGTCAGAGGTCAACCCACGGTGGTTCTGGAACCTTCAGTGGCTCAGCAAGGGGAGAAGCAAGGGGAGGGTTCCTGGCTCCAGGACCCCTGAAGCAGGCCCACACCCAGGATACCTTTCTGTTGTATGTTTTAGAAGGTGATCTTTTGAAATTAAGAGTAAACATTAAGAGAACAAATTGATGCATGTTCCCTTAATGTCAGCTTTTACCTTTTTAAAAAAATTTTATTTATTTTGTTTTATTTTTGCTGCATGGGGGATCTCAGTTCCTCAGCCAGGAACTGAACCCAGACTGTGGCAGTGAAAGCGCTGAATCCTAACCAACAGGCCACCGGGGAACTTCCAGCTCTTACTCTTTCACACATCGGTGTCAAGTTCATTTTGTCCAAAAGCTTCAGGAGGCTCTACTGAGCATTTTCTCCACGGTGTCCTGGACACTTAAGGCTCAGAGTGGCCACATCCTGGAAAGAATATCCCAGGTCATGGGATGGACAAGCCCACATGGCCTGAGCAGCTGGAGGGATGGAGGGATGGAGGAAGAGCCCCAAACAGGAGGGAGCTTCACACACCCCAGGTTTGCAGGGGAGGATCCTCTGGCTAGAGTGGCCCTAGGGATGGAATTAGGGTCTCTGGGGACATCACAGAGCCTTTGCTTGTGCACTAAGGACAGATAAGCAGCTCACAGATGTGCGAGGCAAGCAGGACCTGCAGCAGAGGAGGGTGAACAGCATGGGTCCTGGGCCCAGTGGTCAGGGCATTGGAGGAGGGTTTTCTACCTGCTCTGTGAGCATCTGCTTTGGGCTTTGGGTCTGCTTGCTCACTTCTCCTGAGGTGTCCTGGATTCCATCAGGCCCGGGAGGCAATTCTTATGCTGGAAGCTGAGGATGGGGTCTGGGCAAAGAGGCCTGGCTCCAGATCCTCATACCTTGCCTAACTGGCTCCATGAGCTGGAGCAGTGGGGTAAGCTCTGCACACTGAAGCTTCCTGATTTAGGAAATGGGATAAGAACCCATATGTACACCCCAGGGTTTTGTAAGGAGGAAAGTGAAGTGAAAGTCATTCAGTTGGGTCCGACTCTTAGCAACCCCATGGACCGTAGCACACCAGTCTCCTCTGTCTATGGGATTTCCCAGATAAGAATAGCAGAGTGGATTGCCATTTCCTTCTCCAGGGGATCTGCCTGACCCATGGATCAGATCTGGGTCTCCTACATTGCAGGCAGATTCTTTACCATCTGAGGTACCAGAGAAGCCTTTTTAAGGAGGCGGCAGGATAACAAAACCAAGGCTCCCAGCCCAGGAGGAGAGCTCCGTCTGGGTAGAGCGCTGGCCCGGGAGCCCAGAGGCCTGCCCAGGAGGCCTCCCCAGCCAGTGCTTGGGCTCTAGAGACCATCTGACTGGGCAGTAGGAGGCAGGGCGGGGCCTGCAGGGCCTCCTGGAGCTGATGGAGCTCCAGGGTGGCTACAGAGGCTCCCTCAGACTGGTTCTGAACCCCAGAGGGTGTCATTCCCTTGGAGGGGAACAACATTAAGGCCCCTCTATGTGCCCCCGGGTTCCTAGACAGAGCCACATGGGGCTCTGAGCTCCTCTACCAGGGAGGGCAGGGCTCCCTTGGGGGCCGTGGGGCATCGCTGGAAACCTCTGAGCTGGAGTCCAGGGCCTGGGAGGGAGGGAGGAGGCCCTGGGGAGGGATGTACCGGGCTCTTGTTGCCTGGACACACCTGGTGGGTGGCCCCACCGTCTGGATCCTGCCTGGACTTCTATCAAAAGCCACACCCTCTCCAGCACTGGGGTTTAATTTTTTCTTTCAGTTGCTAGTCATGGTGCAGCCCTTGGTGGAGTCCTTCTGAAGACTGCACTTTATAGCTGCAAGTACAAAGTCCTTGGCCTGGCAGCCAGGTCCCTTCTAGAACCTGGGCCTCCCTGGCTCTGTCAAACCAAATGGGCTGCAGCAACTGGCAACCAGAGCTCCCTTCTTCCTGCTCCTTTCCCAGTCTTGGAGCTGGCCTGTCTCTGTACTGGGAGGCCATCCTGCTCCCACCCTCTGCTGAGAATGGGGGTTACTGATACGGCCCAAACCCCTCAAGCCCTGGCCACCGCTGTGGAGTCCCCATCAGGGCCCATAGGCCGTTTTGTCCTCCAAACTGGCCTTGGCGTGTTAGTAGCTCCATTTTACCATTGGGGTTTCTAAAGCCGAAGCAAAAACCTAGGAACACCAGAGCTGGATTGAAACCTGGGCGGGTGGAACAGGTGAGCAGCTCACCATCCCCTTGTTCTTGGGCCAGCCCAGCCATATCTGGACCTGCAGACTGGAGCCAGGTGTTCTGAAGAGTGTATCTTCACCCCCACCCCTGCCTTAGGGCAGATGCCAGGGCCAGGCAAGCGGCGGTGCTTTAATACCCATGAATCAGACCATCAACAGGAGGAATGCATCCAGGCCTCAGCCCTGGATAGCCCTGGTGGATGAAGCATCTGGTCCCATCTAGAACCAGCTTGCCTGCCTCTTTCCCAGGACCCTAAGGCTAGCGTCAGCACCAGCCCTGCTGGACACCCTGGACAGCTACCTGCTGCCTTTGATCTGGGGACAGCCTTGCGTGGTGCTGAACCGTCCACCTGAGCCATGCCTCAGCCTTGCCCAGATCACTCGTTCATTTTCTCAGCAGCCTACTCTCCCAAGAATTAAAGACCTTAGAGTCCTTTGTTGTCGTTTAGTTACTCAGTCATGTTTGACTCTTTGCAACCCCATGAACTGTAGCACACCAGGCTTCCCTATCCCTCAGTATCTCCCAGAGTTTGCGTAAGTTTATGTCCATTGAGTTGGTGATGCCATCCAACCATCTCATCCCCTGTCACCCTCTTCTTCTGCTTTCAATCTTTCCCAGCACCAGTGTCTTTTCCAATGAGTCAGCTGTTGGCATCAGGTGGCCAAAATATTGGAGCTTCAGCTTCAGTTTTGAGTTCTTAAATATGCTCTGTTTCTGAAGATCGACTCCCAAGACTTAAATGGTTTTAGTGTCTTCCGGGAGGGCTAAACCAGCTTTCAGTCCACACCAAGTTCATGTCCCAACACAAGACTCTGTATGCCACAGCTAACGATCCCACATGGTGCAACAAACATCTAACATCCCAGTTGCTGCAACTAAGGCCCAGCAGAGCCAAATAAATAAATAAATATGTTTTTAAAAAAGAGAGAGAGAGGGAGTCTTGACTAAACCTCAACTAGTTCCTAACAGCTCAAGGCTGCAACCCTAAGATGAAGTTGCAAGTTCCAGCTTTCGTTCAGCGTCCCTGGGAGAATCTGTCTCTCCAGGTCAAACCCTGCTGACAGGCAGAAAGGCCCTTAACTCTGTGAGACCAGTTACTTCAGAACATCCTCTGCCCTTTGAGATGTCTATCACCCACCACCCAGGACTGTACCCTCCAGGACCTGGGAGCAGTCTCTTGGAAATGCAAGCATTCTGGGAGTCCTTCCTCACCCAGCCAGGCCCCCACCCTGGGAGGGTAAGGGCAGTGGATGGTCACCTTCCTCTAACTGCCTCTCCCTCCTGAAGACACAAGAGATCCTTTCCTGTTCACAGAAGCACCAGCTGACAAACCCAGTGGCCTGAGCACCCCCCGCCCAGCACCCTCTGGCCTTTACACAGTCTCCTGCCTGTGTCTCTTCAAAGTTGAGTTGAATTTGCACTGAGTCCTCTTGTCTTCTGCAATGGTTATTCTTTTTTTTGTGGGGGGAGGGGCTTGCAGTGTGGCATGTGGGATCTTAGTTCCCCAGCCAGAGATTGAACCTACACTCCCTGCATTAGAAGTTCAAATCCTTAACCACTGGACCACCAGGGATGTTCTAGCAATATTTACTCCTGAATACAGTCTGTCCATGCCTAGACTTTGGCTGGTCTCTGGCTTCGTTTATCTTTGCTGGATGCTGGGGCTGGGGTCTTGCTCACACTGTTTCTTGCACTTGTCCTAAGGGTGTCCCTTGGGCTCATCTTTAAGGCACCTCTGCACATGGGTTAGTGACACATAGAACTCTGCTTTGTCATCACTGTGGGTCACAGAACTGAAAGCTTCCCCGGCACAGCCCAGGGAAGTGCAGTGAGGCTCAGACCGCAGGACCCTTGTGCACTTGCAAAATGCTTCTGAAATTAAAATGCAACTTTTCCTTTGACTTTTTTTTTTTTCCAAAGGAAACCTTCTTTAGGACTGGACTCCACCCCTCTAGGCACAAAAGGGGCATGAAGCAGAAATTTGACCAGATTCTCCTCAACTGGTGTGGTTTTCCCAGGCCTGTTGCTCAAGGCATGGGTTTAGGCCAGGGCCACCTTCATATACGCAAGGCAGCTGGATTTGGGGCCAGGATGTCCAAAACCTGAGTAGACAGGTCCTCACTGCCCCCAACCCCACTTCCTGGGCTTCATCCTGAAGATGCCCAGTGGAGATGGGACCTGGGGTCAAGAGCAGGGGGTCAATCTGATCAAACTTGGGTGGAAACCTGGTGGCCACCACTCTCAGGGACTGTGAGCTTAAGTGACTGTGGACACGAGATGCTCGTTATGGAAGCAAGGATGCAGCCCCATCTCCTGTGGGGTGGCATAGGCAGCTCTGAGGAGGGAAAGCCCCAGTGTGTGGGTATGTGCAGACATGTGTGTGCATATTGGGTGTACGCATGTTGGCATGTGTGTGCCTGTGTGTGCAGTTACACGGACGTTCATGTTGTGGGGCTGGGTAGCTTATGCCTGGTAGGTGGCTGCCAGTCTCAGGGATCTGGGTGAGGCTGAGAGAGGAGAGGTAACTGTGGACAGGGCTGTGGGAATGGGGACAGCTGCTCTGACATCTCTGAGAGGTCTGAGGAGCCCTGGGGGCGGGGGCCTTCTAGAGGTCTTGCTCCTCCCTGAGAGGCTGGGGTGACCTCCTGGTTCTGGCAGAGGCGGGCCCTCAGCGCACCTGCAGCACCCACCCCACCAGTGGCCCTTCTTCCTGAAACGTTGCCTCCTGCAGAGAAATCCATGCCTGGGGTTAAGGGTGGTAGTGGGCAGGGGGGTGGACCAGAAGGCCTTCTCCTAGAGGAAGGGGAGCCAGACCTGAGCCTGTGATAGGAGGCCTGGCCCACTGACCCCAACAGTGGAAACCTATGGACCTCCAGGGTAAAAGACAGGAAAGGCTCAGGAACGTTGGGGACCATTTCAGAAACTGGCATTCTGCAGTGTCCTACACATGTCAGTGCTGTCCACCGTACTGTGTTTGCTGCCTTGGCCTGCTGTGTCAAGCAGCCCCAGTCCTCAGAATGTGCCTCCACCACTATGCCTTTAGAAAAAGAACAGTATTTTATAAGAGGAACTCATCACTGATGGTAGATAGTGTTTCCGACAATGTAACGAGTACTTGTCCTGGGGGCTCCCCACTACAAATGACAAACACAAAATAGGCACGTCTGCGGAAGTACCAGCAGCTCCTTCTGAGACTCCATGAATTCTGGAGCTCCCTCTGCAGTCACCTCACCCACCTCCCCACCAGCGGGGTCTCTCCTGTCTCTTGGGAGCCCTGGTCTGCCCTCAAGAACAGCAGCCTTGGGTTCCCAGTGCACCCATAAACCCTGTGGTAAAACGGCAGCAGCCCGCCCCGGGGGCTGCTCTGCCCCCACCCAACTCTGGCTTCAGCACAGGTGTCGGCCCAGCCACAGTCCCTAAACCACATTCCTCTCTGTCAGAGGGGTCTTTGGGGACTTGCAAGGCAGTCCCACTCTGGCAAACCTTCCCTGCTGGCCTGTAATGTAAACAAACCCGCTGTGCAGGCAGTAAGCGAGATGAAGGGTGAAGCCTCAGGCCCAGCTGCAGCTGAGAGGTGTTTTTCTCTTCTTGCGGTTTCTCCTTGGGGTTAAGCAATGTTTCATTTCTCGGCACAACCGACCGGGGGCCTCTCTCTCTGCAGTATCAACACAGTCTGATGGGGAAGAGGGAGGGCCTCCGCACCAGCCGTTGGGTTTCTGCACCAGCCCTTGGGTCTCCGGGCTTCTCTGAGGCTGTTCACGGTGAAGGAATGAGAGACCCCAAGTTGTCCTTCGAAGCCTCTGAGTGGAGGGAGAGGCTGCCTAGGGTATGTTCTAGAAAGATTAGGACACAGTGAATGCCAAACACAGCGCCAGCACTCCTGGGAGAGACCAGCACCTTGATGAAAGAAGGTCCCCCAGCTCTGAGCGGACAGCCCCTCTCTTCCAGCCTGGCTGGGTTGCCTGGGACCCCATCCTGGTTTTCTGGAAGTCAGCCCCGCCCCATTCCTCTTTTCATCCTTCAATCCACCCCCTCCTTGAGGGTCCTCAGGGAGGCCCTCCAGGTGCCAGATGCTCCCCCAACCTGTAGACTCATTTCTGAGACTGAGGAGGTCACTGAAGGGCGATGGGAAGCTGTGAAGAGGGACCGTTGCCCAGGGATGATGAGCATCCTGGCATTGTCTGAGGATGGCCCTGGACTCCTGCACCCCTGCTGGCCCTCAGGGCCCCCACACCAGGAGAGTGTGCCCCTTAGCCAGAGAGGCATCTCCTGACCTTGACCCAGCCTTCAAACAGGCTCCCTGAGGCTGCCCTAGTCCTCCCCATCTGCCACCGCAGCTCCCTAGCTCTCTCTAGGTCCTCCAGCTCCATGACCAGACCCCTCCCTGCCTGGCTGTGCCCCCAGCATCCTGGCCCTTGGCCAGGCATTGTTTGGGGGTAGCCAGGCTCAGAGTGGTTCCAATTTCCCAGCCTCCCCTATAGCGGGTGGCCCTGGGACCCTAAGCCCAGACTCTGCGGTCTTCTGCTCTCCTGATAGAACCAGAACCTTGCAGCTGACCAGTCCTGACCCCTCCATTACTCCTCAACTGGGGGCCTGTTCTGGAGCCCTCACTGGTGGATGAGGAAGGCCTGGGGATGCTCAGGAACTGGAAGCCTGGACCACTGCCATGGTGCCTGCCTCTGCCTCCTTTTACAAGGTAAACAACATCCCTTAGCCTCGGCCAGGTCATCTGTCCTTGCAGGTGACGCTGTGCTGACTACTCAGAGCCCCAGGAGTGCAGAGTACGGGGCCTGGGTCCCCTAACTCTGCTCCCCTGCTCCCAAGCCCTCAAGAATGCATTTCCCTCCTGAGGGTGTGAACAGCCCACCAGCTGTGATCTGAGCAGGGTCTTCTCTGAGACTATGCGGGCCTCTGACAGCCCCTTTGCCACCCACTCCCTGGCAACCCCTCTGGCCCAGAGTCTACAAAGTAAGGGAGAGAATAGACAGGATCTGGGCTTCTGGTGGGTCTGTAGCAGTCAGCAGGGCTGGAGTTTTCAGGATTGGTACAGCACAGGCTGGGCTTCCCTGGGAGCTCAGCTGGTAAAGAAGCCACCTGCAATGTGGAAGACCTAGGTTTCATCTCTGGGTAGGGAAGATCCCCTGGAGAAGGACGTGGCAATCCACTCCAGTATTTATTTCTGCCTGGAGAATCCCTTGGACAGAGGAGCCTGGCGGGCTACAGTGCATGGGGTCGCAAAGAGTCGGACATGACTGAGAGAGTAAGCACAGCACATCAAAGCGCAGGGCACTTCCTGAACGGGTGCCCCTCCCCCAGGGCCCCCCAGGGTCACCCAGAGGCTTCTCCCCGCTGCACTGCAGCACTCAGAGGCCCCACCAAGTGCTCCATCCAGGGTGGGGTGCCCCCGCTGGAGGCTGGGGACAGTGAGAGGGGCTTCCTGAAGTCTCGGCATTCCCTCCCTAGGTGGCCTCAAGCTCCGGACCTCACAGCCACGCCCACCTTCCTTCTCAAAGCCGTATTCTGGGTCCTCCCGCTCAGGGTTCTTCCTGTGATCCTAAGCCCACAACAGAATTTAAGCTTCAGGCGCATGCATGGTTCCTAAGGCAGCCATGGGAGTGGGCCCAGAGAGGGCTGCCCAGATGGACCCCTCTGGGAGGACTCTGCCTGGGCCACCATCAAGGGAGCCTGGGCACCCTCCGCCCATGCCCATGACAGGGACTTGGAACCAGCAACCGCAGTGAGGTTTCAGTTCAGTTAGCATTTAGGGAACCCCGGCTCAGTGCCAGGACAGTGCTCACCCTGGGGAGGTGCCAAGAGGAACGGGAGCCTGATGCTGCTAGGATGCAATGGTTCCCTGGATCCCCAGTGTGCCACCTGTCAGCTGGGGGCTGAAGGCACAGGGAGGTTCTGGGGGCCAAGGCTTCCATGGCCTTGGGAGGGAATGGGGGAGAGTACAGAGGGTGGGGCAGGCAGGGCTGCAGCTTAGAGGGCGCAGGGCAGGAGTCTGAGCATTATGTACAAATGGACTCTCTCAGAAACATGCACCCCTATGTTCACTACAATAGCCAGCACATGGAAGCAAGGAGCTGAAGGTGGGATTGCCTACTAGGGGGATTCACATGACCCTTCTGAGTGGTGGAGTCAGTGTGGAGTTGCATGAAGAGATCCAGGAAGGACAGTCAGCTTAGAGAGAGGTAGGAATGCAGTCCCAGGCTTTCACGCTTGCTGGGTGAGGAATATAGCCGACACTCTAGAACGTGCTTCAGGGTAAACATTTCTACAGCCCAGAGGTCTTTGTGCTTAGGCCAGGTTTTCCAGAGCAAGAGAAATTCTGCAAAAAAGTCTGCTTGATTTGGGTCTTTTGCAAACAATCAATTCTATCTGGCTTTACACACAAAAAAGAGGAATTCAGAACAGGAAAGCAGCACTGGAGTTTTTAAGAGCCCGAGGACAGGGTGTGGTGGGCTCTGGACTCGGGCCTGGAGCATTGTGTGGTACAGGGTCCCCTCACTCCTTCTGGGATCTCTTTGCAACGGTGTGGGCTGCCCACATCCCACCATGAAAAATGACCACCTTCATGTCTACATTTCTACAAATCTTGCTGTGATCCCCCAAGGCCGGCTCTGTCCTCCCAAGGAGGGGGCTTTGGTGGTCCTGGCTTTGGTCTAGCACCTGTCCCCAGGCCAATCAGTATGGCTGGTGTGGGGACAAAGGCACCCTGGGGACATTACTATATATATATTTTTTTGTTCTAACTTTTTATTTTGTATTGGGGTATAACCAATTAACAATGCTGTGATAGTTTCAGGTGGACAGAAAAGGGGCTCAGCCATACATATACATGTATTCATTCTCCCTGCAACTTCCCTCCCATGCAGGCTGCCACATAACATTGAGCATAGTTCCCTGTGCTGTACAGTAGGGGATGTTACTGTCTTCACAGCAGAACTATTTTCATCCTTGAAACAAAATCCTAACCTGAAACTCTAAATATGCCAGGGGCATGCTTGGAAACAGCAGGCAGATGGCCTCTGGGAGTTCAGGGTCCACCATGCTCACCTCCTTCCCTCCATGAATCCTGAATAAACCTTCAGAGCCCGTTTGAGAAATAAACAGTTCTTCCTGTTCCCATGAGAGCTTTTCCTCCCTCCTGCCCCAGCTGCCACCACCTCTTTCTCAACAACACATGTCTCCTGGGTCCCAGGAGGCACCCCAGGCTCCCTGGGGTCTGCAAGGATCTTAAGTATCAGGAGCAGGGGCTTGGAAATGGCTGCTGTGGGAGGCACATGAAGGGGCTGGTGATGACTGGGGTCAAGGGCATGCCCACCATGATAGCTCACAGCACCTCCAATCCTGTCCCTGCCAGAAGCCTCCTTCTGCCTGGACCCATGCAGGCTGGGGACCCAGAGCTGGTTCCTCCCTGGACCAGCTGCACAGACCACAGTCCTCCTGGTTTCCCACCATCTCTGGCCCATGCAGGTCTTCTTACGTTCCAGCAGTTTGACCAAGGAAATAACTTACAGAAAAGCGAAAGGAAAAGAAGGCAAATGGGACCAGTGCTTCTGGTATGTGTCAGCTCACTTACATTAACCAAAGAATCCCTATAATAATCAGCATCTTTATGAACCAAGAGGCCAGAGCCTGGAGCTGGTCAAGTCCTCAGGGTCACACAGCTGGTAGACTGCTGAGCAGGACGTTTAAACCAGATGCCCAAGACTCTAACAGGTTTCCCTGGTGGCTCAGTGGTAAGGAATCCACCTACCAATGCAGGAGATATGGGCTTGATCTCTGGGTTGGGAAGATACCCTAGAAGGAGGGCATGGCAACCCACTCTAGTATACTTACCTGGGAAATCCCATGGACAGGGCTATAGTCCACGGGGGTCTCAAATGAGTCGGACACAATTTAGCAACTTAACAAAAAAGACTCTAATGCCCTCAGTTTCTGCAGCACCCCGTCCAGAGCAGCATGAATTGTGGGTGGTCGGTGGGAGATCCAAGCCCTGGGTCTCATCCATGGTCTCCAGGTTCTCACAGTTGAGCAAGTCTTCCAGTTTAGCCAATTCTAACCATGTCTCTAGCTCCTGGGAATCCTACAAGAGCCTTTTTGCTGTGCAAAAATGCCACACACCTAGGCAGAGAGGCTGGGCTCCGGATGCCACGTCTGTGCTGCTTGTCGAGGGCCTACCTACTATCTTCACAGGTGAGTCGGTTCTGCATGGGACATGCCCTTACACTGAGCTCATCTCTCCCCACCACCCCAAGATGAACTCCCCCTACGACCCTAGTGCCTAGTCTCTCCTCTTCCCAGAGGACCCTTGCCCCTCTGCCACTCCAGCTGTGCCTACTTCCTCTGAGCTTGCCTGGTACCCAGGCCTGTTACAGGCCAAATGAGTTGTGCTGGGCTGAACTATGTGCCCTCCCAATTCATCTGTTGAAGTTGAAGTCCCAGCCCCCAGGACCTCAGGACATGATTGTGTTTGAGAATGGGGACTTTTAACAGGACTTGTGTGCTCAGTAACTCAGACGTGTCTGACTGCAGTCCTATAGTCTGTAGCCCACCAGGCTTCTCCATCCATGGGATTTCCTAGGCAAGAATACTGGAGTCGGTTGCCATTTCCTCCTCCAGGGGATCTTTCTGACCCAGGGGATTGAACTTGAGTCTCCTGCATCTCCTGCATTGGAAGGCAGATCCTTAACCACTGAGCCATCAGCAGAAATTAAGGTTAAATGAGGTCACTGCAGTGGGCCTTATCCACTCTGACTAGTGTCCTTATGAGGAGGAGAGATTAGGACACAGACACATGCAGCGGGATGACCATGTGAAGACGCAGGGAGATGACAGACCATCTCTGAGAAGCCAAGGAAACCAACCCTTCTGACACTTTAACCTTAACTTCTGGCCTCCAAAATTGTGAGAAAATAAATTTCTTTTGGTGAATCCACCCAGCCTGTGGCACTTTGTTATGGCAGCCCTGGTGGACTTATACACAGAAAGGTATTTAGAAGATCTGTGTGCAGGACCCTGGGGGACAAAAGGTGGGGAAGGGCTCTGGGCCAAGGCTGGGAGAAGAGGTTGGAGCATGTTCCAACACGAGGGGCTTCGGTGTCCTTGGGAAGACTGAGACACCCTTCTTGGCCTCAACACTGCTCGTCTCACAGAGCTGGGTGACAGCCAACCAGACAATGCCGAGAAAAGCCCTAAAAAGTCTAGAAAAGAAATGTTTGTCTTTCAGTCGTGTCCGACTCTTTGCGACCCCCCACGGACTGTAGCCCGCCAAGTTCCTCTGTCCATGAGATTTCCCAGGCAAGAATACTGGAGTGGGTTGCCATGCCCTCCTCCGGGGATCTTCCCAACCCAGGGATGGAACCCAGGTCTCCTGAATTGCAGGCAGATTCTTTACCACCGAACCTAGTCTGCAGATCATCTTTCAAATATTCATCCCACTCCAGCGCCCACCCTGTTAGAGCAGCCACTCAAGTTAGCAAAATGCATAGAATATGACTATGAAACCTGAGAGGTGGATGGTGCCCAGCTTTGTGAGTCCTGCAAAGACATGCATTATGGCTGCCACTTCTTGGGATCACATCAGTGGGGGTCCATCCAACTCTTCAGAGCCTGTGGCTGAGCTGCTCTGCTGCAGTTTGGAGCCTGGGCACCTTCACTGGGCCAGCTGAGGGGCATACAGAGACCGCCGAGATCTGGTCCTACCTCTGGGGGACTCTGGCTGGAAGATGTCTGGGGTGACTGTCCATCTGGTCTGCTGGGACTGAGAGGGTTCCTGGGGGTCATGGCTACTGAAAGAAAGTGCCAGGCAAATGCAGAGAAAACTCCAGAAGCTGCTGGCCAGGAAGAATGGTGACAGCCTTACAAAGACATAATTTTGGCACCAGCAGGAGCACATGTCTGTCCTGAGGTACCCTGCAACTGGTGTATTAATATACTCCTGCTTCTCCACTGAGTCCAGGACTCAGAGTGGGAATGGGCATGGGAGGAGGCCTCCTTAAAGTGTAATGCCAGAAACACCCACCCTACCAAGTGTCTGCTGCCCACCCCTGCAATTTGGATCATCATTGATAGTCTTGGTCCCTGGGGGTGAGGGGACTCCCCCTCCAAGGTGGAGGGGACTCCCCCTCCAAGGTGGAGGACCAGAGTTCTCTTGAGTGGAAATGGAGACTGACACTAACTACTGTATTGGATTCCTCAGGCTCCTGAGACAATGGGAAGAAGAGGGGACTTGCTACTCTCTGAGGTCATCCACTCCCATCACCAAGGGGAGGCTGGGAGCTCTACACACAGAGGTGGGCAAGACTGGTCTGGGGCAGGGGCACCTCTAAGGGCCTCCTGTCCAACCACAGAGTCAGGGAGAAAGTCCAACAACAACCATAGCAGAAGACAAGCCTTCCTGGGTGAAGGGCCCCATCAGCTGCCATGTGGATCTGGGGGGCTTCAGAGCCCTGAGGGGTGGTCCTAATTGGCCACAGGTCTCAGGACTAGTTATAGAAATGAAAATCTACTCACATATTCTTTCTCATTAATATTTGCTGTGTATAGACTATTTCCCCCCTTGCCTTCCCTACTTCGAAAACGTTGATAAACTTGTTATTGAATTATAACAGAAACACAGAAAAGTGCACAAATGCAAAGTGTACAGTCAGAGGCACACAGGTGAAGACGTCTGTGTATCCACACCCAGATCAAGACACAGAACATGTTAGGAAAGGATGAATTTGGAGCTTGGGACTAACAGATACACACTACTATATATAAAATGAACAAGGACCTATGCTATAGCACAGGGAACTACACTCAGTATTTTGTAAAAACTTGTCAAAAGGGAAAAAAATCTGAAAAAATAAGACCTATTTTGAATGTATTTGTATGTATGATTGACTTACTTTGCCATACACCTGAAACTAACAACACTGTAAATCAACTTTACTTCAATAAAAATTAATTTTTTTAAAGACACAGAACATGGCCAGCACCCCAGACACTTTGCCTAGGCCCACTCCCTCCAAAAGTAACTACCGCTACTAAAGAACTTCGCCGATTTTGAATATGAGCATGGCCTCATGAAGGCTGTACTCTAAGGTAGGAGCTTCACTCAACTCGATGGGATGGAGGAGAAGCTGAGGCTAGGGGAGAAGCTGGGGCTGGGGGAGAATATTTGCTGCCAGTCATTGCAGGAAAAGAGGGAAGTGAAGGCCATTGACTGGTGCTCACTTCTTGGTGTCCTCTAAGCTCTGTCTCTGGAGAAGGAAATGGCAACCCACTCCAGTATTCTTGCCTGGTAAAATCCCATGGACAGAGGAGCCTGGTGGGCTACAGCCCGTGGGGTCGCAAAGAGTCGGACATGACTGAGCGACTAAGCACAATCTCTGTCTCATTGGATGCACGCCAGACCCATGAGTCCCGCAGGTGTAGCGCTTGCTGGAATCAGAGGGAAAGAAGCACCGGTCCAAAAAAGGCCCAATGAGTCCAGCATCCGGACCTCAGAACCCACACACTGGGCTCTGCTGATTTTCACCACATCCCTTCAGCTGGTGGGCTGGCCACGCAAGACTCTCCAGCAGGGGGCAGTACAGCAAAACCGAAAGGTCTTTGGACCAAATCCTCTTAAGATCAATTTAGGGCCAGGAAACTGCCAAGGGCTTGGGTTGCAGGGCTTGATGGTGCTGCTAGAGAAGTGATCACAGACGGGAAGGAGAGACAGGAGAGTGCCTGCTGGCCCCTGGAACTGGATCAAACACAGGAGCCCCGTTCAGAACTGGCAAAGCAGGCTTGGGGGAAGGGAGAGAGAAAGGATGTGAGTGGTCCTGGGTTACTGACTGCCAGAGCCCGCACACGGGAGGGCAGGGACCCATGCCCAGTTAGAAGCCCAGCAGT
This sequence comes from Budorcas taxicolor, assembly GCF_023091745.1. Classification (NCBI taxonomy): domain Eukaryota; kingdom Metazoa; phylum Chordata; class Mammalia; order Artiodactyla; family Bovidae; genus Budorcas; species Budorcas taxicolor. Next base: position 369,754 of record NC_068930.1, on the reverse strand, counting down.
AGCCGGGACTCTGCTTGGGAACCGTATTCCCTGATCTCCTTCCATCTCGGCCGGTAAATCACAGGGTAGACGCTGTCCTTGCTTCTTTGCTGCGTGGGGAGTTGGGCAGACCCCAACACGAATGGGGCAATTTGAGGGATCACCCCTGACCTGCCAAGAAATTGGGAAAGACAGTTCTAGACAGCTTTGGTGGTTGTAACATTTATTTGTCACCACATAATAAACCACCTCAAAACAGCTGCATAAAATTCAAAATATCAGTTACTCTGCTGATGAATCTGGGACTTCTGTTCTGGGGCTTCTGCCAGTGGCTGCCCGAGGGAATGCCAAATTTTCCAGTTTTTCTAGACAGCCTAGAAAGTCAATTTTCTTAAATATGGAAATATCTGATTTTTAGCTAATTTACAGACTATAGGGGCTATACAAGAGCAGCCCAGGTGCAGCCAGCCTGTGCCTCTGCCTGGCCATGCAAGGTCAGTTTGGAATGGTGAAGGGCAGGTGAGGATTCCAGAAGCTTCTCTACTCAGCACACTGTTTGGTGCTTTTCTTGGAGTACTCAGGGGAGGAGGGGCTTCCCAGGTGACACTAGTGGTAAATAGCCTGCCTGCCCATGCAGGAGACACAAAAGATGAGAGTTCGATCCCTGAGTCGGTAAGAGCCCCTGGAGGAGGGGATGGCAACCTGCTCCAGTATTCTTGCCTGGAGAATCCCATGGACAGAGGAGCCTGGCGAGCTGCAGTCCATGGGGTCACACAGAGTCGGACATGACTGAAGTGTCTGAGCACACATGCTGGGGTGTTTGGGGTAGGACCAGGCAAGGGTAAGGAGGGGTGGTGATGAAGGAGTGGGGAGAAAGGCCTCCCTTAGAAGTCTGGCAGAGCAACTAAGCAGCAGATGAGGAGGGGACAACTGGGGGCACAAAGGCCTTCTGTACTCCACTCTCTTCATTTCTCCTGAGGACCTCATTTTGCCAACTTCCTCAGCAGAGCACACCCACCGCCTCCCAGCTGCAGCCTTAGTGGGTGCCCCAGACACTCACTGAACAAGCAAACCTCTGGCTCCCACAAAGCAAGCATCAGGCAGCCTTCTGGGAACCAGTCTACCTTCTGCCAGCCTAGTGGTGCCATGTTCAGTCCCTTTATTAGGGAAAGGATGGAGAGGAAACCTGACCCAAGCAGGCAAGATTGTGCAGGAGCCCATCCATGGGTTCTCAGAGGAGGCCGTGTCGCATGTCATGGACGATCAAGTTCAGCAAGATCCCAACAGGCTCAGTGTGCTCCAGGCAGGATGTGTTGTTTGGATTATTAATGTAGTTATAAGTTTAAAGTAAATGTTGTTGTTGTTCAGTCACTCAGTCATGTCCAACTCTTTGTGACCCCATGGACTGCAGCGCGCCAGTCTTCCCTGTCTTCTACCATCTCCCAGAGTTTGCTTAAACTCATGTCCATTGAGTTGGTGACGCCAGCCAATCATACAAAGCTCTGGACAGAGTGAAAATCACCTTATCCTTCTCAGCGTGGTGGGGCGGACACAGGCTCTGGAGGGAGTCAGAGGATGTGAGCTCCCAGCCTGTCTTCTCCTCAATGACTCTCCGAGAGAGCCTGGAGCAGCCTTAGTGCAGATCTGTCAGTTGTGCAGGGAGGAGATTTCAGAGACAGAATCCAGTGTTCCTCTAGGATGCAGGAACTGCCGCCCTGTTGATGCTTTCCCAGCAAAGCCCACAGTGCTGGGGGTTGGTGGCATCTTGAAGGCAGACACTCCTTCCTTAAATTTCAATGGATGTTGCCACCTTCACTTTTCTAACCTAGAGAAAAGTTTCTATCCACCCAGTATAGAGCTTCAGTCTCCAGCCTACTCTGTTGTTGAATTATAACAGAAACACAGAAAAGTACACAAATGCAAAGTATACAGTCAGAGGCACACAGGTGAAGACGTCTCCTACTCCAGCTGACACCTGGCTAATTTCATCTGACACCAAAAGCAAAGGTGATGCATCTGGACACCCCACATAGATGTGTTCTTGAACCCCCAGCTGCAGGAGCCCCCAAGGGTAATGTGTGTCTGCTTACATCTAACCCAATGGCAAAGTGTCCAGAGGGACCAGCCTCAAGCTCAAAGAGGGTAAGCAGTTCCTTTCCACCCTACCAGCTGTGGGGTGATTCCAGGTGCTGAGAAGGCTTTAGTATTGATGACTAAAATTGTATTCATGACTTAAAAGTAATGTGTCATTTGGCAGACAAAACTGAGAATATAAGCCTAGGACACAGTATCTCAGACAGCTCTGAGAGGATTGTTCCAGAGATGCAAGGGTGGGGTGGGACAGAGCCAGGATATAGCAGAGTTTTTGCAACAAACATTAGGTAGTCAGGGTCTTCCCTGGTAGCATAATGGAGAAGAATCTGCCTGCCAATGTATGGGACACAGGTTTGATTCCTGGTCTGGGAAGATTCCACATTCCTGTGTGCTACAACTACTGAGCCTGTGTGCCTAAACTACTGAAGCCTGAGCTCCCTAGAAGACAGCCTGTGCACTACAAGAGAGGCCACTGCAATGAGAAGCCTGTGCACTGACACGAAGAGTAGCCCCTGCTTGCTTCAACTAGAGAGAGCTCTCACAGAGCAATGAAGACCCAACATAGCCAATCACAAATAAAAAAATTTTAAAAAGATCAGGTAGTCAGAACATCAAAAGATTCAGTCAGTTCAGTTCAGTTGCTCAGTCGTGTCTGACTCTTTGCAATCCCATGGACTGCAGCATGCCAGGCTTCCCTGTCCATCACCAACTCCTGGAGCTTACTCAAACTCTTGTCCTTAGTGTCGGTGATGCCATCCAACCATCTCATCCTCTGTCATCCCCTTCTTCCGCCTTCAATCTTTCCCCACATCAGGGTCTTTTCAAATGAGTCAGTTTTTCGCATCAGGTGGCCAAAGTATTGAGTTTCAGCTTCAGCATCAGTCCTTCCAATGAATATTCAGGACTGATTTCCTGTAGGATGGACTGGTTGGATCTCCTTGCTGTCCAAGGGACTCTCAAGAGTCTTCTCTAACACTACAGTTCAAAGCATCAATTCTTCGATGGTCATATTTTCATTTTCTTTATTAAAAGATTACTACTAATTAAAGAAAACTGGATAGTTCAAGTAAGGAATCTATCAATTTTCTATGTATGGGAAGATGCATACACCTAACCTTTGGTAAGGGACATCTGTCTTTACCTAACCATGACCCAAATCTCCTGCACTGGCAGGGAACCCGCATGGTGAGAGTTTGGTGAGAGATGGCTTTTGAAGCTAAAGTACCAAGACTGTCCTTCCTCAGCAGTCCACCCACCCAGCATGGGCCTGTGACCTGACGGATGCTCCTGGGCTCCCATGAGAGGAGGCAGTGAGAAGGGATGGCTAGATTTCCCACCTGGGAGGGCAGTGGCTGCCCTGAACTTAGAGCAGTGGCAGCTCCCTGACTGGCTGGTGCTGGAGGTTCAGCTACACACGTGTGCCTCCCCTGTGCTCTCTTGGCTCCTGGGTGGTTTCCAAGCTTGGCTCTGCTGCCTGGTGTCCTTCAAGTTAAGGCCCTTTCTGCTGAGTCATCCTAGTTGGTCTGTGTTTCCTGCTGCCTGGCTCTCTATTTGTCTGATGCCCAGGAAGGGAGATGGGGCTGGTCTCCAGGAAGCCAGCCTAATCTTAGAAGGCACTTGCGAGGTGCATGCAGTCTTCAAGCAGTGGATGGGGGCTCTGTCTTCAATGAGAGGGAGTGAAACCTGAGGGAGCTCTGGAAGGGCTCAGGAGTCCTGGGGCTCAAAGCTCTCAAGGCCCAATCTCCCCATCCGAGGCTGCCCTTCCTGAACTGGGCCTTGAGGTTTGCTGGCCTGCATGGGAAGGAGAGAAATTCCATACCCAAGTTGCCATTGGACCTGCCTAGTACAGACCCGGGGCTCCAGCCAAGGGGGACAGATGTGTAGGCAGGTAAGAGAGACCTGTTGCTATGTGGGTATTCTGTCCTCACACAGAACTCGGCATCCTGGAACGTGTCCCAGGAGGATTCCTTCTTGGGTGGCTCTTGGAAGCTTGAAAAAAAGCAGTGAATGGCCTAGTTTTTTAAGGGAACAGCAATCAGAAAAGGAATGCTGGAACTTGCAAAGCAGACTGTGGAGGAAAGATCAATGCCTCAGAGAAGCAGCCTGTAGGACTCACAGACACACAAAACAATCTTGCAGTCACCAAAGAGGCGGAGGGGGGCAGGGAGGGGGTAGTTTTGGATTAACAGATATACATGATTATATGTAAAGCGGTAGACAAGGATCTACTCTACAGCACAGGGAACTATACTCAATGTCTTCTAATAACCTATAATGAAAAAGAATCTGAAAAACTATATATGTATATATATATATAGATTTACATGTGTGTGTAACGGAATCACTTTGCTGTACGCCTGAAACTAATACAACATTGTAAATCAATTATGCTTTAATAAAAAGAAAAAAGAATTGGTCTGCTCTACAAGACTGGAAAACCCAGCATATGACTCTGCTCCTCGGAAGGTCTGGAGGATACTTGCTAAGATGGTAAGGAATTCATGGCAAGAGAGGAGGCACTGGCCTACTTAGGAAGCTGGGTGGTGGCTGTCGTCAGAAGGGCAGCCAGGGCTGGTGGTAGGAGGTGTGATTGGACCGACCAGGAGCAAGGAGATCTGGGGAAGAGACACGGAGACCTAGAAGGGAAACTCCCCATGGACAAGTGAATTGGTGTCTGACTTATATCCCTCGGGCTCTTACCTGGTGGCTCAGATGGTGAAAAGCTTGCCTGCAGTGCAGGAGACCTGAGGTCAATCCCTGGGTTGGGAAGATCCCCTGAAGGAGTGCATGGCAACCCATTGCAGTATTCTTGCCTGGAGAATCCCATGGACAGAGGAACTTGGCTGGCTACAGTCCATGGGGTGGCAAAGAATCGGACACGACTGAGCCACTTTCACTACTCACTATACTTGTAGCCCTTAAGTGTGTGTTTTGGGGGAGAGGGTTGGCCTTCCTGAACCCAGTAAGATTCCAGGAACTGAGGACTGACCCTGGGCCCTGAAGCCCCCGCAGGCCCTTGGGAGAAGCACCAGCTCCCTCCTGCCAAGTCCTCCTGCTATCCTAGTGTCTGAGTGACTCTCCCTTGCTGGTTGCGACCCAGTCTTAACTTCCGTCCACCCCATCCACCCCCTAGTCCACTGCCCCAGTGGCCATGCCTGGGGCGAAAGCCAGCCAATCAAAGGACACGGCTGTCGGTGGCGTCTTCCTTCCCTGGGCCCAGGCCCTTGGGGAGCAGTGGGCCTGCGGCGGTGATGGGAAAACACACACTGTTTGGGGGCGTTGCGGATACAGTACGGATTATTTTTAGCAAATTGTTCTGACTTAGTGAAAACCCTGAAAGATAGTGTTGACGATCGCCCCTATTTTGGTGCTGCAGAAGGCATTGCTATTATTAGACGCTTGTTTCTGGGTGATTCTGCTCTTCCCAAGAGAAGACACCACGCCTGCTGCAGAAACACAGCCCTGAGGGTTGTCTTTATTGTTCAACTAGGGGCTCCATCTTTTACTCTTTACCCTTAAGGATTCATAGCATTTCTGAGAAAAAGTAAATTATTTGCCTGTCTCTCAAGCTAATATTAGCTGGAGCATAAATGAGAGGGTTGGGCCCTCTTTTGTTCTGTGATCCTGCTGACAACCAGGAATTATCCCTCACAGCCCTCCCTCCTCCTCAGAGGTACTTCCTGGGCCCCCAGCCAAGCACGGCTCCTTGCCTCCTTCCACCCCGAAGTCTCTCTCATATCAGTGTCTGTCATTTGTGACCTCGAATTTATCTCTGAGGCACTTGGACTAACATCTGTCCCTCTGCTGGACCATAAGCTCCACTTAGAAGGGACTGTAGCTCTTTGCCCTGTCCCCGGAGCCTACAATGGTGACATCAGTGAAATGTCACCATCAGAGTCAGGTGTGTGGGGAACCCACAGCCCCCAGCTCTGCTCACTGTCCCCAACCTACAGGCTTACTGCATGGACTTCTCTGTGAGTGCATGTGTATGTGCTAAGCCACTTCAGTCGTGTCTGACTCTTTGCAACCCTATGGACTGTAACCCACCAGGCTCCTCTGTCCATGGGATTCTCCAAGCACGAATACTGGAGTGTGTTGCCACGCTCTCCTCCAGGGGATCTTCCTAATCTAGGGATCGAACCTGCATCGCTTATGTCTCCTGCATTGGCATTTGGGTTGTTTACCACTATCACCACCTGGGAAGTCCTCTCTGTGCAGTGACAAGCAATTTACAAATCTAACCACCTTGGGCAGGAGCATCGTGAGACTTTAGTATGGGATGTGAATGAGGTAAGCCTGAAAAGGGAGAAGGTGATATGAGCTGGTGATCCTACTATTGAAACTAGGGTTGGGGCAGGGAGAGAGGAAATCAGAAGCTAAGTGTCAGTTTCCTGGGAGCTGGTGTCCCCTTCAAGACCTGGTCACAGCCACAACCCGAAGCTCAGGGTCTCCCGTACAGTAGCTGCTCATGACTGCCCACGGGAGCAGCCTCTGAGATGGCCCTCAGAATCCCTTCCCTGGTGGTCATACCCTCACGTGGGATCCACTTGCACTGTGCCAGGACCAACAGAACACAGCAGAAGTGAGGGTATAAAGGTTCCAAGAAAATGTCATAAAAAGCACTGTGCTGAATATCCATCAACAGAGGAATGGATAAAAAAGATGTGGCACATATGGAATGCAATGGAATATGAATCAAGAAAAAGACGAAATCGTACCATTTGCAGAGATATGGATGGACCTTGAGTCCATCACATAGAATAAAGTAATTCAGAAAGAGAAAACAAATATTGGATATTAATGCATATGTGTTGAATATAGAAAAGTGGTGTCAGTTCAGTTCTGTTCAGTCACTCAGTCGTGTCCGACTCTTAGCAACCCCATGGATTGCAGCATGCCAGGCGTCGCTGTCCATCACCGACTCCCAGAGTTTGCTCAAACTCATGTCTATTGAGTCAGTGATGCCATCCAACCATCTCATCCTCTGTCGGCCCCTCCTCCTCCTGCCTTCAATCTTTCCTAGCATCAGGGTCTTTTCAAATGAGTCAGCTCTTCACATTAGGTGGCCAAAGTATTGGAGTTTCAGCTTCAACATCAGTCCTTCCAGTGAATATTCAGGACTGACTTCCTTTAGGATGGACTGGTTGGATCTCCTTGCAGTCCAAGGGACTCTCAAGAGTCTTCTCCAACACCACAGTTCAAAAGCATCAATTCTTCGGCATTCAGCTTTCTTTACAGTCCAACTCTCACATCCATACATGACTACTTGAAAAACCATAGCCTTGACTAGACGGACCTTTGTTGGTATAGATATGAAAAGAGGTATAGATACGAGCCTATTTTCAAAGTGGAAATAGAGATCCAGATGTAGAGAACAAAGGTATGGATACCAAGGTGGGTGGAGAGGTGGGACGAATTGAAAGATAGGGATTGACATATACACGCTACTATGTATAAAACAGATAACTAATGAGAACTCACTGTACAGCTCAGGGAACTCTACTCAATGCTCTGTGGTGACCTAAATAGGAAAGAAATCCAAAAGAAAGGAGAAATATGTATATGTGTTGCTGATTCACTTTGCTGTACAGCAGAAACTTACACAACATTGTAAAGCAACTAAACTCCAATAAAAATTTTTTTAAAGCCTCTGCAGCTCACTCCATGTTTGAGCTCTGTCCCTTTATGTCTCTGTGTCTCTGTCTGAGATCACTCACTCTGGGAGAGGCCAGGTTGTGAACAGCCCTCTAGAGATGCCCACATGGTGAGGAGCTGAGGCCTCCTGCCAATAGTCCCGTGATTGAGCAACCTGAAAAGTGAATCTTCCAGCCCCAGTCAAGCCCTCAGAGACAGATGCCCAGGGCAACAGCTCAACTGCAACCTCACGAGGGTCCTTGAACCGCAACACACAGGAAGTTGCTCTCAGATTCCTCACTCCCAGAACCGGTGGGCCATGATGCACGTTTGTTGTTTCATGCTGTTCAGGTATGTGGTCATTTGTAACACGGCAATGGTGATTCATTCATACACCAGCTGACTGCACCTTTAACTCCTGACTGCTCTGTCAGCTGGGAGCTGTGTCCCCTCCCAGCAGGGTACTCCCACTTCCTTTTCCTCATCAGCCTCTACCTCCCTCCAGCCCCCTGGCCCTGGGTCAGCAAGAGTCACCAATGAGGGCCAGCACCGACCATAACAGAAGGAAGGGCAAGGCTCAGGGAAACCAGGGAACCTCAAAGTCCTGACCCCTGGCCTGGGAAGGAAACTTGACCTTCTCCTCTCTGCTCACATGGCTTACTTAGCTCTTCCAGACACCGAAATCTCTTCCCCTCCATCCTGCTGATCCGACTGCAGAGGAGCCAAGCAGCCACTTCCTTTTCCAAACTGCCCAAGGACCATCACTTTCCTGGTTCAGTCCTGATCTCTTCCCTGTGTCCCAGCACCAGAGACCAGTATTCCTCGGGAAGCTATATTCCACCATCAACTGCCATCATTTGCTGATAGTCCCTGCAGAAAAGAGAAGAGAAGACCTCCCACTGGCTGCCCAGGCCAGGACTGCTGCCCCTGGGCACACAGCTTGGAGTGGAATTTTCAGAGCTCCTTGGTGGGCACTTGATGAGTCCTTTCCAGTTGGAAGCTTCCACTCTTCTGCCAGCAATTTTCTTGTCTTATTTCTTTGCAAATGTCTCTCCTTTCTCTGTTCTCTCCTTTTGCAACTACAAGAGTAGGATACTGAATTGTTTGGACCAACCTTCTAGTCGTCTTTTCTCTCTGTCATAGACATTTTCTCTCTGTCTAGACATTTCCTCCACCTTGCCTTCTACCTCATTTATTAGGAATCCCAGTGCTTGGATGACCTTTTCCTTGTCTCTTGGGTGCAATATCCTCTCTCACATTCCTGAGAATATTAATGACAGTTTCATTAAGAGCCTCTCTTCTGCTCCTTTGTCTCTAAGTCCTCTGATGCCTGTTTTCTGTTTGGTTCCACACTGGCACATTCATTCACATGGTCAGGGATTCTGGGCAATCTGTTCAGAATCAAAAGAATAGCACTAAAGGGCTCTCTGAAGATTTCTTGTGGGGAGGAGGCTTTATGCTGGTGGGAAGAGCAAATTTCTTGTGGGGTAACCTCATAGGTGAGTGTTTCCAGGTCTCTTCTCTAGGGATGATGCTCTCCCTGAAGCACAGAGGTCCTGCTGCCATCTTCCTGGGTGCAGAGCTGGGAAGCTGCTTTGTGAATTCTCTTAGTGTGGCGTCTTTCTTCTTCTACCCTCGCCCTTCTCAGTCCAGAATCCCACTCCCACCTCCTTCTGTCCCTGAAGTCCCTGAGACCAGAGCCACCCCTCTCCACTTTCTCCAAAGAGCAAAACCTCAGGCTTGTCTGAAGACTGCAGAGGAGGAAACCTGGGGTCCCACCTGCTTCCTGGACAGAGTCTGAATCAACCCCTCCCTTTTTTTCTTACCTTGACCACCCTTACATCATCTGCCTCTTGTGATGCCAGCTGCTACCCACTGTCCAGGCTCCCGGGTTCCAGAGTGGACAGACCTGATCCTTGGCAGTGGACTCCACCCCACCCCTACAGATCCTTAGGTCCTGGCTTCCTCTTCTCCATCCTACCCTCTCACATCTTAGCCTACCTCCTCTCATCCTACCCCCTCACATTTCAGCCTACTCATCGGGAAAGCGGAGGTAGCTGTGGATCCCTCCCCTATGCTGTTGCAAGACAGAAATGAGGTCACCATGGTGCCATTGTTAGGGGAAGCATACTGACTGAAATAGCCCACCCTGGCCAGGCACCATAGTAACTGTTTGCATGAGTTATTTTACAACAGGAGGTCCTGGTAAAGAATGAGGAACTAACAGGCCACCACCAACCGGAAGAATTTGGGGAAGTCAAAAGGAGACGCCATGTGTCCTACCACCTCCCAGAATCCTCCTCGCTGGCATCCATCTTGGCTGAGTGATGCACGCAGCACCAGCAAGGACCGTGGGTCAGATGACTGGCCAGAGACAACCTGAAAACTCACCCCATCACCATAAAACTGAGGCTGTAGGCCGCATGGCAGAGCAGTCCTCCTGGGTTCTCTTACCCTGCTGCTCTCCACCCTTTCCAATAAAGTCTCTTGCTTAGTCAGCATGTGTGTCTCCTTGGACAATTCATTTCTGAGTGAAAGCCAAGAGCCCCCCTCTCAGATCTTGGAAGGGGTCTCCCTTCCTACAAACACCATGACCATGATTTCAGCCCCTCGAGTGAGCTCTGTCCTTGGCGCACACTGTGTTTCTCCCACACAGGCCCATGAAGAGGAGTCACATGTAGGGACCATGGGAAGCACAGAGTCAGGAAAACTGCCCCCTTCACATGCCCCCATCCCCACCCATCCATGCAGGGCCGGCCTCCAGCCAAGTGTGCCATCCAATGATGCTGCGTTGGCTGTTTCACAGCCTCCCCAAAGCCTCCTTTCAGCCCCCTCCCTCCACACCCACAGACAGAAATGTGAACAAGTGCAAAGTCACCATGACAAGAACATGAGCTGGCAGCTGAGACCTGCATGGCTAATGACGGTCTGAAAGAAGAATGAGCCAGCTCTGTGCCATCTGCCCACCTACTCCTCAAATTACCTTCACCCACCTTCGAAATGGTGTCTGACTTTAGGAAGAGTGATTGCCAGAGTGGGAAAGATGTATGTCCCTCCCATGCAGGGCGAGGCGAGCTTGCAGAGCAGTCCTAGTTCTGTTCTGCGGGGGTCTAACCTGTCTGCTGCAGCAGGCTCCTGGCAGAGCATGGGCACTAGGGGGTGGTGACACAGGGTGTTTCAGGTTGGGTCTGCTCCAGTGACCCAGGTTGGCCCGCCTCCCATCCCTGACCAGGACTGTTGAGGCAGGAAGCCTTGCCTGGAGCTTTTGATGCCTGGAGGCCTGGCCAGACACATGGACAAGCTTGTCTTGTGCCCTAGTATGTAGTCACAGTGCACACGTGTATTTCAGGGAAGTTATTAGGCTTTGAGGTCATTCGTTTGATGACCTGGACATTGTCAGAGGCTAATTTAGAAAAATACAAACTTAACCTACTTCAGCTGGTAGAAGAAAAGCATTTGTTAGTTGTGATGCCCTCCTCCTAAGGCAGGAGGTTCCCTGGTGGCTCAGTGGTAAAGAACCTGCCTGCCAGTGCAGGAGACCTAGGTTTGATCCCTGCGTTGGGAAGATTCCCTAGAGGAGAACATGGCAATCCACTCCAGTATTCTTGCCTGGAGAATCCCCATGGACAGAGGAGCCTGGAGGGCTCCAATCCATGGGGTCACAAAGAGTTGGACACTACTGAGTGACTAACACTTTCACTTTCACACTGGTGAGTTAGGATTTCAGTATATGAATGGGAGAGTGGGGCAAAAACGATTAGCCAGACATCAGAGAAACCCATGATGCCTGTGTCCATGTTCTATGTATCCTTCCAGGAATTAATTTCTATCCTTCTACACAGACATACACACACACACATGAAAGGATTCTACACACACTCTTTCTAGCTTTCTCTTTTTCATGATTATACTTTTATATGCTTTGAAGACTGGTCCATATCACAGACCTATATATTTGCTGTTGTTGTCACTAAGTCATGTCTAACTTTGTGACCCCACAGACAGCAGCATGCTAGGCTATATACACATCTTAAAAAAAAAACAAACCCTGATAATTCCATACTATGGGTGTGCAATAATTTCATTAATATTACTATTGCTAGTATTTAGGGAATGGCAACCCACTCCAGTACTCTTGCCTGGGAAATCCCATGGACGGAGGAGCCTGGTAGGCTAAAGTCCATGGGGTCGCGAAGAGTTGGATACATGACTGAGCGACTTCACTTTCACTTTTCACTTTCATGCACTGGAGAAGAAAATGGCAACCCACTCCAGTATTGTTGCCTGGAGAATCCCAGGGACGGGAGCCTGGTGAGCTGCCTTCTGTGGGGTCGCACAGAGTCTGACATGACTGACGTGACTTAGCAGTAGCAGTAGCAACAGGTTCTTTTCTAAATGAGGAAAATGAGATGGTTAGATAGCATCACTAACTCAATGGATATGAATTTGAACAAACTCCGGGAGATAGTGAAGGACAGAGAAGCCTGGTGTGCTGCAGTCCATGGGGATGTAGAGTCGGACATGACTGAGTGGCTGAACCATAACGAGGTGTTTCCACCCTTTTACAATCATAAGCAATGCTTCCATGAGCCTGTGATCAACATCCTTGCAGAGGTACTTGAGAACACACGGAACAAAGTCTGAAAGCAAGCTTGCTGGGCTGGTGGTTCCGACATAAAGGCCCAAACCTTCCAGGTCCTGTCCCTCCGGCATTGCAGTTATCAAAGTTTCTGGAGCTTGGCCAATCTGATTTAGGTCTACAGTAAGGTTCCCAGGTGTTTCAGTCTGCATCTCTTTTACTGTGAGATTGAGCCTCTTTTCAAAGGTGTAGAAGCCTTTTCCCTTCCCGTGAGGGATTTCTATCCATTTTTCAATTCCTTCCCTGGCTTTTTTTTTTTTTTTTTTTGGTATTGATTTACAGCATTCCTGTGCTTGTGACATAAATTGCGTATATTATTATGCAGATGATACTGTTTTCATATTACAGACAGAACTATACTTTGTTCATTTAATGACTGTATGATAATTCCATTCTAGGAAAGACCCATTATTTTATTCTTAGTTGAAAGTTGCCTTTCTACTTTAATCACATGTTTTCTGCCAAGCAGAAATATCTGGCTCTTATCTGGTATCTATGATGTGATTTATGGCCTAGGGTTTTGTCACATAAGCCTCCAAGCCCAGGAGCCCCTTTCAAGACATGGCGGTGGCCAGTGTATCCTTGTGAAGTGGTGTCCCTAAGATGGGAAAGTTCCCACATAGAAAAATGTCTGATCCACGTGGCAGCATCCCCACCTCTTCCCATCATGGTGTGACTGTCTCAGAGCAGGGGTCCAGGCCAGCTTCAAGCACCCCTGCAGCTGAGGAAGAAAGGCCCAAGGCAGAGGGAGGGGTGGGAGGCCAGGTGGGTGGGTCCCATACACTCTCCACCAAGGCTGGAAGTGTCCACGGCCACCCCAGCTGCCTGTCCCTGGCCTTTCCTGCCCAGCATTCTCCATCCTTCTCCACGGGACACCACCAAACACTGTAGTGAGCCACTTTTTTGTGTCAGAGCCTGCCCTGGGGGCTGAGACGATTGCACTGTGGAGATTGGTGGTCCGCTTAGCTGGGGGAAGCAGCGGCTTGCACTGAGTGCTGCCTGGAATCTGGGAGGGAAAGCTGACAGGAGGCAGGTGGCAGCAGATGAAGCCAGACCCGGGGACCAGAGCCCAGGCTGCTCCCCACTGTGGACACACTGCAGAGACCCCATAGGGTCAACACCCCCCCGCCAAACCAAGCTGGCGGCACCCCCACACCCCCCGGTGAGACTAGTAGGGATGCCCCACCAACCCAGAGGGCAGTGCCTATACAGGACCTCAGTGACCCCAATGCCTTTGGGGACTGGCCAGGCTCTGCAGGCTGGCAGCTCAGCCTCTGATTCTGACTTAGCGCTGATTATCAGTTTTCTCATCTATAAAGAGCACGTAATGCTATGGCAACCCCTGAGATGGGTGAGGAGTGACCCATGTGAATCCTTGGATCTGTGAGCACTGCTCAGTGAGTGTAGTTGGAGGGCAGAGCTGATCCCACTCACCAGCCCAGTAGTGCACACCCCTCCCACACACACTCATCCAGGATCACATTTTCTCTGCAAACGGAGAAACTCTCCATCACAGATTTCAGCACAGCTAGCATCTATACTGGGAAAGACAGGGCAAGAGGAGAAGGAGGCAACAGAGGATGAGATAGTTGGATGGCATCACCAATTCAATGGGCATGAGTTTGAGCAAACTCTGGGAAATAGTGAAGGACAGAGGAGCCTGGCGTGCTGCAGTCCATGGGGTCGCAAAGAATAGGACACGACTGAAACTGAACAACTGAACCTCCACGATTTACCTGGGCCACCAGGAACCAAGTGCCCCCACTCCTGGAGGATGCTCTAGGCCTAGGGGTAAAAGTCAGATTGCACCTGTTCACCAAGGTGAGTCCCTTGCCCCTTTCCTAGAGGTGGTGACACACACAAGTGTATCGGGTTCCTGACAAATGCTGGCTCCCTTGGGACTGAAACTGCTTGCCTGCAGGAGAGCACAACTGCATGAGGCACTCAGTGACCTCTGTGTTTGCTGAGACGGGATGGGAGGTGGCTGGTGCTGCCCCTCTGGTGTCTCGCCAGGCCCCTCTGTGGACCTTGCAAAGAATCAGTATTTAGGAGATCAGGAAGTGGTCCTTTTCACAGGGCTGCCTCGAATTATTTCAGCTGCACCGAGGTATTTCAAAGTCAGACCAAATAAACATTTGCATCTAAAAGAGGCAAAACAAGGTCATTTGAAATAAAGAAGAAGGCCTTTCCCGTATCCGGAGAGTGTGGCCAGACTCCCCCATGAAGCCTCACAGCGTTAACTTTGGTTTTATGAGTTTGCCTAGGCACGGAGCTCTCTGGCTTCAGGAGGAGTGTTTTGTTTCAGATAAAACATGAGCCGATCTAAGGTTCCTTCCCTGATCTGCTCCGTGGACACCCCGGCCCCCTGCAGCTGCCGGGATCACATCTTTAAAGGTTTGTTTTTCCTGAGGAGGCAGCCGGGACCCACTGGGTGTTAACAAGCAATCAGGCCCAGGGTGGGTGTCTGAGTGTATGTTGGGGCGGGGCGGGGCGCTGCTCCCAGCCTCCACTCAGCATCCCGCATGTGGTCAGATGGGTCGCTGGCCTGCCCCCAGCTTTCTCTTTCTTCCTTCTTCATGTTGGGCCTGGCACCCAAGAGACACAGCCAGACCTTTCCTGAAGAGTCTGGACCGAAACCAGGGTGTTCCTGTTCAGTCGCTCAGTCATGTCCAACTCCTTGCCACCCTATGGACTGTAGCATGCCAGGCTTCCCTGTCCTTCAGCATCTCCTGTGGGAATCACAGGAGATTTCCTTTTCTTTCCTTCTAAAGCTTATTTCTGCCCTCCCCTGGCTTAAACACATCTTTTAAATTAAGCCCAAAGGGAGGGGCCGTCTCTATAGCATTCTGTGTGCTGACAACCCCCCCCCCCCCCCACAGGGACCTGTAGCATTTCCACCAATCGCTGAGCTCCTGGATGACAACAGGGTCAGGGCACACCCTGGCCTCACCTGAGGTACAGGTGCTCTTACACAGGTGGGACTTCCTATCCAAACCACATGCCCTCTGACCCTCATGGCATCCTTGCCTCAGAGGAGTGTCTGCACAGACCTTGGCCCTCCTTGACCCTCCCACTCCTCCAGGAGCCCTTGCTCATTCATTCATTCATGCATTGGGCTCAAGATGACTCATTCAACATCCAACTCTCCCTCCTCAGACCCTCTGAAATAGCAGGATAAATATAAAAACAAATCCTTTTGTTGCAGGAAGGGGGACGCCTTCCAGGGCCTGAAACTGGGTTCTTGTCTAATACTTGGAAATGAATTGTCCGAGGAGACACATGTGTTGACAAAGCAAGAGATTTTATTGGGAAAGGGCACCCGGGTGGAGAGCAGTAGGGTAAGGGGACCCAGGAGAACTGCTCTGCCATGTGGCTCACAGTCTTGGGTTTTATGGTGATGGGATTAGTTACCGGGTGGTCTTTGGCCAATCATTCTAATTCAGAGTCTTTCCTGGTGGTGCACACATCGCTCAGCCAAGATGGATGCTAGCGAGAGCGATTCTGGGAAGTGGACGGACACGCAGTGTCTCCTTTCGACCTTTCCCGAACTCTTCTGGTTGGTGGTGGCTTATTAGTTCCGTATTCCTTATCAGGATCTCCTGTCATAAAACAACTCATGCAAATGGTTACTATGGTGCCTGGCCAGGGTGGGTGATTTCAATCAGTGTGCTTCCCCTAACACTTTGTATTTCAGTTCAGTTCAGTTCAGTCACTCAGTCGTGTACGACTCTTTGTGACCCCATGAATCGCAGCACACCAGGCCTCCCTGTCCATCACCAACTCCCGGAGTTCACTCAGACTCACATCCATCGAGTCAGTGATGCCGTCCAGCCATCTCATCCTCTGTCGTCCCCTTCTCCTCCTGCCCCCAATCCCTCCCAGCATCAGAGTCTTTTCCAATGAGTCAACTCTTCGCATGAGGTGGCCAAAGGACTGGAGTTTCAGCTTTAGCATCATTCCTTCCAAAGAAATCCCAGGGCTGATCTCCTTCAGAATGGACTGGCTGGATCTCCTTGCAGTCCAAGGGACTCTCAAGAGTCTTCTCCAACACCACAGTTCAAAAGCATCAATTCTTCGGCACCCAGCCTTCTTCACAGCCCAACTCTCACATCCATACATGACTACTGGAAAAACCATAGCCTTGACTAGACGGACCTTAGTCGGCAAGGTAATGTCTCTGCTTTTGAATAGACGATCTTATTTACAAAACAGAAATAGAGACACAGGAGTAGAGAGCAAACATGGACACCAAAGGGGGAGAGGGGTGGGATGAACTGGGAGATTAGGATTGACATATATACATTACTAGGTGGCTCAGAAGTTAAAGCGTCTGCCTCCAGTGCTGGAGACCTGGGTTCGATCCCTGGATTGGGAAGATCTCCTGGAGAAGGAAATGGTAACCCACTCTAGTATTCTTGCCAGGAGAATCCCATGGACGGAGAAGTCTGGTAGGCTATAGTCCATGGGTTCTCAAGGAGTCGGACACGACTGTGAGACTTCACTTCACTTCACTTTATGTGTAAAGTAGATAATTAAGGAGAACCTACAGCATAGCACAGGGAACTCTACTCATTGCTCTGTGGTTCCCTGAATGGGAAGGAAATCCAAAAAAGAGATATATGTATGCATATAGCTGATTCATTCTAGTGTAAAGCAGAAACCGATGCAATATTGTAAAGCAACTGCACTCCAATAAAAATAAGAAAAAAAACACCCAGATGCCGTGGAAAACTAGAAAAAGTGCCACCAGTAGACCAGAATATGGGAGATTTCGCAGAAGAGACAAAGCAGAAGAGGTCAGACTAGTGGTGAAACCCAACATCCCTGAGGACCCACAAGACTGGACCACCTTCTGAGAGGGAGGAGGGGTGCAGGGCCATGAACCTCTATGGGGAGAGTTACCTGAAAGGCCACCCAGGCAGTGAAGCTGGTTTCCTGTTTGCCTGGGGGATAAAGTCAGAAGACAGTTTTAGAGACTTCCCTGGAGGCATAAGATATGACATAATTGGATAAGAATCTTCTTATCAATGGGGGTGAACAGAGGTTTAATCCCTGGTCTGGGAAGATTCCACAAGCTGCAAGGCGACCAAGCCTGTGAAAGTCAAAGTGAATTTGCTCAGTCGTGTCCGACTCTTTGCGACCACATGGACTGTAGCCTACCAGCCTTCTCCATCCATGGGATTTTCCAGGCAAGAGTACGGGAGTGGATTGCCACTTCCTTCTCCAGGGGATCTTCTCAACCCAGGGATCAAACCTGAGTCTCCCGCATTACAGGGAGACACTTTACCGTCTGAGTCACCATGGAAGATGCACCAAAACTATTGATTGAGCTTTCATGCTGCAACTACTGAAGCCCGTGCCTAGAGCCCATGCTCAGCAACAAGCCCTTCGCAACGAGACCAAGCATCACAATGAACAGTAGCCCCAGCTTGCCACAACTAGAGAAAAGCCCAAGCAGCAATGAAGACCCAGCGCAGCCAAAAGTCAACAGTAACAAAAAAAGAAGACAGCTTTACAATAGGACAGGGGGCTGCAAGGGGCACCCCAGAGAGGGAGCAGGGCCACTGTCCCTTAACTGTAGCAAAATGAGAGGCAGATTGTCCCTGCATCAGAGGCCTCCTCAGAGTGGGAACAAAAGGTTTGAGGCTTTGTCTCTTCAAAGTGGCCCCCTCCCAGCATTCTGGCTCCCATGTGTTGGTCTGAGAGAAGCTTCTGTGGGAGATCCACAGCCTAGAGCCGCCCCACCAGGCTACCTCAAGGCATGGCCCTTAGGGGTGGGGGATGCAGCCAGAAAGGAAGGGTAGCTCCTCTCCTAGCCCTTCTCACCCCGGATGAAGACTCTATAGGTCCGCCCCTCCCCCCTAGAAAAAGAAAACACAGGTTGCTGGCCCCAGGTAGCTAAGGTGGACATCAAAGTAATGATTTCAGTGAGCCCAGACTTTTGCATATCTTCCCATACACAGTAAAGCGCCAAATTCCTTAACTTGGGATATCTGGTTTTCTTTAATTAACAATCATCTTTTGATGTTCAGGGCTTCCCTGGTAGCTCAACTGGTAAAGAATCCACCTACAATGCAGGAGACCGCAGTTCTTGATTCCTGGGTTGGGAAGATCTGCTGGAGAAGTGAAAGGCTATCCACTCCAGTATTCTGGCCTGGAGAATTCTATAGTCCATGGGGTCAAAAGACATCACTGAGCTACTTTCTTGATGTTCAGACCACCTGCCCTTTGTTGCAAAACTTCTATATAACCTGACTCCTCCCCCACTCACCTCCTGGAAGCAGTTCTCTCAGGGTCACTTGAAACACTGTCTCTCTGGCTTAAAGTCCTAAAAATTCCCACCAAATAAAACATAACCGTCAAACTTTATGTTGTGAATATTTTTTAAGTCTACAGGATCAAATGAGTTACTGCATGCAAAACGCTCAGAGCAATGCTTGGCATTTGGGTACCAGTCACTGCCCAGTAGGTCTTTTACTATGCTGATCTCATTTCTACACCAAGCACATTAAAACACACCAAGGCCGATTGATCCAGCTGTACATCCTTAGCCATGAACAGTGGTTACCTGAAGTGGGAGTGAGGTGGGAGAAAGGGGGTCAATATGTTGCAGGAAGGGGGACCCCTTCCAGGGCCTGAAACTGGGCTCTTGTCTAACACTCAGAAATGAACTGTCCAAGGAGACACACGTGCTGACAAAGCAAGAGCTTTTATTGGGAAAGGGCACCCTGGTGGAGAGCAGTAGGGTAAGGGAACCCAGGAGAACTGCTCTGCCATGTGGCTCACAGTCTCGGGTTTTATGGTGGTGGGATTAGTTTCCGGGTGGTCTTTGGCCAATCATTCTAATTCAGAGTCTTTCCTGGTGGTGCACGCATCGCTCAGCCAAGATGGATGCTAGCGAGAGGGATTCTAGGAAGTGGACGGACACGCAGTGTCTCCTTTCGACCTTTCCCGAACTTTTCCGGTTCATGGTGGCTTATTAGTTCCGTGTTCCTTATCAGGATCTCCTGTCATAAAACAACTCATGCGAATGGTTACTAAAGGGACTGACCAGGGTGGGCGGTTTCAGTCAGTGTGCTTCCCTAACAACTCCCCCTGAGAGACTTCATACTCAAGATACTTCTTGGGAATTGAGGTGGAGGTCTCTTTCTTCTGCAACTTCCTTCTGCTGTGCATGGGCATAGGCCTGCCTACTAGAGCAGAAGTCTCTCTTTACCTGATCTAAGTCAAGGTATTTTTTTGCCTGAAACCAGCATTCACCCTTGTAATAACAGCAATTTAGTTAGAAATTGTTGGCCCCTCTCAGAGATGAAATCGACAGGGGCCAAACAGGAGACCTAACAGGATGGTCATCTCTGGTCCCTGGAAACAGAAGGCAACATTTGGGGTGAGGGTTGCGGGGTTTGTGACCCTTTTTGATTGGTTGGTGGTGAGGCAACAGAGCTGAAGTTACCATCCTCCACCTGGGTGGGGGCTCCAGTTCTGTAAAAGAACTCAAAGACATTGTTGTGCATATTTCTTTGAGTAGGAACTAGGACCCTGTCTGGAGGCTGTACCAACCTTTGATTGTTTCTCTTGTTTCTGTATCCCCTCCCTTCCATGATTAGCAATCCTTTGAATCCACCCTTTGGAACTCAGGGAAAGTAAAGGAGGCTGAATGAAGCCTGTATCTTACAGACAAGAAATGGAGGACACAGAACAGATCTGTACTCCAGAGCCCCAAAGAGTCCTGCTTAGTTTTAATTTAGGGAACAGGGCAACTATGACTGTGATAACTTCCTGTCAAAATGGGGCATAGGACTGCCTCAGCTTGGAGAAGAGACACTGAAATGGAAGCATTTCTGAGTTCCAAGTCCTACATCTGAGCCTTGTACGATTAAAATCTCAATCTCTTGGTCTGTCATTTTGTTGTAACAGACCCAATTAGAAGTAGCCAGAGGAGGGATAACTGGAATTTTAATAGACAAAATAAATCTCATTTCTTTTTAAAAGAATAGGCCTGAAACTCAGTTTGGACCTGGCACTTCGGGGAGACTTGTAGCCAGGTAGCCAGTTGCCTAATTTTATAAAAAGCAAGGTTGCAATTACTAGCTTCCAGCAGACATTGTTTTGAGAATGGTGGCATCTAAACCTGACACAACTCAGAAAACTCAAATGTTAGCAATACAATGTCTAATCAGAAATTACACCATAGTGTCACCTAGTTATTTCTCAGTATGTCTGAACCATAGCCACTCTATTTTGACTTTTTAACTGTAAAATTTTCCTTAATAGCCAAAGCAGATGTCACCGTTAATGACCTCAGTGTTTCTCTAGGTATGAGAAGACGCAAGAATCGGAACTCATAAAATCTTTTCTTGAGAGGATCTAACTGAATGCCTGTTCTGCCAGTTTTTTCCAGAGCACAGAGTATCTCATTTCTGATTTTCACCCTGAACTCCTTTCAGGGGCGTCGAAAGTCAGCAGTTGCAGTGGCCATAATTTAATCTTTGTAGACGTAGATGGCAAGCATCAGTTTTCAGTTGGCAGAGCCCCTTTTTGCTCATAAACTTGACCATGATTTTGAGGGGGGCATTTCATGATCATATTATCCCATGGTGCTGAGAATGTCCATTCTCAGGTTTGGCAAAGACTTTGTTGTTAGGCCACTCAATGTGCTGTTACTGGAAAGTGAAAATGAAAGTGAAGTCGCTCAGTTGTGTCTGACTCTTTGCGACCCGTGGACTGTAGCCCACCGAGCTCCTCCATCCATGGGATTCTCCAGGCAAGAGTACTGGAGTGGGCTGCCATTTACTGGACTAGGCCATAAAACAGTATCCAAAATTTTCTGGACCACCTGTCTTACTAGCCTCTTGGTCCAGGAAAATATTTTTTCTTGTTGTTTCTTCCCATATCTTGAGTTACACTGTTATCATCATCAATCTCATATGGAACTATATATTATTCTATCAGAGGTCTCAGTCACACATTTGGCAGTGGAAGAAACAGCAATTTTGTAAAACAGGTGAGATACAAATAACATAGCCAGCAGTATTAATAAAGTCACAAGTAAGACTTAAGTTAAGAGCTTCCCTTAGATGTAGCCCAGTATATCTCAAGTCATCTGACTTAGTCTGCTCTGTAGAATCTTTATCTTCCAGAGAAATTATATATTGGCACCGTCTATAAGGTACATAGCCCAGTTTTCTAGTGTTACTAGACTGATTATCCTTCAGTTCAGTTCAGTCGCTCAGTCGTGTCTGACTCTTTGCGACCCCATGAATCACAGCATGCCAGGCCTCCCTGTCCATCACCAACTCCCGGAGTTCTCTCAAACTCATGTCCATAGAGTTGGTGATGCCATCCAGCCATCTCATCCTCTGTCGTCCCCTTCTCCTCCTGCCCCCAATCCCTCCCAGCATCAGAGTCTTTTCCAATGAGTCAACTCTTCGCATGAGGTGGCCAAAGTACTGGAGTTTCAGCTTTAGCATCATTCCTTCCAAAGAAATCCCAGGGCTGATCTCCTTCAGAATGGACTGGCTGGATCTCCTTGCAGTCCAAGGGACTCTCAAGAGTCTTCTCCAACACCACCGTTCAAAAGCATCAATTCTTCGGCGCTCAGCCTTCTTCACAGTCCATAGTATGATTTAATTGTTTCCAACATAGAGGGGACTTTAAACCTAAATTACCATAGCATGGTGTTATCTATATAAATCCATCTCATAATTGTGGGAGATTTTTTTCCTCCTTTGCTGAAACTTCGCTTGTTGCTCTGATTGAGCTTGAGTAATAGAAGAAAGCTCAAATTTATGGCCAGAGTCAGAGAAGACATTATTAATTGGCCCAATGAGGGGATCCCATCTAAAAATATCATAGTCACCTGAATATGACTATAATTTTTTTTTAAAGTAAATTTTCTCAGGGCCAACCAGTTAGAGTCTTGTAGTAGAGAAATTTACAAAGGTAACCCAGAACTGCTGCTGCTGCTGCTAAATTGCTTCAGTCATGTCCGACTCTGTGCGACCCCATAGATGGCCTCCCACCAGGCTCCCCCATCCCTGGGATTCTCCAGGCAAGAACACTGGAATGGGTTGCCGTTTCCTTCTCCAATGCATGAAAGTGAAAGTAAAGTCGCTCAGTCGTGTTTGACTCTTAGTGACCCCATGGACTGCAGCCTACCAGGCTTCTCTGTCCATGGGATTTTCCAGGCAAGAGTACTGGAGTGGGGTGCCATTGAACTAGACACAGGTAATTGGCCACAAACCCAACAATTGGATTGATTTCTAAAACTAGCATAGGGTCAGGCCTATGATAGAAAAGCATTTGATTTATATGCAAAGGTCCAAGAAGTCAAGGAAACATTATAAATGATCATACGAATCAGGTCCAGCATCTTGGGCAAGCTGTCTACCTCGGATGTCATCTTCTCATCCTGGTGTAGTGTAGTTTCTCCTCTGTTTGAGGATCATTTTAAGGTGAGATTAGGTCAGCTATCTTTTTTATAGACCAATTCAGTGTAGGGGACTTTGGAAGTGGGAATTAGTCTAAGAGTTAATTTCCCTTCAGTTTCATTGTGCATGAGCTAGTTAAGAGTACCTGATAATAAAGTCCTTCATCCAGGTTGGAGACAGTCCCTTAAATTATGTCTTTTTCCAGTCCTGGTTGCAGGTCATGAGGCATCTGATCTTCATCCAAAGATAGATTACTGAGATAAACTTCAGAAACAAACTTAGGGTGTTCTTTAAGAATTCAATTAAATTTTATAGTAATATTACATAACAGCAAAGAACTATCCAAGAGATGAGTCTTACTACCTCCATTGGTAGACCTCCATTAACAAACTGGGATTTAGCATTTATTGAAACATCTTATTCTCCCTAAAATTACCCTCATTTTTATCAAATATAACCAAATTAAGGCTAGCTTGTTTGCAAAATAGGTCTGTTCTAATTTTGGTCTGATGATTTATATAACCATAATTGATCATAGACTTTTTATTTTGCTGAAACATTTATAGAGTCTCAGATTGAACTTTTAAAATAAAACAGGGCTGGGAAACTCACACCAAAGGCTTATCACAGATTTTGCCTAACAAATCTAAGTGAATTTTTCCCTTTTTAAGGTCTCAAAATTCCTTGAGATTTTTGTACCTGTTAGTCAGATAACCTTCCTAATTAATTTGATAAACTTACTGGAAAACTAAGAGTTTCCAATTTCTGGAGGAGTCAGAGAGAAAATATAATTGATTTGTTTATAATGTATAATTTCACCAAAGTATTGTCATAATTAGTTTGAGAGGAAGGTTTTCCCTACTCCCGGAAAACATAATCCAAACCCATAATTTTTCAGACAGAAACCATAAAAGTTATAAGCATACTCACTGGTTCATTTAGTCTTTTTGTTGCAGGAAGGGGGACCCCTTCCAGGGCCTGAAACTGGGCTCTTGTCTAATACTTGGAAATGAATTGTCCGAGGAGACACACGTGCTGACAAAGCAAGAGATTTTATTGGGAAAGGGCACCCGGGTGGAGAGCAGTAGGGTAAGGGAACCCAGGAGAACTGCTCTGCCATGTGGCTCACAGTCTTGGGTTTTATGGTGGTGGGATTAGTTTCCAGGTAGTCTTTGGCCAATCATTCTAATTCAGAGTCTTTCCTGGTGGTGCACGCATCGCTCAGCCAAGATGGATGCTAGTGAGAGGGATTCTGGGAAGTGGACAGACACCCAGTGTCTCCTTTCGACCTTTCCCGAACTCTTCTGGTTGGTGGTGGCTTATTAGTTCCATATTCCATATCAGGATTTCCTGTCATAAAACAACTCATGCAAATGGTTACTATGGTGCCTGACCAGGGTGGGCGGTTTCAGTCAGTGTGCTTCCCCTAACATTTTTGTTAACTTTTGTGAAGTCGTCAGGTTTTCCATTATAATACCAGGACATAGCAGAATGTTAAGAACTCCATATAATTTCTAGGATATCTGTATTAGTAATTTTATCATATATTATAATGAGAGTGGATTTATTACTCACTGATAATCTTTTTCATGTAATTTAACCAACCAAATAAACACAGTTTAATATCTCACTTTGGGATGTTTCAGCGGCCCTCTGAAGCACCTCAAAGTTAGCCAGAGGTCAAAAGAACTTAAAAAGAATTCGATTTAGGAAGTTTTATTGAAAAGATCAATTAAAAGGATTTAGAACATTTGGTCAGATTTAGTTGATGGGTGTATTATTTAGCTTGTTGATATGTCACAATGGGCTTTGCCAAGAAAATGCACTGGTCATAGCAAACACCCTCTTCCAACAACACAAGAGTAGACTCTACACATGGACATCACCAGATGGTCAACACCAAAATCAGATTGATTATATTGTTTGCAGCCAAAGATGGAGAAGCTCTATACAGTCAACAAAAACAGGACCAGGAGCTGACTGTGGCTCAGGTCATGAACTCCTTATTGCCAAATTCAGACTGAAATTGAAGGAAGTAGGGAAAACTGCTAGACCATTCAGGTATGACCTAAATCAAATCCCTTATGATTATACAGTGGAAGTGAGAAATAGATTTAAGGGCCTAGACCTGATAGATAGAATGCCTGATGAACTATGGACTGAGGTTCGTGACATTGTACAGGAGACAGGGATCAAGACCATCCCCATGGAAAAGAAAGGCAAAAAAGCAAAATGGCTGTCTGGGGAGGCCTTACATATAGCTATGAAAAGAAGAGAAGCGAAAAGCAAAGAAGAAAAGGAAAGATATAAGGATCTGAATGCAGAGTTCCAGAGAATAGCAAGAAGAGATAAGAAAGGCTTCTTCAGCGATCAATGCAAAGAAATAGAGGAAAACAACAGAATGGGAAAGACTAGAGATCTCTTCAAGAAAATTAGAGATACCAAGGGAACATTTCATGCAAAGATGGGCTCGATAAAGGACAGAAATGGTCTGGACCTAACAGAAGCAGAAGATATTAAGAAGAGGTGGCAAGAATACACAGAACTGTACAAAAAAGATCTTCACGACCCGGATAATCACGATGGTGTTATCACTCACCTAGAGCCAGACATCCTGGAATGTGAAGTCAAGTGGGCCTTGGAAAGCATCACTACGAACAAAGCTAGTGGAGGTGATGGAATTCCAGTTAAGCTATTTCAAATCCTGAAAGATGCTGCTGTGAAAGTGTTGCACTCAATATGACAGCAAATTTGGAAAACTCAGCAGTGGCCACAGGACTGGAAAAGGTCAGTTTTCATTCCAATCCCAAAGAAAGGCAATGCCAAAGAAGGCTCAAGCTACCGCACAATTGCACTCATCTCACATGCTCGTAAAGTAATGCTCAAAATTCTCCAAGCCAGGCTTCAGCAATATGTGAACCATGAACTTCCAGATGTTCAAGCTGGTTTTAGAAAAGGCAGAGGAACCAGAGATCAAATTGCCAACATCCACTAGATCATGGAAAAAGCAAGAGAGTTCCAGAAAAACATCTGTTTCTGCTTTATTGACCATGCCAACACCTTTGACTGTGTGGATCACAATAAACTGTGGAAAATTCTGAAGAGATGGGAATACCAGACCACCTGACCTGCCTCTTGAGAAACCTATATGCAGGTCAGGAAGCAACAGTTAGAACTGGATATGGAAAAACAGACTGGTTCCAAATAGGAAAAGGAGTACGTCGAGGCTGTATATTGTCACCCTGCTTATTTAACTTATATGCAGAGTACATCATGAGAAATGCTGGACTGGAGGAAACACAAGCTGGAATTAAGATTGCCAGGAGAAATATCAATAACCTCAGATATGCAGATGACACCACCCTTATGGCAGAAAGTGAAGAGGAACTAAAAAGCCTCTTGATGAAAGTGAAAGAGGAGAGTGAAAAAGTTGGCTTAAAGCTCAACATTCAAAAAATGAAGATCAGGGCATCCGGTCCCATCACTTCATGGGAAATAGATGGGGAAACAGTGGAAACAGTGTCAGATTTTATTTTCGGGGGCTCCAAAATCACTGCAGATGGTGACTGCAGCCATGAAATTAAAAGACGCTTACTCCTTGGAAGAAAAGCTATGACCAACCTAGATAGCATATTAAAAAGCAGAGACATTACTTTGCCAACAAAGGTCATCTAGTCAAGGCTATGGTTTTTCCAGTAGTCATGTATGGATGTGAGAGTTGGACTGTGAAGAAGGCTGAGCGCCGATGAATTGATGCTTTTGAACGGTGGTGTTGGAGAAGACTCTTGAGAGTCCCTTGGACTGCAAGGAGATCCAACCAGTCCATTCTGAAGGAGATCAGCCCTGGGATTTCTTTGGAAGGAATGATGCTTAAGCTGTAGCTCCAGTACTTTGGCCACCTCATGTGAAGAGTTGACTCACTGGAAAAGACTCTGATGCTGGGAGGGATTGGGGGCAGGAGGAGGAGGGGACAACAGAGGATGAGATGGCTGGATGGCATCACTGACTCGAGGGATGTGAATCTGAGTGAACTCTGGGAGTTGGTGATGGACAGGGAGGCCTGGCGTGCTGTGATTCATGGGGTCGCAAAGAGTCAGACATGACTGAGCAACTGAACTGAACTGAACTGAACCAAGGCTCAAGGTCTAGTGAAATCAGCTCCGCCATCTTGGACCAAATTGGCTTTAACCAGTTTTCTTATGGCTGTGTTATTTCTAACAAAATCCATTTATCTGACTAATTGTAATCCAATTTTAGAAAATCCTGATCATGCATAACTCTTTTTAGTATTTTTCATAACTTTTTTTTTTAACTGAAGACACACTTCCTACTTTTCTTTAGCAACCAAGAACTAACTTTTATATCAACATTTTATAGATTGGTGAGCATAAACACCAGTGATAATTTCTAAAACCCTTGCATTTTTAGAACATTTTAGGATGGCTCCAAACATTATTCACTTATAGTCCCAAATTTCTTTGTTTCTCTGTAAAAGGAAATTAGGGTTTAGTAGTAAATGTGTCAAAATCTTATTTTATTTGGATAATGGCCTAACTATTTAATAGACTTCTAACACTTAGCACACTTAGCATAACCCATAGAAATTCAAGTTACGCCAATCTGGAGAGACTATTTTAGACAGATATTCCTAAAGAAGATTTTCTAAGTTTAGTCATGAATTAGATATTACAATATAAATTTTACTAGTTTATAAAAAAACAGTCGGAAGAAATAAAACTTTTCTTTCCATTTTTACTCAGTGTCAGGGGTTAGAGATGGTCTAGATAAGTGTTCCTGAGAGCCCTGGTCTCAAGGCACAGGGAAAGAAAATCAAGTTCTAACAAAATGGTGGTAGGTCTAAACCAAATGGTGGCCAGACAAAGCAAAATGGCCATCAAAAATCACAACACAGAACACAGAGTTGAAGTACACACATATAAACCTGGCAGTCCTCGTCAGACGCTTTCTTAAATATAAGAATACAGTCTCTCAGAAAACCTCCTATAGAGACACAGAACTTTAGATCCAAGTACTAACACTTTAAGGAAAATATCTCAGGTCTTCAAAGATTTCAAAGGGAGGAAAGGAAGCCAGGTTGAAAGAAGAAGGGGGAGGAGGTGGGAGAGAGGGGTAAAAGGGGTGGCCTTACAGACGTCTCCTGCCACCTGCAGATACCCAGGAATTATGGGACTTTACCCTGGGCTTCCCTGGTGGCTCAGAGGGTAAAGCATCTGCCTGCAAAGCGGGAGACCTGGGTTCAATCCCTAGGTCAGGAAGTTTCCCCTGGAGAAGGAAATGGCAACCCACTCCAGTATCCTTGCCTGGAAAATCCCATGGACAGAGAAGCCTGGTAGGCTACAGTCCGTGGGGTCGCAAAGAGTCGGACACGACTGAGTGACTTCACTTTCACTTTCACTTTCTTTCCCTGGTGGCTCAGATGGTAAAGCACCTGTCTACAATGCAGGAGACTTGGGTTTGATCCCTGGGTCGGGAAGATCCCCTGGAGAAGGAAATGGCAATCCACTCCAGTACTATTGCCTGGAAAACCCCATGTACAGAGGAGCCTGGTAGGCTACAGTCCATGGGGTCGCAAAGAGTCAGACACGATTTCACTTTCACTTTCACCCTGGGCCTCCAGAGAAGGGAGGACTGGAACTTGGCCCTACCAGAAATCAGACCAGAACAGAACCAGAATTCGAGTTCTCTACTAAGAGGAGGTGATCAATCTTCAATCCTCAGCTCAGGCTGAGGCCCTTCGACCAGATTCCTGTGTCCACGACCGGAGAACTAGAAAAAAGGAGGAGGATAGGAAGGGTTAAGGAGAGGAAGGAGAGAACGAAGGGGAGAGAGGTCAATAAAGTCTCTTGCTCCTTACCAGTCAGGGCACTCTGGCCAGTTGTCCGCGTCAGGAGGAGACCAGGGACAAAAAGGTCCCAGTTGCGGCTGCTCGGTCTGGTTCATTGGTAGGCAAGCTGGCCCCTGAGTACCTCAAGTGGTTAGGATGTCAGTTGCAGTGAAGAGTCCCACCAGAGTCGCCATTTGTTGCAGGAAGGGGGACCCCTTCCAGGGCCTGAAACTGGGCTCTTGTCTAACACTCAGAAATGAACTGTCCAAGGAGACACACGTGCTGACAAAGCAAGAGATTTTATTGGGAAAGGGCACCCTGGTGGAGAGCAGTAGGGTAAGGGAACCCAGGAGAACTGCTCTGCCATGTGGCTCACAGTCTCGGGTTTTATGGTGGTGGGATTAGTTTCCGGGTGGTCTTTGGCCAATCATTCTAATTCAGAGTCTTTCCTGGTGGTGCACGCATCGCTCAGCCAAGATGGATGCTAGCGAGAGCGATTCTGGGAAGTGGACAGACACCCAGTGTCTCCTTTCGACCTTTCCCGAACTCTTCTGGTTGGTGTTGACTTTTTAGTTCCGTATTCCTTATCAGGATCTCCTGTCATAAAACAGCCCATGCAAATGGTTACTAAAGGGCCTGACCAGGGTGGGCGGTTTCAGTCAGTGTGCTTCCCCTAACAAATATGGTGTCTATTGGTCTACAGTCAATGGATAAATCCTTTCAATTTCCTCTAAAAAGTACTAACTCCTGTAGGTAGGCAAGTATACAGATGACAAATACTCAAATGGATGTAACAGGACAATGCAGGCAGAGCCCTGGGACCTGAGGCCCCTCCAGGTCCCTGAGAGGCACTCAGGAATGGGATGGGGGTGGGTGGGGGCGGAGCTGGGAGGTGGACCCTGGAGAAGGGGCACTGCACAGAGCTAGGCCATGATATTCATCATCGCCACTCTCCTTTCTGCCCCGCTCTTCGATCCACCACGTCCCAGGGCTCAAGTCCCCCCAGTGGACACAGTCAGTGAGTGGACAGTGATCTCATCAGAAAACGCACAGCCTTCCTGAAGGTCCAGGGTCCCAGCTTAGTGGGAGAAGCGGTGTAGGCACTGTTTGAGACAGGAGCTGGCTGACCCCAGGCGGGGGACGGGGGTCAAGGCACGAGGAGGGTGGTACAGCCGGTACCCTGCACCCCTTAGACCTGGAAGGCAGGTACACTGTTCATTCATTTCATAGTTCCCTGTAGGGCTAGCCTAGGGCCCCGGGGAAGAGGCAGGGGTGCGGCCTGCGACCTCCATCTTCCTCCCGCTCCTCGCTTCGCCCTCCTGCCCTTCCCAACCCTCCCTCCCTCTCATTTCCCTTCAGGTTCCTTTCTTCTCCTCCCCACTCCCCGCTCCTGTCCCCTTGCTTCTTCTCCCCTTTCTTGTCCCTCCTAACCCTCTTGCCTCTCTTCTCCCCGACCCTCCTTCGCCTTTATCTTTTATCCTCCCCCATCTCCTGTCCCCCCCCCGCGCCCTGCCCCCAAGCAGAGGCGGGCGGGCTGGGTGGCCCCAGGCTCGGGCCCCGCCCTGTGCTCGCACCTGCTCTGCGGCCGCGTGGATTCCCCGCCCCCGGCTCCGCGGCTGGAGGGAATGTGGGTCAACGCGGAGCCGCTGCGCCTGTGTTTGGGAGCAGACGGGGGACCCGGGACCTCTGCCGGGGCGGGAGCCGCAGGCGGCCGCTTGCGTAGCCGAGGATGCGGGCCCGCTGGCCCCTCCTCGCCCCCTGGCCCGCGGGAGGCTGCTTCCCTCCGTGATGCCCAGGCCGCTGCGCCCAGCGCGCCTGCACTTCATCTGGCGGGTCGGAGGGTCTCCCCTCCAGGACTTGGTTCCCGCTACCCGACGCTGCCCCCTAGTGTCAGCCCCCGGACTGCGCAGGCTGGAGCCCAGCTCAGGAGCACGCCCCTGTGAGCGTCTGTCTGACTCCCCCAGACCCCGGCCCTTCTGCCCAGGTGTGCGGGGCCCTGGGTCTGCTCTGTGGGGAAGCCCCGAAGCGGCCCTCTCGCCTCTATCCAGGGCGGTGCTCCCGCCTGTAGCCTGGCTGAGCGCTGTCCAGCCGCACCCTAGCCCAGCATCCTGAAGTCCCGTTGCAGATCCAGGTCCCTGGCCTGCGGCAGGGACCAGCTATGGGACCATGGAGATGACCTGGCCTCCCAGGCATCAGCCCACCCTGGGCCTCGCTGCCTCCTGTACGGCCCTGGGACTTCTCGGGTGGGCATCGCAGCTCTACCACCTCCTAGTACACTCATTCTGAGCTCTCTGCAGCCTAGGCCTTGGATTCCTCCTGGACTTAAGCCTGATCCTGGAAAGCCCTACCCCTTGTTCACCTGACCAGTGGGTCACCTTAGCCCAGAACCATTCCAAACCCTCTAGCCAGAATGCTGCTTCCTGCCCTGGTTCCCGGGATCCACAATTTGCATCTGTCAGTGACCAGGCTGAGCACTGGCCTGTCAGGGAGGCTGGTGTCTGTGAACCCCAGCAAGATGAACTTCTGATATAGGAAGCAGGAGGCCTGCTCAAGTCAGAGGCTGCCAGAGTCTATCCACCCCGACTCCACACCCACCCCCCACGCCCCTGCCCTCACAGGGCTCCAGGTTTGAAAGACTGCCTGGCGTCCTCAGTCATGTCAAACTCTTCTCAACCCCAAGGACTATAGCCCGCCAGGTTCCTCTGTCCATGGGATTCTCCAGGCAAGAATCCTGGAGTGGGATGCTCTTTCCTTCTCCAGGGCATCTTCCAGACCCAGGGGTGGGACCTCTGTCTGCTGCATTGTCAGGCAGGTTCTTTACCACCGTACCACCTCCAGACAAATCATCTGTGGAGCCCTGTGGATCTCTTGGTAAACAGCGATCAGGAAAAGCCAGGGTAGGCCCTGCCCACTCAGTTAGGAAACAGATTTGGATTCAGTTTAGTTTTGTTTTTATTTGAAGCTTTGGTCACAGGCAGGTTATCATCGTTGAGGATCTTCCTTCCCATCAACTCCCGCTGAGTTCTGAGGCTCTGCAGTTCTCAGGGGAACAGACACTGGTTAATAAAACTTGGAAGGGGCTTTTTTTTTTTTTTCTTCATGAAGTAACCCTCCTTTCATGTATGTTTACTGCCGGGCTCCATCTCTGGCTCCACATAGTAACGTCTGATTAAATGCCCAACATGTCCCGGGGCAAGAGACACATAATTGCAGTGCTTCGTTTTCCCATGTGATGATTAAGGAAAGCTTTGCTCATTTTGTACGTGTGGGAAAGAAACGATGTTAGTATTTGGATTTGAAAACTTGGTGTTGCTGTCCTGAGAGTGTGATACAGTGTGGGTTGCCCCTGCAATGGTTACGATACAACTTTGAAAACAGAACAGATTTTTGGTGTCAGATGGTACAATGGGGCATGGAGGGAGGTATTCCCAGCCTGCCTTATATGTAACGTTACACACAACAGCAGGACATATTTCTTCCTCAAACAATAGATAAACAACATACACCATAAATGAGGATCCTTTGTCATTAAAGATCTCAGTGTGACTAATGTTTTGGACCTTCCACAAGGCTTTTTTTCTCAAGTAAAAGGAGAAAATATGCCTACCTGTACTGCTTCTCCTATGGAACTTTCCTGCCTCTGACTCTATGGGGAGAATGGAAAGAGCCTGGCCAAGGAGTCAGGAGTCTGTTCAGTGATGAATTTGGCTGTGAGCTGGCTGTGTTACGTTGCAGAAATCACTGCCCTTCTCTGGTCTCAATTGCATTATATGTGTATAGACAAGAGAGTAATCTCTCTTCCTCCCTCTCTTTCTCTTTCCCTCCCCTTCCTTGTTTTCCATATTTTTGGGGTTTATTTGTTTGTTTCTGGGTTTCTTGGCTGCACTGGGTCCTTGTCATTGCTGAACAAACTTTCTCTAGTGAGTGGGGGCTACTCTCTTGTTATAGTGCTTGGGCTTCTCATTGCATTGGCTTCTCTCGTTGTGGAGCCCAGGTTCTAGGGCATGCAGGCTCAGTAGTTGCAGCGCATGGGCTTAGTTGCCCCTCAGCATGTGGGATCTTCCCAGACCAAAAATTGAACCTGTATCCCTTTCACTGGAAGGAGGATTCCCAACCACTGGAGCATGGGGAAAGTCCTCCTGTGATTTTTTATTATGGAAACTTTCCATTTCAAAGATAACCAATTGTAGAGAGAACAGTGAATAAATAATAAGCTGTCATGTACCCCCTCACCAGCTTCAACAGTGACTATCATAGAACACATCTTGTTTCATCTTTGCTTCGACTCAACCCCCGACCCCCAGCTTGTGCATGCGTGTTCAGTCACTCAGTCATTTCTGACTCTTTACCACTCCATGGATGGTAGCCTGCCAAGGCTCTTCTGCCCATGGGATTCTCCAGACAAGAATACTGGAGTGGGTTACCATTTCCTCTTCCAGGGGATCTTCCCCATCCAGGATTCAAGCCCATGTTTCCTGCATTGACAGGCGGGTTCTTTACCTATGAACCGCTGGGGCTTCCGTACCCTCCAGCTTATTGGGAAACAAATCCCTAAACATCAGTAATTTCATCTATATATGTTTCAGGATTATCTGATTTATCGCTGCAATCTGTTTGCTTGAAACAGCACTACTCTATTAGATTAAGATGCTCTGGCTTGACAGTTTTGGCTGGGACCAACTGGACTGTTCTTCTGTTGATGCTGCCTGGTTCTCTCATATAAAAGTAGTTAGCTGGTGTCTTGCTTGTGGCCACACAGTCTGTGATGGCTTTATGCGTCTGACAGCTGGCCTAGATGCCTCCATTGTCCATGTGGCTCCTCCAGTTAGGCTAGCTTGGGCTTGTTGTCATGGTGGCAGCATTCCGTGAGTTTCCAACGGCAAGAGAAGGCAAACCTCAATGGGAAGTTACTTTTCAAGCCTGCTGCTTGTGTCATGTTTGCTAAAGTCCCATTTGGCAAAACAGGTCTTGTGTAGCCCTGCCCAGAATCAACACGGGAGGGGAAGAGAGATGTACAAGGAGGGAGAAACAGGGGAAGTAATTTACTGGGGGCTGTTACTGCAGCAATAAGGGATCAAAACCATCCCCAGAAAAAGAAATGAAAAAAAGCAAAATGGCTGTCTGAGGAGGCCCTACAAATAGCTGTGAAAAGAAGAGAAGCAAAAAGCAAAGGAGAAAAGGAAAGATATACCCATTTGAATGCAGAATTCTAAAGAATAGCAAGGAGAGATAAGAAAGTCTTTCTCAGCAATCACTGCAAAGAAATAGAGGAAAACAATAAAATGCGGAAGACTAGAGATCTCTTCAAAAAAATTAGAGATACCAAGGGAACATTTCATGCAAAGATGGACTCAATAAAGGACAGAAATGGTATGGACCTAACAGAAGCAAAAGACATTAAGAACAGGTGGCAAGAATACACAGAGTGAAAGTGAAGTCACTCAGTCGCGTCCGACTCTTTGAGACCCCGTGGACTGTAGGCTACCAAGCTCGACCCAGGGATCGAACCCAGGTTCGCATTGGAGGCAGACACTTTAAACTCTGAGCCACCAGGGAAGAGAAGAACTGTACAAAAAAGATCTTCACGATCCAGTTAATCATGATGGTGTGATCACTCACCTAGAGCCAGACATCCTGGAATGTGAAGTCAAGTGGGCCTTAGAAACCATCACTACAAACAAAGCTAGTGGAGGTGATGGAATTCCAGTTAAGCTATTTCAAATCCTGAAAGATGATGCTGTGAAAGTGTTGCACTCAATACGCCAGCAAATTTGGAAAACTCAGCAGTGGCCACAGGACTGGAAAAGGTCAGTTTTCATTCCAATCCCAAAGAAAGGCAATGCCAAGGAGTGCTCAAACTATCGCACAATTGCACTCAACTCACACGCTAGTAAAGTAATACTTAAAATTCTCCAAGCCAGGCTTCAGCAATATGTGAACTGTGAACTTCCAGATGTTCAAGCTGGCTTTAGAAAAGGCAGAGGAACCAGAGATCAAATTGCCAACATCTGCTGGATCATCGAATAAGCAAGAGAGTTCCAGAAAAACATCTATTTCTGCTTTATTGACTATGCCAAAGCCTTTGACTGTGTAGATCACAATAAACTGTGGAAAATTCTGAAAGAGATGGGCATACTGGACCACCTGACCTGCCTCTTGAAAAACCTGTATGCAGGTCAGGAAGCAACAGTTAGAACTGGATATGGAACAATAGACTGGTTCCAAATAGGAAAAGGAGTACGTCAATGCTGTATATTGTCACCCTGCTTATTTAACTTAGATGAAGAGTACATCAGGAGAAACTCTGGGCTGAAGGAATCACAGCTGGAATCAAGATTGCCGGGAGAAATATCAATAACCTCAGATATGCAGATGACACCACCCTTATGGCAGAAAGTGAAGAGGAACTAAAAAGCCTCTTGATGAAAGTGAAAGAGGAGAGTGAAAAAGTTGGCTTAAAATTCAACATTCAGAAAACTAAGATCGTGGCATCCAGTCCCATCACCTCATGGCAAACAGATGGGGAAACTGTGGAAAGAGTGACTGACTTTATTTTTTTGGGCTCCAAAATCACTGCAGATGGTGATTGCAGCCAAGAAATTAAAAGACGCTTACTCCTTGGAAGGAAAGTTATGACCAACCTAGACAGAATAGTAAAAAGCAGAGACATTACTTTGCCAAAAAAGGTCCGTCTAGTCAAGGCTATGGTTTTTCCAGTGGTCATGTGTGGATGTGAGAACTGGACGATAAAGAAAGCAGAGTGCTGAAGAATTGATGCTTTTGAACTGTGGTGTTGGAGAAGACTCTTGAGAGTCCCTTTGACTGCAAGGAGATCCAGCCAGTCCATCCTAAAGGAGATCAGTCCTGGGTGTTCATTGGAGGGTCTGATGTTGAAGCTGAAGCTCCAACACTTTGGCCATCTGATGCGAAGAGTTGACTCATTTGAAAAGACCCTGATGCTGGGAAAGTTTGAGGGCAGGAGGAGCAGGGGATGACCGAGGATGAGATGGTTGGATGGCATCACCGACTTTTGGATGGGCTCCAGGAGTTGGTGTTGGACAGGAGGCCTGGCGTGCTGTGGTTCATGGGGTCACAAAGAGTCGGACACGACTGAGCAACTGAACTGAGCTGAACTGAACCATAAAGATATATTCCTAAAACTTAAGCCCTTTGCCTTTTTAATATAACCACAATTCTGTTATGAAAGCCTACCAAATTGACTACAAATCTTTGATAAGGACAATATCCAGAGTTCCCCCATTTTCATATAAATGTGGAGAAATGGGACCTTTTGGGCAGAACTGGTAAATAATATGGTGCAGCCACAGTGGAAAACAGAATAAAATGGAGTATTGTTTGTGTGTAACTGCTGTTAAGTTTTTTATGACTGTGTGCACTCTTATAGCATAAAATATATCTCTGTTATTAAAAAGGTTTTACAAACCCAAAGGTTGGTCATTTTGTCAGTAGCAGAGGGGACAGAGTTCTCAAGGAATGAGGAGCATTTGTAACAGTTCTGAGGGCTTTTTGCTTGGGTCTGAGCAGCCACACTGTGGCTTTATTGTCATTCATTGTCACTTGAACAGCTACTTTCACATTTCACCAACTTTAAATCTCTCAGTTGCTGTCATTAGTGCAGTAATGAGACACTCAAGTCCTTGCAGGCAAGATCAGTTGAAATACATAATTTTCCTTGATGCAATATAGGTATTATTCTCTAAAATGTAACTGTACACTCTTAGGTCTTAACAGCCATTTAGACAGGGTGGATCTGGATTCTGTGAGGTCTGAAGATTACAGACTTGTGAGACTCCTGTAAGAATTAGATGTTGCAAAAACCAAGTTAGGTATAAAAGTGAATATTTAGAATGAGAAAATAAATCACAACAAATCAGAAACTTTAAAGGGCTGAAAAATGCCCCAAACACTGTAAATCCAGAAATATAACATAACATTAAAAAATATTAACTTCCTGACATAATTATATAGTACTTCTTTTTCTACATTTTTGGCTAGACTTTCTTATATGGCAGTTCTTTTGTCATATATTTTTATAAAGTGTTTAAAAAATGATTAGAAAGTGAAAGTGAAGTCGCTCAGTTGTGTCTGACTCTTTGTGACCCCATGGACTATAAGCCTGTCAGGCTCCTCTGTCCGTGAGGTTTCCCAGGCAAGAATACTGAAATGGGTTGCCATTTCCTTCTCCAGGGGATCTTCCCTACCAGAGATCAAACCCAGGTCTCCCACGCTGCAGGCAGACTGTTTACCATCTGAGCCACCAGGGAGGCCCTAAAAGATGATTAATCTCTGTTATATAGCACAGAGATCAGCTAACTTCTCCTGTAAAAGACCTATCAGTAAATACATCAGGCTTCATGGCCATAGGGTGTCTGTCACGACTACTCAACTCTGCCACTGCAGCATGGAAGCTGTTTTAGATGATGTGCAAATAAAGAAACATGACTATGTTCCAATAAAACTTTATTTATGTAAACGGGTGCCAACCCAGGAAGTGACAGCAAGATGGTGTAATAGGAAGACACAAATACAGAAATTAACAACAATAAATAGTCCAAAAAAGTGTTTCAGAGAACTCCATAAGCCAGTTAGGAAGTCATAACATCTCAGGAAGGTGAAAGCTAAGAATAGCTGTGTTGAAACAAGGAAGAAAAATCCATTTCATTTAAACCGCATCAACCCTTTCCCCAAGCAGGCACAGCTTGCTATCAGGAGAAAGTGCAGCTCCCAGCTTCTCCTTTGAGAGGAAGAGAGCAGAACATACGTCCAATGTTTCAGCTTTTCAGGGGGCTGCCCAAGAGACTGGTTTCTGTCTTTGCTGACTCAAAGCAGTGATAGAACTAGGAGAGCTCAGATGCCCGGGGCCACAGAGAAAGCTCAGCAGCTTGACACTGCTCCAGAGAACTTGCAGTACTACAGGCAGACACCAGAGGGACCAAGACTACAAGCTCCTGAGAAAGAAATTGGCAGACCTCATCAGGAAGATCCTCTGGAGGAGGAAATGGCAACCCACTCCAGTATTCTTGCCTGGGAAATGCCATGGACAGAGGCACCTGGTGGGCTATAGTCCATGGGGTCCCAAAGAGTTGGATATGACTTAGCGACTAAAACAACACAGCAGCAACAACAACTTCTCTCTTTAGAAAAGAATATGTTGGTCCCTGTGAACTGGTGAACTCTTTCGACGTTCAGTTCAGTTTAGTTGCTCAGTCGTGTCCAACTCTTTGCGACCCCATGGACTGCAGCACGCAAGGCTTCCCTGTCCATCACCAACTCCTGGAGCTTACTCATATTCATGTCCATCAAGTCAGTGATGCCATCCAACCAACTCATCCTTTGTCATCCCCTTCTCTTCCTACCTTTAATCTTTCCCAGCATCAGGGTCTTTTCCACTGAGTGAGTTCTTCCCATCAGATGCGCAAAGTATTGGAGCTTCAGCTTCAGCATCAGTCCTTTCAATGAATATTCAGGACTGATTTCCTTTAGGATTGACATTGGATCTCCTTGCAGTCCAAGGGACTCTCAAGAGTCTTTTCCAACACCACAGTTCAAAAGCATCGATTCTTCAGTGCTCAACTTTCTTTATAGTCCAACTCTCACATCCTTACATGACTACTGGAAAAACCATAGCTTTGACTAGACGGACCTTTGTTGGCAAAGTAATGTCTCTGCTTTTTAACATGCTGTCTAATTTGGTCCTAGCTTTTCTTCCAAGGAGCAAGCATCTTTTTAATTTCATGGCTGCAGTCACCATCTACAGTGATTTTGGAGCCCAAAAAAATAAAGTCAGTCACTCTTTCCACTGTTTCCCCATCTGTTTGCCATGAGGTGATGGGACCGGATGCCATGATCTTAGTTTTCTGAGTGTTGAATTTTAAGCCAACTTTTTCACTCTCCTCTTTCACTTTCATCAAGAGGCTTTTTAGTTCCTCTTCACTTTCTGCCATAAGGGTGGTGTCATCTGCATATCTGAGGTTATTGATATTTCTCCTGGCAATCTTGATTCCAGCTTGTGCTTCATCCAGCCCAGCATTTCACATGATGTACTCTTCATCTAAGTTAAATAAGCAGGGTGACAAGATACAGCCTTGACGTACTCCTTTTCCTATTTGGAACCAGTCTATTGTTCCATATCCAGTTCTAACTGTTGCTTCTTGATCTGCATACAGATTTCTCATGAGGCAGGTCAGGTGGTCTGGTAATACCATTTATTTAAGAATTTTCTACAGTTTATTGTGGGCTTCCCTGGTGGCTCAGAGGTTAAAGTGTCTGCCTCCAATGCCGGAAACCCAGGTTCTATCTCTGGGTTGGGAAGATCCCCTGGAGAAGGAAATGGCAACCCACTCTAGTACTCTTGCCTGGAGAATCCCATGGACAGAGGAGCTTGGTAGGCTACAGTCCACGGGGTCGCAAAGAGTCAGACACGACTGAGTGACTTCACTTTCACTTTCACTTTTGTTGTGATCCACACAGTCAAAGGCTTTGGCATAGTCAATAAAGCAGAAATAGATGTTTTTCTGGAACTCTCTTGCTTTTTTGATGATCTAGCAGATGTTGGCAATTTGATCTCAGGGTCTTCTGGCTTTTCTAAATCCAGCTTGAACACCTGGAAGTTCATGGTTCACGTAGCCAGGTGTTGAAGCCTAGCTTGGAGAATTTTGAGCATTACTTTGCTAATGTGTGAGGTGAGTGCAATAGTGCAGTAGTTCAAACATTCTTTCAAAGAGCACAGTGAAAATGGCCACCAAAGTGTGAAAATTGCAAAAATATCATTGCACATGTAATTAAAGAGAATTGCACAATTATGTTTATTGACAGGGTGAAGATGTCAGAACAATCTGGATAAGTGAAGAAAGCTGGCTTCACCTGGGAACTCTTAATCCCGTCCAGGCAGCTCTACAAACAAGAAGCTTGCATAAGCGGCAAACATTCCCCGAAGGATTCACGCACAGATGGACACAGTGGGTGCCTCGAGGGAGGGGTCCTTTCCAATTTAAATCCTTCCTTGATGTTTGATGGTTTATCGTGTTTATGAGTTGTTTTTACTTTTAAAAAAACACAGACATTTATTGTAAACATTTAGAAGCATGCGTGCATGTGTGCTAAGTCGCTTCAGTTGTGTCCAACTCTTTGGGACTCATGGACTGTAGCCCACCAGGCTCCTCTGTCCAAGGGATTCTCCAGGCAAGAAAACTGAAGTGGGATGCCATGCCCTCTTCCGGGGTATCTTCCCCATCCAGGGATCGAACCGGAGTCTCCTGCACTGCAAGCAGATTCTTTACTGCTGAGCCACCAGGGAAGCCCATGTAGAAGTATAAGTTCAGTTCAGTTCAGTTGCTCAGTCGTGTCCGACTCTTTGCGACCCCATGAATCGCAGCACGCCAGGCCTCCCTGTCCATCACCAACTCCCAGAGTTACCCAAACTCTTGTTCATCGAGTTGGTGACTCCATCCAGCCATCTTATCCTCTGTCGTCCCCTTCCCCTCCTGCCCCCAATCCCTCCCAGCATCAGGGTCTTTTCCAATGAGTCAGCTCTTCACATAAGGTGGCCAAAGCATATCAAGATACAAAAGAGAAAGTTCTACCAGCGACTCCACCTCCCAGAAATAAGTCCAATGATCATCTTTGAATTTGTCAGTTAAGGAATTCATACAGACCTTGAACTCTGGATGTCTCTTCAGGCTACTCAGCCTTTTCCCACAACCCTAAATTCGGCCATAGCAGATTTTTCTAGTTCCTGGATGATCTTTTGACACGTTGGGCCACCCCTACCCTGCCCCACCCCGCCCACCTCCCCTGGCCTGTAACTGAGGCCATCCAGGGGCCTCATCTGTTAGTTCTGCACCAATGGCCCCTTGGGCAGCATCCCCTTCCCAACAGAAAGATACATCACAGTAACCCCATGGGCCCAACAGAGGACAAGGACCCCAACGCAGATTTCTGTCTGCAGCTTCACCTCTGCTGCTCCCAGGGGTCCCTCCAGACCCCTTGACTGGTCCTTTCCTGTCTTGTTCATAAACGTCAGCCCTGTCCACACTACACTGTCATTGGCTTTGGGGACACTTTTAAATTCACCTTGTTCTTCCCCTCTGCTTTCTACTCATTACCAGCAAATGGCAAATGTGCTCAATCCTTTGCAGATTTCAGATGCTCAACAAATAGATGTTGAAAACAGCAGAGTGAAGGAGGCTGTGTTTATGGGTGATTGTGGTCCCCACTCGTCACACTAAACACCCCATCACAGCAGCCAGAACTCAGGCCCTACATGGTGGAGCATTCTGCCATTTACAAGGGACTGGGAACTGCGGGGACTTTTCCTGCTGTGGGAAATAAACATTCCCAAAGGCTCACAGCTGCCAGGTCTTCTGTCAAGAAGCAGCCAGGCTTTGGCAGAGGGCAGGATCACCTGTCTTTCCTGTGACACATGGGCAGGAGGGTGGCCATATGGGCCACAGGGAGGACAAAAGTCACCCCACTGTCCTGGGCTGCACTCTCAATACAGGTGATCATCTGGGCTTCTGTTTAGGGTCTCAGCTTTGCCTGGCCCTGCACTCTTGCCTTTAATCCTGATTTAGGATGCACCCCAATGCAGGATGCTTAAGCCTGGTGAGTGGGCAGGATTAATAACATTTGGGCTTAGAGGGAAGTTAATTCTCTCCACTCTTTGGGGTCTGGAGATCTCGGAAAGCACAGGTATCTCCGGGCACATGTAAGGACACGGGCTCTCCCAGGCTCTGTGTTAGCAGCAGGTTTCCCGGCCATTCTCAGGCTGCTCCCACCTGGAAAGAACTGTCTTGCTAAACTTGCAGCCTTGACCATCCTTTGGGCGCTGCCATGAGGAGACATTTTCCTTCATTGGCAAGCCAGCAAAGACTTTCTGAGTCCTGACAAGCCAAGGAACACACTGCTGACTTAAAAAATATTCAAAACCTAAAAGTTGGGACTTATGTTTCATTCAGCAGGAAGTTTTAAGACTTCAAACCCAGAAGGCAGCATTTCAAGTAACCCTGAGAGAACTGCTCCGAGAATCTTACTCAGACCTTTGTGTCCATGTGGACAAATGTGCCTTGAAGGTAGATGGCCAAGAAGCGGATTTTGAATATTCATAGAGGCAGTCATTGGCTTTCTGTACCAAACAAATTTCTTTGCCTATGTAAATTTTTTTCCCCTCCAAAAATCTTTGAAAAAGAAAATAAATAAAACCTGAAATCTCAAGAATCTGAGATAATGAGTATTATCATTTTTTACCCATACACACAGACACACATGTTTACATTAGTGGCATCTCTTCAGCATTTATTATTATAAAAAACTTAGGTATCCTCTAAGTGTTTCCTTCCGACTTTCTCTTTTCCAATTCCCCACCTCCCTAATCTTTTTTAATCTAATATGGACCTCTGGTTAAACATGCTGAATTGAAAGTTGCATTAACCTCTGTTCCCTCCCCAAACTCAGCTAAAATGACAGTAAATGGATGACAAAGGCATTATCCCTAAATGACAAAGAGCTCAGCAGAATATTGGACAGCCCTTGAGAAATGCCCGGGACATTTGGGAAGCAGGGAAACAGCTGGGTTGACTGCTGACCTTGATTCAGCAGGGCTGGGGAAGCTGAAACCTAGCTGCCTTCAGTTGGAAGCACACAGGCTGATTTGCCCCCAATGACCCCGGGAATGTCAGTATTGGGGGGCATCTGAGATCCTTTGGGAAAATATGAAGTCAGCAGCAGTTGCAAGTCAGCCTAAGAAGCAACTGAATCTCCAGGTTGTCTCCTTCACCCCTCAAGTGACTTCCCGTCCCTCTCCTAATAGTAAAACAGGAGGGAAGGGGGACAGGGTACAACCTTTAAAACAATGACATAGCCCAAGGACACAACATAAACTGATTAGAAACAAACATCACCAACTCAGTGGATATGAGTTGGAGCAAACTCCAGGAGAGAGTGAAGGATAGGGAAACCTGGTGTGCTATAGTCCATGGGGTCACAAAGAGTTGGACGTGTCCTAAGAGACTGAACAAGAATAAGGTCAAAGATGGCAAATAGGTCAACTCTACTAGACCTTAAGCCTCAGTATACGTTCACTGTAACACATTAGCTAAATGATACATGCACAGATGCTGTGACATTCCCAAGGCCAACCATTAAGGTAAAAAAATGGGCAGTGGACCAATTTCTGGAAATCCCCACCCCTTCCTCCAAATAGCTGGAATAGTCCTCCCATTCATTAGCCTGTGAAATTAACCACTCCTATAAAAACTGACAACCCAGTACCCAAGGGCTGTTCTCCTCTTCAGAG
This sequence comes from Budorcas taxicolor, assembly GCF_023091745.1. Taxonomy (NCBI): domain Eukaryota; kingdom Metazoa; phylum Chordata; class Mammalia; order Artiodactyla; family Bovidae; genus Budorcas; species Budorcas taxicolor. Next base: position 326,819 of record NC_068930.1, on the reverse strand, counting down.
ATGGCCCACACTCTTTCTCTCTAAATAAATGCACTTCTTACCTACCACTGTGTCTTTCATTGAATTCTGCAGAGACATCAAGGACCTGAGTTCCATTATGTCTTGAGGCCAGGTGTGCGATCTCAGTTAAGAGACAAATTTGGGTTGCATGGTTTCAGCAGGAGGTGAAGTTGCTGTCTGGAGAGGTTGAAACCATGAGCCCCATGGATGTGGGAACCCCAGGCACAGTCCAGGGTACAAGATCCATTCTGGACCCAGGACACAGGGGATGTGAACTACTCCAGACCTTTCCTCCCATGGCTCAGGGAAGCTTAGGGGTCAAGCTCATCCACCCAAGTCAGAGGCTAAAGGGCTTCTCTTTGCAAGATTTACTTTATAGGAAAGATACACAGATGCTGGTGTTACCAGAATCATACCCCAGCCCCTCCCTTGAATTGAAACTAATTACTCTTAGCTAAGAGTCAGAATGAAGCTGCAAAAAAAAAAAACCCCAAAATGAAAATAAAAGCTGGTTGGAACCAACTAGGTCCAAGATAGCAACCTGCAGTAGATCTTGAACCTCATCATAGGCTCACTGTGACACATTCCCTAAAGGACACACCCACCAGCCCAAGGCGGTTGACAGTTGCCATAACAACAACCAGAAAAGCCCATACAAAGGTTATTTTAATGATGGTATGCATATTGTACCATGATTTACTTATTTCTCCTTTGAATGACACTGATTTTGTTTCCAGTTTTTTTGCTACTACCAAAAATGCTGTAGTTAACATCTTTAAATATATATATATATATACATTTATATACACATGAAAGTGAAAGTGAAGTAGCTCAGTCATGTCCAACTCTTTGCGACCCCGTGGACTGTAGCCCACCAGGCTCCTCGCTCCATGGGATTCTCCAGGCAAGAATACTGGGGTGGGTTGCCATTTCCTTCCCCAAGGGATCTTCCCGACTCAGGGATTGAACCCAGGTCTCCTGCATTGCAGGCAGATGCTTTAACCTCTGAGCCACCAGGGAAGCCCCTTATATACACATATATGTGTATTTAATATGCATACATATATATATACTATGTATACATATGTGTACACATATATATATATATAAATAAAAGAAATTGTCATTTGCTCAGTTGTGTCTGACTCTTTGCGACCCCATGGACTATAGCCCTCCAGGCTCCTCTGTCCATGGAGTTCTCCAGGCAAGAATACTGGAGTGGGTTGCCAAGCCCTCCCGACACAGGGATTGAACAAGGGTCTCCTGCATTGCAGGCAGATTCTTTACTGTCTGAGCCACCAGGGAAGCCCATACATATACATGTAGAAAAGATACACAGATGCTGGTGTTACCAGAATCATACCCTTGCCCCTCCCTTGAATGGAAACTGATTATTCTTAGCTAAGAGTCAGAATGAAGCTGCAAAAAAAAGAGATATATATATGTGTATATATATATATGTATATCTTTACATTACATAGAGCTTCAATTTCTGTGAGATAGAGCCCATAGAGGAGTTACTAGTCAACAAGTAAGTGTACTTTTAAAATAATATATTAAATGTATTTTATTTATTTATTTGAATAGTATAGCTAGTTTGACTTCCAAACAGTACTGCAGCAATGAATGAGAATATACATTTCATCAAGATCTCCTTTCACGTTCTTCAGTAAAATTCTATCGTTTCCTCACGTTGAACTTACAAACTTGTTGCTAGGTTTATTGATGGGTGTTTTGTTATTTCTTTAGCAATTTGATGGGGATTTTTTTCTCACTGGGGCTTCCTACTTGGTGCTAGTGGCAAAGAACCCACCTGCCAATGCTGGAGACATAAGGGATGTGGGTTCGATCCTTGGGTTGGGAAGATCCCCTGGAGAAATAAATGGCAATCTACTCCAGTATTCTTGCCTGGAGAATCCCATGGACAGAGGAGTCTGGTGGGCTGCAGTCCATAGGGTTGAAAAGAGTTGGACATGACTGAGCGACTTAGCACGCATGCACGAGGCGGAACTCTTGGGCAATACAGGGATGTGGCACCCAATGCTTCTGCAAGACTAGGGAGAATTAGGACTGAAAATGCTACTGGGGGACTTCCCTGGTAGGTCCAGTGGTTAAGACTCTGTGCTTCCAATGCAGGGGGTCTGGATTTTATCCATGGTCAGAGAACTAAGATCCCACATGATGCAAGGCACAGCTGAAGGGAAAAAAAAGGGCTAGGGCTTAGCAACACCAAGTCCTGGATTGTCTCTCCAAAACCATTTCACCCACAGGCTTCTCTGTGTCACCCAGGGCAACTCCATCCTTCCAATAGCTGCGGTCCTGAGCCTGCTGCGCACTGAGTTTTCTCTACCCCTTCCCCGCCCTGTCATCCCCAGGCCTGGTCCTTCACACAGCCCCTCAGCTCTGCTGTCACTGTATCTTCAGGGTCAGACCACCACTCACCACCCTGCTCCTGCCTTCTCAATGACTGGGCTCCCCTTCTGCCCTGGCCCATCCAGCTAGCCCTCCCAGGGACCACAGGGGTCCTTTTCAACTGCAAATCAGGCCACATGGCTCAGCGAACTCTATGGCTCCTTAGGATGGCTTGCAGGGCCTCCATGATCCCCACTGCACATTGACCCCACTTCCAGCAACCTGTGCTTCCTGGCTCTTCCTCTTTCCAGACATCCCCCCACATACACCCCCTTTCCCCCTCCACCCCCTCTTCCCGACTGCTCCCTTGGCCTGGAGCCTTCTCCCACATTCCTGTACGGCTTAGACCATCCCTTTCCTGGGAGCTTTGTCCACACTGAGAGAGTGGGGAGTGTGTTGAAGAGATGGCAGAGTTGGGCCTCTCCAAGCTCCTAAGCCCCCTAAGAGGAAGAGGTCCTGTCTCCGAGGTCAAGCAACCTCCCGGGGCAAGAAGGAGTGTGTGACACCCCAGGAGTCTGACTCAACACACTAGCCTGTTCCTCATTCTCTCTACCCATCCCCTTTTTCCCTGCAGCCCCCCTCCTTATCTCCCTTCTATCCTCTGGTATTTGGGGTGGTCCTGCTCCAGGATTCCTTCTCAAGGGGAATCCAGAGAAGGGTCAGGATGAGTGAATCTCAGATTTCAGCAGTGATTGCAGCAGCTCACAGTTCACTAAAAGTTAACAAAGTTAGGGCTTCCCTGGTGGCTCAGATGGTAAAGAATCCGCCTGTAATGCAGGAGACACGGGTTTGATCCATGGGTCAGGAAGATCCCCTGGAGAAGGGAATGGCTACCTGTTTCAGTAGTCTTGCCTGGAGAATCCAATGGACAGAGGAGCCCGGCAGGCTATAGCCCACGGGATAGCAAAGAATGGGACATGACTGAGTGACTAAGACACACATGTTGAGGTTAATAGGAAAAGGAAATGCCAAAGCAGAGAGTCCTGCTTAGAGTGCTATGCAGGCTCCAGCAGCTACCATTTATTTATTGAGCTAAAGCCTGTCTGTCCTTAAAAAATTCACCTATGACCTTGGGAATACGTCACTGTCCTCTGAGGCTCAGTCTCTGGGTTCAAGAGGACAGACTGTCCACGTCTGCAGGGAGTGATGACACCTGTGCCCACAGAGGCGAGAGCAGGGTGGGTAACGATGCTGACACAGAGCACCCCATGGGGGACACCCACCACATGCCCACCTGGAGCCCTGGGCCAGAACCTACAGCCCCGCCTCCCTCAAGAAACTGAGCCCTTTTGTGTGGGGCCAGACCGGCACCCCTGAAATAGCCATGACAGAGAGGGACTCACAGAACACTGTGAGCCCCAACCCAGACTGGATAGACCATCAACAAGGATGTCTGTAACAGGCCATGACAGCAGGTTAACAGCGGAGACAGAGCGTGCCTTAGGCTGGGGGAAGGAGCTGTGACCCAAGGGGCCAGGCCTTGGTGCTGGTCTTACTTCCAGACTGGGGAATCTGGGTGCCGCCCTTGGTGGGGGTGGCCCACCCTGTAGCTGTGGGCTGTCTGCCCCCATCTGCGCCTTTCCGCTCTGCACGCTCAAATCCCTCCCGTGTGACCACCCTTTGCAGCCACCACTTTCTCAAAGTGGATTTAATTTCAATCGCCATTTGCTAAATCTGCCCCCTCTAAACCTTGAGGGGATGGAGGGATTAAGCCTGATTACAGATGTTATAGAAGCACCCCGGAGCCCCAAGGCGGGAGTCTGGAAAGAGGGCAGCTGGAACCTGCACCTGCTCTTCCTGGGCTGATCAGGCTCTGGACCCCTTTGACCAGCCCTTCGGAGGCCCCCACAGGGACTGTGTCTCCACCCATCCCAGGACACGAAAAGCAGGCTCATGGGCTCCGTGAGGAAGATGAGCAGCTCCTTCAAGAGGGGTTCACTCAAGAGCGCCACGTCAGGGTCACAGAAGGTGAGTGGGCAGGCAGAGGGCCTGCGGGGAGGGGATGCTGGTCTCCCGCTGCCCTTTTTCAGAGTGCCTGGGTGGTGGAGGTGGGCGTCCGAGACTAGAGCTCCTGTGTCAGGACTGCTCCTCACCCTTCAAGCCAGTATATCTAACGCCCACCCCTCCCAGCTGCCCCCACCATGCACATATCCCCCACAGCTCTAGAGAAGGCTACTAGGGGTGTGAGCCGTGCAGATAGTATGAGTCTCACATTCCATTCCTCCACTGTAATGCCACCCCCTTAGCTCTCGAGGTCTTGCCTCAAAGTTCACCTTTGTTCCTCATCACATGTCTGCAGGATAACTGTGAGGACTTTGGGGAACCCTCAGTGAAGATCAGAGATGCCTCAGAGGATCCCGGGAGGGCCAGGGGGCTCCTGGGACTCAAAGCAGACTGATGGAAAGAGGTTGTAATGCCCCTGCCCCTGGGCCCCGTACAGCGCCTTGCAAAGAGGTGTGCTGACTTGAACCCTACCTGTGCTTTTCCCAGGTGACTGGACTTGGGGGGTCTGAGCACCTAGGGCCTTAAATGATTCTCTGAACTCAGGGGACCTGGACAGGCCAGCACTTAACACTTACCATTCAGAGAGTGGTGAGATCCAGCCAGGAAACCAGCCTGGGCCACTCTGGGGGCCTCTGGACATCTCAACCCAGAGGCTCAGGGAGGGGGAATCTCTGTTTTCCCTGGGGATGCCCACTGAGGGAAGGGAGTAGGGGAGGCAGCAGAGGTGCCACAGTGCACAAACAGGGGCCTGCCCTGTGTGGGCGGTGAGGACACCCCTCTCCCACAAGCCCTCGCTAGCACCCACATGCAGGCGGACTCCAGGGCCTGGGACTTGAGCCAGGAAAGGCCTTTCCCCTGGGCTGGAAGCAGAGGGGTCATCTTGGGGCTCCCCAGGCTTCAGGCTCCCAGCTGCAAACTGGGTGGGCAGGTATGGACCAGTCTCTCACATCCCATGAGCCTGAAGATTCAGATGGAACAAATGAAAGGCTTTCTCTTCTAAATAAAGAGTTAAAATTCACCTGTCTCAGAAATAGAAAAGATCCATCCTTCGGGGGCTCTGTGGGGGCATCTCTCTGCTTTTATGCGTGTATGAGTCAGTGTTCTTTGCGGGGACAGTACGCACCCATGTCTTGTGCAAAATCAACATCCAAAAACCCACCACAGCATTTGGCAGGAATGAGA